>NC_137454.1:28296832-28896832 GCF_964235325.1 Thermobia domestica
CCAACATGAAGTTTGATTCCAGCAAGAAATATATTTTTTTAAAAAATAGTTGTGACAGATTTTTCCGCCCTGTGCAAATGCACGTGTTGCACTATGATAACGAGCCAGCCTTGATTCCATCCGCCAAGTACCCACCATCGCATGCAACCGCATCAAGCTTGGATCCATTTTCGTCTTTAATTTCATATTATATTATTATTATTATTATTATTATTATTATTATTATTATTATTATTATTATTATTATTATTATTATTATTATTATTATTATAATCAATCACAAGCACAGCCAAGTCTTATTGAACCTCGGGTACAAGCGACTTCTTATGAAGGACACTACGTGAAAATAGAAGATTCTCTCAGCCTCCATTTCCCACTTAAACCTTTAGTAAGGTGAATTAATATTTGAAAGTAGAAAATATTTACGTCTGTAGATTTGTCAATCCACGGACACTTCCTGAGCGTTATTCTATCCAGCTAATTTGAGCTGCACTGCGGGTAGTCTGTCACGCAAGGATGATATCCTATAATTTGTCCCATAGGAATATATGGGAACCGATTTTTGATTGTTCATATCTTGGGAATAACTGGATGGATCACGCTCTTCAATTAACTCAAGTCTTAACTTCTGACCCTCTATAGACTGGCCAAAATTAATGGTAATCCGTCAACTAGTTCTTGACATTTTGTGCCTCTTAGATGGGGTTATATAAGGAAGTTTTTGGTAAACTAAACCCCTTAATTAAAAACATATCGACTTCTGTTTGAAGTAGACCTATCTATTTCTACATTATATCTGTCTTATGTTACAGTTAAAATCATATGTGATTATAGACATATAATGTCGTCTATAGCAGCGTTACCCAACCGGTGTGCCGCGGCACACTGGTGTGCCGTGAATGGGCCGCTGGTGTGCCGCGAGGGAAATCGAAACAAAATTATTAATTCTAAAGCAATCAAATTGAAAAACGTAGGGGAAAATGTATATTTGTATTGCACATTACTATGAACCTCTACTATGAATCTACAATTTTAAGTTTCATGCCGTGTTACTTTTCTGTACATTTCTGATGTTGAAAACAGTATTTGTTATTGTTATGACCATTATTGCTTCTTTATTGTTGCAGACTATTTCGTAACTTAAAAATTTAAAATATCATTCAATCCTTTCGACAAATTACCTATATTTGTGTTTTAAAAGTAAAGATCTGTTTGTTCGTTCGTTATTTAATGATCTTCTTTCCTAGTAAGAGGTTGGATACAGTTTTCGATAAAAAGAAAGCGTATTTTTAAAAATCTGAGTCCAATATTTCATAGCAATTGTTTTCTGTTTTTAAATTAGGATGAAAAATAAGCATAGTGATTTATCACGGGGGAAAAACAGTGATCGAGCTTTCGTCTCTGTGCGAAGGAGATTAGTAATCAAAGAAAAAAATACCACTGTGTTTTATATTTACAAATAAATAATATCTATAAGTGTGCCGCGAGAATCCAAGCTACATCCGTAGTGTGTAGCAAGTTGAAAAAGGCTGGGAATCGCTGGTCTATAGCAACAATTATAACATTCCCTCTCTCTGATCAATTGGTATGGCGCTGCCCCATTATCTATATCTCCAATCTTTCCATACAGCCACTCGAACCCAAGACTACTTGACTCGAACCCTCGCGTAGAAGTAACATGGAGTTTCCATATAAGCTCTGCAATTCTTGTCGTAATGCTGGCTTATATTCTGCCCAACGCTGCGAAGTTTAACTCACATCATGCATTCTAGGATTAAAGGGACAGCTGGCTGCAGATCTATCGTAAATTTCCATGCTATTTCCAAATATTCCTGTAATCTTGTAAGACTTGATTCGATTGTTAGTTTCGTGTCCCTCTTCAGCAGCAAGTCTATATGGCACGTAGCTCTACAGCTTAATGTGGGATCTGAACCACATGGGCTCCTGCCAGGAATCGAACCCGGATCTCCCACGCCAAAGACGCCTACGCTAACCGCTTAGCCACATTGTAGGAACTTTTGGAAACACTGGAGATGTAATGGAAATATATATTCTTGAGTTTAGTTAGTAACAAAATAACAATTGCTTGGATTAAATCAACGCGAAAGCATGTTGAGTTCATACGTTGAATAAGTCCTCCTCAGACGACGTCTATATTTGCATTCCAAATACTCAAGTGCACTAAGTACTTAGGAGTGAAGGTACAAATGTTAAAAGAAAAAAAAACACAACTTCAATAATAACAACAAAACCCTTTAAATGTTGGATAACACTTTAAGAACATTTGTTTGTAGTTCTTAGCATTGTAAATAATGTCTATTACCTGTGTATACGGACATATTTCAACATAAAACAGAGTTAAATTTATTTACTTACCGGTACATTAGATTCATTTTATTACCTTCTATGCCATCAGCACATTTGGTGGATTCTACATCGGTTAATGGTCGCCATCGTTGGCAACTGCAAAAATTTAAGTTGAAACATACGCTGGCCCAACGACAGTTAAAGTTCTGTTGGCCAAGTAACAATGTGTCATCGTCTATTTACCAATTACGGCCTCGGGCTATAGTGACCGCGGTGATTCGTGAATTCTGGGCTATACACCAATCATAGAACTACTCTGCCTCACTTGCTTATGCATCAGATGACTTCGGTACGTTTCGTTTAGCTGCCATCCAAACGCACAGTTGAGAAAACGTAAAACAGCAGAAGTGCAACCACAATGTTGCCAAATTTAAAGACATGGCGAATGTCAATAGGTGGAGGTAAAACAAAGTACTAGCTGCTGAGTATTTATCGAAATCAATCGCCGCTTTCTTTGATGTCAATTGCGGCTACAAATGAGCAGTACTAACTCGAGGTTCGCTGTTATATTTGGTGCTATTGAGAACAACGGTGAATGCTTCAAACTAGACCAACGATAGGTCATATGTTTTGTTATTTTTGTGGAGACCAACGATTTCTTGGCGCAAAAAGACTACATTTTTTCGGAACCTCCTTCCGCGATTAGAAAGGAACTGGTTCCATTCCATATTGCCTTGCTCAAATTGTATAAAAATCGACAGATTTTGAACTGAATTTGGAATTTAGAAGGTAGGAAGAACGCACGTGACATCTTGAGGAAAAATCGCAGCATATTCAGAGTGCTGTTTTCCATTATAGAAGAGATTCTCAGAAAATTTGATTCCTACGCCCCGAAAAAGCAAATATTTTAAAAGAATTTAGACATCATTCGCGGTAACAGCCTGACGACTAGCTGTTTAGTGAGATTTTTATTTTGTTTTTTTGTTTTGAAATAAAGTACATGAAAAGCAGTTGATATTTGTTCCAATGAAGTGAGTATACTATATATCGAATGTAGCGTATAACCGCGTACTTCCTAAATTTTTAGGTGACTATACGATACTTTCTAAAAATTAAAGGTGGGTATACGCCGTATACCCGCGTATACCCTCCATTATATCCCTGTATTTAAAATAAATATTTCTTGTTGGAAAGAGACTTTATGATGATCGTGGTTAAATTTACTAAGCTGATCTTCTATTTGAATACTACATTCATAAATCATGTTTAGGTCGCGTTAGTTTAAGGTCACATGGATAGTGCTAAAGCAAATGGTCAAATAAATTCCAGCATAAATTACTTGATTGTTGTCAACACAAGAACTCAATTCTCGAACAGCAGGGAAAACCTGTTCCATTTAGTTGTCACAGTTTTGATACGAAAACTGGTGTTGTCTTTGTCACAAACAATTTCGTTATCATTGAAGATGGAAACAAGTATTAAAATAATAATAATAATAATAATAATAATAATAATAATAATAATAATAATAATAATAATAATAATAATAATAATAATAATAATAATAACAGATATAAAAGCAAAATCAAGAAATAAAGATAAAAGAGCTAGTTGCACTGGAATTGCGAACTGATATATTGGGATTGAAGCTAGATATTGTATTCTATATATAAAAAAAGATTACCATCTTTCCTTGTATGTGTGTTTGCTTTATCTTTCACTAACATAATAGATTATTATTTAAAGAAAAGAGAAACATACACAACTAGATTATATTTATAGTGTTTGGGCCTTTCTGAGTGCGAGTGTACTTTTTCTCCCCTTCATTGTTCATGATGGAGTAGGACACTTAAAATCGTGGCTTTTAAGATTTGTTCTTTCTGGAGAAAGGGGTGGGTGGCAAATGATACCATTGCCTAAGACCTGTCCTGATTGAATACGTTTATATTGTAGTTATAAATCTATTTGCTTCATTTTTTTATTTCTTTTTGAACCTATATTCGTTCTCTTTAAGAAATGAGCACAATAAAGAAAAATGAATAGTGTGGAGCCATCTAGTGACAGAAATTTAAACTACTTCCTGTTTGGTATTTACCTTAAGCAATATCTCAGACAATTGAGTAAAAGCTGTATAAATTATCTGTAATAATATCGCCTTATCTGTGTGTATATAAATATATGTATTCGTGTGTTTACGAAAACCAATAAAAGAAAGAGAGCAGTGGGTAGGGGGATTGCCTAAAGCAAAGGTCAACGAAATCATTATAATAAGGAAAACCCACGTGGTTTGTTGTAGTAGAAAATTAGATGTTATAATAACATATAATTATCATGTAGAAGGAAGCAGATGTTTTCTTTTGTCATTCACTTGCAACAGAACAGAGTTAATTATGCCAAGATCTTTATTCATGTTTAATCTTTGTTATTCTTTTTTTATTTGTGATTTGCTTTCCTTTTTTCGTCCCTCAAGGGTAGTACTAATTTAATACTTAAACAAAAAGAAAAGAAAAGTAACAACAGGCCCACCACACACGTATTCTCAGAAAAATAGCCAAAAATAATCTTTACAAAATATGTATAGTTTTATAAATCTTCATATGGTATACTTAACTTTGACGTAGTAGTATTTTTTCTTTCTATTTTGTTTAAGACACTTAAAAGATTAGTACGTGCATTCATTACAGTACACAATAAATCTTGAACGAGAACAAAATTTTGAATTCTAGTCTTTATTTACAGGGCGTATCAAAAAGAATTTTACAACTTTGAAAACTCATATTGATTTATTGATTTATTAATTTATCTTACAGATATGATTTTTGTGTCATTTCATAGCAAAATACATCAAGTTTTGACCCACGTAATACACTAGTTCAGAAACAAGCCACCGCAAGCGCTAGCGGCAGTTTTGGTGCAAAGATGGCTGTCTTTACTGGTCCAGGTAAATGGATCGGATCGGCCAAAATGGGACAATTGCATGCCCCCCCACGATCACCGGACCTGGTGCCTCTAGATTTCTTCTTTTGTGGATTCATTAATGGTCTTCACTATAGCGAAATTAAACTACCGCTAATTTTAGAGTTTTTTCTGTAATATCTTCAAAACAAATAAAAATATTCGAAAAGTGGAAACGTAGTAAACTAAATAATACGATTTTGCATGTGATACCGTTATCACAACCCATCTATCTGCTTTCGATTTGCAACTGTAGATACATTTAGCATTTTTTTCCGGATTCTGTAAATAGCGGCATACAAAAAGCAGATGGGTGAATTGTGGTCAAGGTATCACATGCAAAATAGTATTGTCTTGTTCACTACGTCTTTGCTTTTCGAATATTTTTATTTGTTTTAAAGATATTAGAGAAAATCTCCTAAAATTAGCGGTAGTTTAATTTCGCTGTAGTGAAGACCCTTTAAGGATACCGTGTTTGTTCCACCCTTACCGGCTTCTGTACCAGAGCTCACAGTTAGAATCTACCTCGCAATTAGACAAGTCACTTCAGATAGGATGTGTGTCACATCACCAATGGAAGCTACATTGAATCTCTTTTGTTATAAGGTGAAAACACTTAATGTATTTTCTACAAAACGACACCAAAACCATGTCTGCAAGCTAAATAAATAAAACAATATGAGATTTCAAAGTTGTAAAGTATTTTATGATATACCCTGTATTTGAATAACGTTAGTAGGCCTTAAAAGATTGTAAGGTTAGTACGTGCATTCGTTACCCTACACGATAAATCTTGAACGAGAACAAAATTTTGAATTCTAGTTTTTTGTTTGTTTGTTTATTTGAATAACGTTATTAGGCTTTAAAAGATTGTAAGGTTAATACGTGCATTCGTTACCCTACACGATAAATCTTGAACGAGAACAAAATTTTGAATTCTAGTTTTTGTTTGTTTGTTTATTTGAATAACGTTATTAGGCTTTAAAAGATTGTAAGGTTAATACGTGCATTCGTTACCCTACACGATAAATCTTGAACGAGAACAAAATTTTGAATTCTAGTTTTTTGTTTGTTTGTTTATTTGAATAACGTTATTAGGCTTTAAAAGATTGTAAGGTTAATACGTGCATTCGTTACCCTACACGATAAATCTTGAACGAGAACAAAATTTTGAATTCTAGTTTTTTGTTTGTTTGTTTATTTGAATAACGTTATTAGGCTTTAAAAGATTGTAAGGTTAATACGTGCATCCGTTACCCTGCACGATAAATCTTGAACGAGAACCAAATTTTGAATTCTAGTTCTTGCAATAGATAGACCGATTGCCTTGGCAAGTTTCTTAATGGGGTCAATTCGTTGATATCTTCACGGGTAATAGGGATTTTAAAGGTGGTTTTCCATATGCCATCTTCTACTATTCAAACAAGGTATATAGGGTGTTTCAAAACAAACCGACAACGTTTGGGAGGTGATTCCTCACACCAAGAAAAGACAAAAAGTATAGACCAAACTTGGTGCACATATGCTTTCTTTCGGAGTAATAGGCTGCCGAAAACATAAAAAAAAAAAACGAACTTTAAAGGTCAATAACTACAAAACTATGGGACCTATCGTAGTCGGGTCAAGATTTCAGTTAGGAACTAGTATGTACCCTATCCAAATATCCAAGCTTTAGAATCCTGGGATACTTTCGCAACAGTTTTTATAGAGGTAGTTGGTAAGTACTTCAAATTAAATGTCCATAGCCAAATTCCCTCTATAAAAATTGTTGCGGAAGTACCACAGGATTCTAAAACTTGGTTATTTGGATAGAGTACATACTAGTTCCTAAGTGAAGTCTTGACCGGACTACGATAGGTCCTATAGTTTCGGAGCTATGGACCTTTAAAGTTCGTTTTTTCATGTTTTTCGGCAGCCTATTTGTGCATCCAGGTTGGTCTATACTTTTTGTCTTATCTTGGTGTGAGGAATCACCTCCCAAATGTTGTCGGTGTTGTTTTGAAAACACCCTGTGTAATTATAGAATGTTAGAAGTCACAACAGCGTATCATTAGATGTCAGGAAACATTCTCCAGTGATTGTCATCTACCAGACGAAATCGAAACGTCTATAGACAGAAATAAATGTACGTTTCGCGATATCATTTTTATTGTGTTTTAGTACTGTTTATATATTACGTGTATACATACATTATTTAAAAAAAAAAAAAAAGTAATTCATGGAAACTTTGGCGTTATTGCATACGAACGGCTTATGGCATTGGAATACATACAGTCTTTATTCTAGAAAATTTTGTCATGGTGGAGGTAGAGGGCAAACTTAATTATTATTATTGAATTTGATTACCTGGAATTGCTAAAAGGATCTGAAAAGGATTATCATCTTTCCTCTGCATGTGTGTTTGCTCCAGAGGCGTCATTTAGGGGGGCAAAGAGGAGCAATTGCCCCCCCCCCCCGCGTTTGAGATTTATACAGATGTTATTAATAAAATAGTACAAAATCAGTAAAAAAACGCAAAATTTTACTTATATCAGGGGGTTTTGCCCCCCCCCAAAGCAAAATTTGAAATGACGCTCCTGGTTTGCTCTATCTTTCACTAACATAATAAATTATTATTTAAAGAAAAAACAGACACAATGAGATTGTATTTGTAGTGTTTAGGCCTTTCTGAGTGCAAGTGCTGTTCCCCCTCCCTTGTTGTTCATGAGGGATTAGCATACTTAAAAATGTGGCTTTTGAAATTTGGAGGGGCAAATGATGCCATTGTAAGGGGCAACAAATTGCCTAGAGCCGGCCCTGCCTGATACAGTCACACTTGTTTTACACATATACTACTTGCAAATCAATGGATTAAAAACCACACATCGTTCAATTATTCAACATTGTTAAAACAATATTTTCTACAGCATTTAATTCATAACATAGCAGCAGCTTTCGAAAGTGGGTAACTGGACATTTATTTATTTTTCGCTGGACCCCTTCTATGCATATACCGCATATGCTGTGCACAAAAGAGAACAGAAACATAGATTTTTAGTTAGATTTAGTTCACCAATAAAAGAAAGAAACAAAAAAAATCTCTTTGTTCTTCCAAATATATGATGATGAATGTGGCGATGTGTAACAGTAACTTCCGGACTCGACGTCATCGCCTTCAATTAGTTTCCCTTCCTCCATATATCCATTCACATGTACACATGAGGATATCGTTTCGCTTATCCATGATGAAACGGTCAGAAGACCTACAAAAATCCCAATTGTAGGTCAGGCGAGAGTAGTTGATGCATGTCTTGTTGTGTTATTAATACACAGACCAACGAAAAAGAAATAATAATAATAAAAAAAGACCAACCGGCCTTCAAAAGCATGTATGCATCATTGGAACTAAAATCTGGCATCTGATTGTGTCTTCTTTCCATATATGAATGTTCTTTTTATATTTGTTTGTCTAGGGCTATGGCTGAAAAAAGAACCATGATGAATTGGAAATACAAGTTCAATATTCCTCGAGGGAGTGAATGTCCCTGCTTTTTCTCTTTATGTTGTCCATCTGACGATTATTGTTAACAAAAGGAGAGAAAAAATAAAAAGATTTTTCTCTTAATAGGATGTAACGTTTTAAAAAATGATAAACGAAATAAATTCTGCTAGAGACAGTAAAAAGGACCATACCTTCAAGTCTCAATTTCGTCCAGTAGATGTCACCCGTTGGGGTATATTTATTGCCATCTAACGGGGCGATAGGTAACTTTTAGTAACCTACAATTATACGTCTTTGTTTGAATAGTACAAAATTGGAACATGAATACCCAACGTTAAAGTCCCGTTACCCATAGAGATGTTAACGCACTCAAAGATAGTCACTCTAACTAACTATCTAAAAATCGCAGAATTCGTAAAAAAAAATCGCTTTCGTTCATGAGTTATTGTGCGGCGTAACTTGTACTAGCATTATAACCTTCTAAGGTCTATAAGCGTGATTCTAATAACATTATACTCTTATAAGGATCACTAGTGTGATCCTAATAACATTACAATTTTATAAGATTCACTAGCGTGATCCTAATAACATTACAATCTTATGAGATCCATTAGCGTGATCCTAATAACATTACAATTTTATAAGGTCCTACTAGCGTGATCCTGGTAACTTTACAAACTTAAAAGGTCTACTAACGTGATTCTAATAACATTAAATCTTATAAGACTCACTAACGTGATCCTAATAACATTACAATCTTATAAGGTCTATAAGCGTGATTCTAATAACATTATACTCTTATAAGGATCACTAGTGTGATCCTAATAATATTACAATTTTATAAGATTCACTAGCATGATCCTAATAACATTACAATCTTATAAGGCCCAGCAGAACGATCCTAATAACATTACAATTTTATAAGGTCCTACTAGCGTGATCCTGGTAACTTTGCAAACTTAAAAGGTCTACTAACGTGATTCTAATAACATTATAATCTTATAAAACTCACTAACGTGATCCTAATAACATTACAATCTTATAAGGTATATAAGCGTGATTCTAATAACATTATACTGTTATAAGGATCACTAGTGTGATCCTAATAACATTACAATTTTATAAGGTTCCACTAGCGTGATCCTAATAACTAGAGACCGGATGTTAGGCAAAATGCCTAAATATTAAAGATATGATCAAACTCAACCTTTTAAAGTTTATATGGGAATTATAGTTTCAATTTAAGCCAATTTTATTTTGCCTATTTCGTCTATTTCGCCCATTCCTGTTTAAATAATTGCTTTAGTGTCTAACGTTGCCTGTTCTATGCGTTTCTTTAAAATAAGACTTTATTAAGGAAAATTATATAATTTAATATTTCAAGAAAGGATTCTGCCTCTTCCGAGAAATATAAGTGTTGTTTGAAATGATAAGATGTCGTAAAACCGGGACTGCCAGAGGCAGCCGGCAACCGTCCGCGGCGGCACAACGATCTGCTTGTTCAAAGTTGCCGACCTTTTGCCGAGGCGGCAAGTGGTCGAAAATCGTAAAATAAAATGCCCTTCGCCGACTGTTGCCAACCGTCAGAGTCGGAAAGACCTCTTTCCGACCCTCTGCCGACTCCTTATGCCGGCCTCTTTTCGACGGCGGCGCCGGCGCATTTAATGCTCATTTCCGGCTGTTTGCCGACTGCTCAGCAAAGCAACTATTCATCGCGGTCGAAAATCGCGCGGAAGGACGCCGAGGTCCGGCGCCGGCAATCCGACCGCGGCATCTGGTCGGCACGGAGAAAGTCCGACTGTAGGCGGCAGGATCCTGATGGGGATGTGTAC
Source organism: Thermobia domestica (assembly GCF_964235325.1). Lineage (NCBI taxonomy): Eukaryota > Metazoa > Arthropoda > Insecta > Zygentoma > Lepismatidae > Thermobia > Thermobia domestica. Next base: position 28,307,408 of record NC_137454.1, read on the forward strand.
TGATAAAGTGATATAAAACTTTGGACTGCAGTGTGCACAGATAAGTGTATAAAATTTGGACTGTTATGTGAAGTGATAAAATGCTGTAGAGAATGTATTTACCAAATACACATGGAATGCATGTCAAGCTTCGTTTTTATATATACAGTAAAGAACATATTAGCAAACAGGTGTGTTTTTATATTCTTTGAATATTATCTATGAGTTGAATTTACTTTTTAATTGTATTGCGTATTTATCTTCACTATTTCGAGCTACATTTTAGTGCCTATTTTACTGCCTATTTTTAAAATTTTAGGTGCCTATTTGCCTGCCCATTTTCCAGGTTTTTAGTGCCTAAACATCCGGTCTCTACTAATAACATTACAATCTTATAAGTTCCAGTAGTGTGATCCTAATAACATGACAATTTTATAAGGTATACTACCGTTGTTCTAATAACATTGCAATCTTATAAGGACACTAGCGCAATGGTTTCCAACCTTTTTTGACTAACGACACGCTTTAACGAACACCCACCCTAACGCTTTCAGAACACAGTTTTATTTTTACTACTACTAATACATTTTAATAGAGTAAGCCTACAAAGTTTCTGTAAAATAGTGTCTATGTATAGAATTGTAGCCACGGGAGTAAATGGCAGTCACCTTCCCCCCCCCCCCCAAGTGAGAATCATCTGTTACGTGTTTATTAAACTTGTTTACAGTAAATGAAGACTGTTTATAATAGAGTATGAAACAAAAATATGTTTAAAAAATAAACATCAATACTTTAAAACGAGTTGAGTTGAGTTGACCTTTTGAACAGCGAGGCTGTATGAGACGTGGACCTACTGATTAACGTTGAATCCGAACATGAGCTGCCGCCGATAATCGAACCCGGATCTTCCATGCCAAAGGCGCGTACTCTAACCGCTTAGCCGCAAAGAAGCTTTTTTTTTTTTTAAAAAAAAAAAAGCTAATTAGAACAAGTGAAATTAACCATCCACTTTATAACTTTTTTTTTTACCTAACTTGATATACAATACGTAGTTCCGAATGTATTTATTATTGCATAACACTGTCTGAGTTTGATCTCTTTTTTAAGGGATTTTTTCTTTACACTTATCCATTTATATAAACGCAAAGTGAAACAAGTGAACTTACGTACATACATAAAAAAAATTGTGTTTCCCTGTGAATAGTTTGTTGGTATATTTCCTACCATCACTGACTAACTTCACCCACGTATTGTCATGGCCCATGCTGCAACAAGGTAGCAAACTAGAAAGATAATAATAAAAACGGTTGAAACAAGTGAACTTACGTACATACATAAAAAAAATTGTGTTTCCCTGTGAATAGTTTGTTGGTATATTTCCTACCATCACTGACTAACTTCACCCACGTATTGTCATGGCCCATGCTGCAACAAGGTAGCAAACTAGAAAGATAATAATAATAACGGTATACCCTGATTCAATGGGTTACATGTTCATGTTCATGTTATCATACATTTCAATTTTCAATACGAGAGCGAGAAGGATGTGTGTTCATTCCAAGGATGTTCCAAGGATGTGTGTTCATTCCATCCCTGTGTTCATTCCAAGGATGTTATAAAATAGAGGATCTGCCCATACAACAAAATCGTGAAGCCATACGTCACAGCTTCGCCACACCTACTCTGCCCACTCCGAGCCGCTAAAATCGTAATGTTTCGAGCCACCAATCATGGCGGATAAGAGAGTAGCCAATCAGACGTGTCGGCTCAGACAATGCTCGGTTGCTTTTTGGCTTCATTGAGTTCATATGATGAAGATATGTATGGACAGATCCTCTATTTTATAACATCCTTGGTTCATTCAACCGAAAATATCGTTGGAAGCAATTACATAAGAAATTTTGTAGGTGTCCACACAGCCGTGGATCCAGCACCCCGTTATTATTATTATTATTATTATTATTATTATTATTATTATTATTATTATTATTATTAATATTATTATATACGTCCTATGTATTTATGGTTTGCTTTTAGTATGTATAGAACCTGGTTCCTCCAAAATGCATGCCCCCTGTCTTGACACACACTATACAGGACGGCGCGACACATCGGTTGGAACCACTGCACTAGCGTGACCCTAATAAAGCATTTCGGTAGGAAAACTAGGGAATTTAATTTCACATTTTAAAACTTACAACACCGCTGGTCTAGTGGCTAGTGTGTGTGTCTTTTGGTATACCTGGTTCCTGGTTCGATTTCCGGTGGGAAAATACTAACAAAAAACGCACTATGGTGGCTCGGATTCCACTTCGAACTGTAGGTTCGCGTTTTTCATATAGCCTCGTTGCTCAAAAGAAGCGCTAAACTTAAAAAAAAAAAAAAAAACAATCGTTATTGTAAAGCAGAAAGATATCAATCTGTAAGTAACGCAAATATGCACTCTTCAGAATATTTAAGAGTTCTGGGTTGCATACACATCTAGGCAAAATTATCTATGTATTTTAATCCTTATTATGAGCGCAAGGCATCTATCTGTTAATCACGCTAATTCCCAATACTTCGCAGTCAGATTAATACAGGGTGTCTATAAAGTCACTTAACATTTTCCATTTGCACATACACACACTTTATTGGCGTAAGTACAAGTATATCGAGAGGCACAATTCGCTATGAACAAGAAAATTTTTAAACAAAGTTAACAGATAACTCTTATCTGTTAACTGTTACTTTGACCGACATACATACTTTAAAATAGTGGTTCTCAACCGATGTGTCGCGACACACTAGAGTGCCAGTCCCTTAAAGTGTGTCGCGAAATTTTAGAATTTAAAAAAAATCATGAAGAATTTAATAATAATTAGTTAAAATCGACAGATTGTACTAGTCAATACTTCCAGCCGCAGCAATAATGTTCAGTGTTATACAGAGTCATTATAAAAACTAATTAGATTATATATTATAATATTATAAAACTATTATAATATAAATTAGTATTATTTATAATAATAATATCAAACAAGTGTATCGCGATGTCCTGAACATTTGGTAAAGTGTGTCGTGGCTCATAACATACCAGCTAGTTAAAAAAATGTTTGAAATGTTCATGAAACATTTGAAACATTTGAAACTTTTGAAACGTTTGAAACATTTGAAATGTTCAAATGTTAAAATATTTCAAGCCGATTCCTCACATTGGGCACTTGATGAACACACACACACACACACACACAAAAAAAAACAATTTAAAATATAAAAATTGCTCCCTCCCTACCTTAGAAGCGTAATTTTCGAAACCACTGAAGCACAATGTCACTTTTATTTTTAATAATGAATTTACGTGCTGAGCTTTATCTAACTTGACGAGTGTATGAAATACTCTATTTTTGATATACGTTTTGATTCTAATCCCTTTAGGATAAGCGTAGGTGTAATATTCAATTCAAAATTATCATTTAACAATCACGCGGATTATATAGTAAAGTGCGCATACTAACAGTTAGGTTTTCTTATCAGAAATGAAGCAAACTTTAAAACAAATGATTCTAGTAAAGTTTTATTTAATATTTTAATGAGAAGTAAGTTGGATCCTTAATATGAACAACTTTTGCCTTCACCCATCCAAATAAAATAGAAGCAACGTTTTCTACGTTACTTTTATTTCCAGAGACATCAAGTCTCACCTCTAAGACAGAATATCATATCAAAGTTTGTTAAATACATTTTGTTACACCAATCTACTGGACAAAAAAGAAATAAGAATGAAAAAATAAAATAAAATAAAATAAAATAATAAAGTAAAAATAAAAATAGGAATGATCCAAAAAATGGATCGAAAGATTGCGATTTTGGCCAAGAATTAGTTTTTGGATTAGGAGCCACAAATTTTGAACGGCCCCTAAATCGAGTTTTCCTATTTTCTACGGAATGAGCACATCATACTGAGTTAAGTGATAGTTTCGGTTTAGTTACACTATATGTAGTTCTCCAGATACAAGGTCTACTAAAAACTTCTTGATTGAAATATATTGGATCTTTTAGGCCAATTGGATCAGAGGCTACAACATTTTTTAACTTCCCTAAATCGAGTTTTCATATTTTCTACGGAATAAGCACATCATACTAAGTTAATTGATAGTTTGGGTTTGGCTACACTATATGTAGTTTTCCATATATAAAACGTGAGATAAAATTTTTGATTGAAATATATTGGATCTTTTGACCCGAATATAAATGACTGAATATTTTTATACAAACTAGTTACAGGCGTATATGATAATAATTCGTTTTTGAATCTATTCAAATTTAATGCAAAAATGGCAAATACTCGACAAACATTATTATACCATAACCCATTGAACGGAGCATTACAGAAATTCACCATTGGTTCGAATGTGGAAAGCATATAATACTGTATCTCAGGAATTGATGTATTTAGAATTTAATACGTCATTTCAAACTTACTGTCAATAATAATGACAAAATGTTTTATAATTTTCTATAAAGAATACCTATTTATTTATAAGTAGGCCTATATTAATTTTAACTATTTTTGATACTATAGCCTATCGAGCAGCAAAATTTCCGGTCACCAGGTCGCAATTGGCGACTAGAAAATTAAAGCTGGCGACCAGTGTTTAATGAAAAAGTGGGCAGAATATAAACTTTTGTTTTCTTTATTAACGTTGAATGAGACACTGAAAAAGATTTACAGTGAAAACTTCGTTACGAGATTCCCATATTTGCTTCCAATTGTCACATTTTGTTTAGCTTTACCTGTGAGTACTGCTTCATGTGAGAGAGTCTTCAGCAGTCTCAACAGAGTTAAGACTGCCTACAGGAATTCATTGAAAACTGACACACTGGATGATTTGCTGACAATTTCTATCAATACCCTTTCACTTAAGGACTTTGATTCGAAAACTGTAATCCATAACTGGTGCTTCAGTAAAGAGAGAAACTGTTAGCCAAACGGGAAGTCTTAAGGTATGATATTTTTTCAACATGTATATGAATTCTCCAATTCAAAACTGATTATCCTGAATCTAATTGTCTGGGTTTTAAAATTTTATGCCCTAATCTAATTTCTTTCTTTATCAAACAAAAGGACATGGGTGGGGTGGGGGGGAGACTCATAATTTGTACGTGAGACATACTGCCGACTATCATTTTTGAATTGGCGAGTGCGTATGACTGAAATTTCGCACCCTGTTATAGCTACCCCAATTTTAATAATTTGTTAGAAAATTAATTATGCAATCTATCTTTATTCACATTATTATTTTTATTATTATTTCTTACATTTAAATCTATTATAACAAGTTTTTTAAATATTTTATTTAAGTTTTTAGTAATTGGAGAATATATTCTCTGTTGAAGAGGATAAATAAATAAATAAATTCATCACCGATCTTTTAGTAAGAGTATTGACATGTTTTTCCAAATTCTTGTGCTTATTGTGTTCTTTGGTAAATACGAGACTTGCCAAAGATCATCGAGTTCGAGTTCTAAATGCTGTCCTCGCAAACCTAGTGACTAGCGCGTCTGACTTTTTTGCACATGATTCCGGGTTCCCATTCCCTGTAGAAGAACTAGAGATGCAAGGGCTCGGAAAAAAACCGGCTTTTTTGAAAAAAAAAATCGTTTTTTTCTGCTTTGCTTTTTTGCTTCGGAAATTTTGGGCTTTTTTCAAAATTCTGCTTTAAATCGATAAAGCAGACTTTGTTTCGCTTCTCTATAACACAGAAAGCCCTTTAATTAGTGGTTGATGCCGATAATAATATAAAACCTCGAAAGTAAACCATGAATTTCGAAAAGATATTTTAAACAATTTTACATTATGAATTCCAAAGGATTAACCAATGTATATAATAAACACATTTTAACCTTCTATATACAAAAGTAAGCAGAGTTGGCAAGAACCATGGTTGTTTCTGAAAATGCCAAAAACCCGTTTTGGGGGGGGGGGCAGTTTAAACCAGGCTTTTTTGGGGTTTAAACCAGATTTTTTGATTTAGATATTTTGCTTTATGTATTTATATTACATATTCACAGAAATAAGTTTGTTTCGCCTTGGTGTTATTATTCAACAACGAGGTTATGCTGGAAGAGGTCCCATAAGCTTAAAGAAGTCCGGTCAGTAAATTTCTTAAATTGAGAAACTCCCGCCCTAGCCATCGGGAAAATCCTGTAAAATTTAATTTGCATGTAAAATTTAAAGGTCAACGTATTATAATCAGTACGCTAAAACTGAGGTATTAAATAACAAATTTAGTATGTAGGTATCATTGAAAGTCCAATCCAAGCTAATGTTGGAAGCTAAGTAGGCAATCGATAAATTTTACCAATTTTAGTCAATATATTTAAGCAACCTTCGCTTCTTTATAAAACAACAGGCATGCAGAAATATATATATAATTTGGTTTCGTTTCGTATGTTTAGGCTTAACATCCTTACGTAATACCGAGGTTATCAAGGAGAAGACTTTCGCTTAAAGTGACATCCGAAAGAGTACTTGGTTTACACATGAAAGAAGGGTTGTGGTTCGACCGAGAATTGAACATGGGACACCTTGATTAAAAGGTGAAAAGGAAATAAGACTAATGCAAATGGTTTGACATGTGAAACGTCACCATGAAGTTCACACGATTCGCATTTTTGTTCTTTTAATTTTTTTTTTAGTTTAAACCAGTTATTAAAAAAAAAAAAACAGCTGGTGTAAACGAGCCAACCCTAAGAGTAAAAACTTCTTTTAAAAAATACACAAATAACTAGCAAAATTCTATGTAGTATTTTTACTTCAAAATATTCCATACCCTCTTTTTGAAACAAAATAAAATTAAAATAAATCATAAGAGAAATACTTAGATTTATATGATACAATTAAAGGCTGCACATCTGGAACTTTTGGTTCTGTATATTCTTGAAATTCTACAGTCAAGTTTTTTATAACCACCATCAAGGGCGCCCATCAGGGGGGGTTAAGAGGGCGCTTGCCCCCCATAGACGAAAATGTACTTCAGAATATTGAAAATCCAATAGGATTTTTACATTAGTTACAGCAAAATTTGAAACTATTTTTGAAACGTCGCTTATACTTGCCCCTCCTTGGAAACCACAACATGGGCGCCCTTGACCACCATCACGGTTTACCCAGTCCTCAAGTTTTCTGAATTTTTAACAAGAGGGATTCAACATATCATTACGGAACTTTCAAAAAAAAAAAAAAAAAAAGACTACGGAATATATTTAAGTTAAGCTAAATACAACTGCACAACAAACGTGACTGAGTGGTTGGCTTTTGCGCTTCTATCGGGAAGTCCGCGATTCAACCCAGCATTCGACCATTCTGACAAAGCCTTCCTTCATTCCATCTGAGAATGTAGAAATAGTAAGTGTACTGGCCGACTAGGAGTGTAGGAGTTGGCTGACTTCCTTTCTTATTGTTTTTAAATCATTATTATTACTAAATACCAGCAGTGACGGTTTTGCGAAGGTTAGAGGATCGGTCTTTCGGACTGAAGCCTGTTCTCCAAAGTTGTGGAATGTCTAAAACGAACGAAATATCTATTATTTATGCCTTTACTCATAAACTTTAAGCTCCCGTCAAATAAAAATTACGAATGTTTAGAAAAACTAAACATTAGTAGTAAGAAAACCCCTCCCAAAACACTTTTTTTAAATTCGCCACTGATTCTCAGTATAAAATGATCTTCAAGGTTGTATCCGGAAGATTATTGCTAAAGATATAAACGGAACGAAATATTAGTTATGCCTGTACTCATAAACTTCAAGCACCTCCCAAATAAAATTAGGACTTTTTAGAAAACGAAACAATCAGAGAAACCCCTCCCAAAGTACTTTTCTAAATCCGCTATTGATTATTTGTATAAATTGGTATTCAAGGTTGTATCTGGAAAATTATTGCTAAATCATTGCACAACTACAGTATAACAGAAATGTGGAAATACGGTTTGACGGAAATATTGAAAAACGTATGCTTTGACGGATATACAGAAAAACGTAAGTGTAACTTTCGTGCTAGAACCTGGAGTACTAAGCTCTTAGAAATGAAACACGGATGACAAACTAAAATGATCTAGAGAAGGAAAAAAATGTCGATAACTCAAAAGTTAAAATAAAGTTAAATAGCCTGAAAAATTGCCCTCAAATACTACATTCTTCATGTTAGCTTTAATTCGTAAAATATGTGCTCCATCCATCTTGATGGTGAATTACAGAGCTAAATATGGCATTCAGGTCGTGGAAATCTTATCTAACTATAGAATATACTATAAGAAAGCTATTTGGATAGAAAAATCATGAAAATGAAAAAAGCCAAAATTTCCAAAATTCTCGGTTTTTTTCCAAAAAAGCCGGCTTTTTATGTGAAAAAAACCATCGATTCAAAAAAGCCGGCTTTTTTGCATCTCTAAGAAGAACACAATAATATACTTTCACACCTATTCGCTTTCATTAATCACCCGTCTCTTTTCGCCTAAAAGGCATTACCATCGGACGTTAAACCATATAATAAATAAATTAAAAAAGAAAAAAACGAGTGCATATAATACCTACCAGAGATGGATAGGGTCAATGGGTCTTGGGTCAACAGGACGTGACACACTTCAGCTCACCACCCTTCGTGACCCACTCTGACCAACTGACTCACCATGACTCACTACGACCTACTCTGCTCAATGTATTGTAGACAGCATCTTCTGAACAGTGGTGAATTTGTCTATGTTTTCCTTTCAAGGTCTTCATTTTTCTTCCTTTTCCATTTGTTTCTATTAATTTACCTGTGATGATTATATCTAAGTGAAAAAAGAACTTCAGGTACTTTTCTATATTGATATTTGTAATTGTAATAATAGCAATAGGACTTGGCTTTCGAGACACAGTCGAATTTTATTTTATTTTATTTATTTTTTCCCTTTAGTTAGCCTACTTTATCTTGATTTGAGACTTTCAAATTCCATCCTATTTTCCACTGATGAGTAATTTCTGTAATTCAACAAGGAAATAATTAACTAATAATTAAATTTAAATTCATCGTAATGTGGATCATGACAAACACTTTACCATTTTATATCGTAAAGGTTTTGTAACAGAGCCGTGCTTGAACGATTCACGTAGAAATTCAAATTCCGATTAATGACAATTTCACAGTCTTGTTTTACTACAAGTATAAACTCTTTAGTCAGTGGAGATTAGGGCGTGGATCATGGGTCAGAGTTGATGACGATGCACTTTAGTGGGTAGTGGATCAGAGTGAGTCAAGTGGGTGGTGGGTCGGAATGGGTCACGGTGAGTGGTGATTGATGGTGAGTCGTGGGTCAGAGAGTGTGTTACTGTGTGTCGTGCGTCCAATGGATCGTGGGTCACGATAGGTGGTGGGTAAGTGGGTCATGGATCAGTTTTTATTGACTCATGCCATTTCTGATACCTATCAACGAACGCAGTAATTACAAAAAAAGAAAAAGAAAATAGATCAATGCTCTCCATAAGACATCGGTGATAAATATATTTGCCATGCTATATAAATATATTTGCTAATTAAAAGTACTTGATAAAAGCTTGAACCCGAACATATAAGTGCTAAGTATGTTCAAATATTCACTTCGAAGTGTTTAGCCATTCTCTGTAAGTGGCGACTTACAACGCCATTTTCATATTTAGAAAGGCCTATAGAGATTTTTCTTTTTCACAGCAGTGCTTCAAACAGCAACCAAAATCTACGAGGCTAAGGGCGTATCCGGTTTGCCATAAGGACCAGACTGTCACGTGATCAAGTCAAAAGTCACGTTTCGTGTTAAATCGAGTCTAGGGATTCCAAATTCCAGATATAAGATATTTTAAGCACGTAGCCTCCGCGTTGGGCGCCCTGGGTAATTTATGAAGATGCATATGCTTTATTATTATTGATTTTACTCAAACAACGTGACTTTTAACAACGTATCCATGGCGAGGTGAGAGAGATATCATGGAAGAGTCAGGAAATTTGACATTTCTAGAAAAGTTACAGAATTCTCAGAATTTCTGCTACTAGTCAGGGAGATTTCAAGCTTCCGAAAGCATAGTGCCGTTGAGTAACAGCATGGACATTTTTGCCATAATTTTTCGTCATCGCATCCTTGCAAAATCAAACATGTTATTTCAAAAACAATTTTCTACTGCTCCTTTAATAACCTGTCATTTGGAACCGACAGTAGTTGACGAAATAATAAAAACAAAAATTTATATGGAAAAGGAGTTCTATTAGCATTTGATTCAACAGAAAAAGGAACGCAGATATTGTAAAATATTTTACAAGACATTATTGAGTATGTACTTTTTTATAATAATGAATATGTACTTTCCATAATAGTTGAGATGATGATGAAAGGAAAATTGTTATATTTGAATGAACAAAGAAAAGGACGTAAATATTGTATAATCTTTTTCAAGACGTTTTTTATTATTTTACTCGAGATTTCTATGTAATTTGTTATTAAAATACTTACCAACATATCCTCATTTTATTGTCCTAACAAACCAATACATTTTGATAGCAAAGTAGTTTACATTGATCAAGCTCCTGAGCCTTCTGAATTTCATATAACGCCCCCTACCTCCCCCCGTTACGAAATCCTGGCTAAACGAACCAATATATGTTCCAGTAAAATAGTTTAGAATGATCGAGCCCCTGGTGTGATGATCACAGTATTTCATGTCACGGACCCCCCTCTTCCCTTCACGAAATCCTGGCTACGTGCCTGCCTTATTATAGTTTTTGAGATCTGTAGATGACTTCATTTTTTCTCTGATTTTCTATTGATTTTAATGTACATGTTTCGTGATTTTTTTTTTTTTTGACTATGTTGCATCCATTTTAGGACAAGTTTCTTTTGAAATATAGAATCTACATATTCTTTTCTATTTTTGAGCTGAATTTTGCGCCATCTACTCCCAAAAGTCTATTCACATCATTGCAACCGGATAGGCTCTTTGCCATGTTTTAAGTACTACAAGAAAGAAAGAAAAAAAAAGTATGTGGCATTGTTTAAATATTTTTATAGAAAATTTATTATAAGACCATATCACCACAATATGACATATCATTTAAAAAAAAAGTCTTGGAGCAATTTTAAATTTATATACTTAAACAAAAAAAGAATATGTTCCCTGTACACAGTGGCGTATTTAGGGGGGTGGCTTCCGGGCTTAAGCCCCCCCCGAAATCTTACTTAGTATAGTAAATAAATGAAATATCTCGCAGAATTTTCACATTTCCAGGCAAAGCCCCCCCGAAAGTTAGCAAAGCCCCTCCCGAAACAAAATCGTAAATACGCCACTGCCTGTACATATGTTTATCAATTATTTTTTATTGTTCATTTCTTTCTTTCTTTTCTTCAGAAGAAAACGTTCTAATCAAGAGTAAGTTTGTACTTACAACTGAAGAATCAAGAAAAAATGCATCTGCTTCCGTTTTCTTTAATTATAGTTTCTGTCATTTACAAATAACGAAAAATTAAAAAAAAAAAATGTACACACGTCACTTCTTCTAGAACGCTAACAGGCTTATACACTTTTAGTTTTTTGTTATTGACTTCTTTTGTAAAGTAACATTTGTTACACGCAAAAAAATGCAGTTGTTATACAAACAAATTAAATACTTTTGTAAAAAAACAATAAATAAAAAAAGATACACATTTGTATCTGAATTGAATATAAAAGTTTTATTACTTTATTGCTGACTGAAGCACACATGTTAAAATTTGCAATCACGCACAGCAGTACACCGTCTCATCCCTCCTTGTTCTGCAAGATGCACCAATGAAAAAAAATATTACATTCCAGAAATTTCCTCTTGAACTAAACACGCAAAGAGGGTTATTTTTGGATATCTGTAAATCTAAGACTTACAAAACAGTAATTTTGATAGATTAATTAAATATTTTTCTGAAACACAAAACTGCAATTAACACTGAACACTAAATATTTTCAAAAGGTTATTCTAGGAATGGTAACGAGACGAGACGAGATTTCATCTGTCTCGGTCTCGTCTCGATCGACAAATAGTGATTTCAATTTTGGTCTCGTCTCGAGTCGAAAATTTTCGTTTCAGTCTCAGTATCGTGACGATCAAGATGGTTGTTTCAATCTCGGTCTCAGTCTCGAGAACCAAGTCTCGATCTCGGTATCGAGGGCCAATTCTCGATCTTGCTCTCGGTCTTAAGGGCAAAGTCTTGATTTCAGTCATGGTCTCATGAGTCAAGTCTGAATCTCGGTCACGGTCTCAAGGGTCAAGTTTCGATCTCAGCCTCGGTCACTTGAGTCAAGTCTCGATCTCGGTCATGGTCTCAAGGTTCAAATATCGATCTCGGTCTCAAAGGTCAAGTATTGATCTTCGTCTCAGTCTCAAGGATCAAGTCTATCCCGGTCTCAGTCTCGAGGGCTAAGTCCCTATCTCTTGGTCTCAGTCTCGAGGGCCAAGTCTCAATCGCGGTTTCGGTCTCGAGAACCAAATCTCCATATCGCCTTTCGTCTCGAGGGCCAAGTCTTTATCATGTCTCGAGATAAATCATGTGAAGTTAAAAAATGAATAAATAGTATCATCTTACACCCCTAATTTTCTTTTTATTTTTAGGGGGGGGCATGAATATGTTAGGAGAGGCCAAATCATAAAAAAAATTCTAAATTGTGTTTTTGTATTGAGGTCTGGAGGGGCCACGAAAAGGTTAGGGGGCAGACCACCTCTACTTGCGGGCCTGGGCCTCTCTTACCGTGTTTTGTTGTTCAATGGTGGTGTTTGCGAAAAGAGCAATGCCATGAATGAAAGAAAGATGATTCCAATGATCTCCGGTGATGTAATTAATTTCTTTGTTTCCGTAGTTGTGAAATCGAAACATTTCTACCTAGCTTGGATGAATAGCATCATTCTTTCAATACCTTCTTCCCGATTTTTAAATCTGAAAACCTGAGAGCCCTGCCTACTGGTGATGTTATACATTTTTTGAACGTGTAGTTTGAAATAATGCCTATTATTTAGCTTTCTGGGGCCAGGCTTTTAACACTTCTTGCGAAATTCTATTCACATTCGGTTAGGTTAGGTTAATAACATTTAATTCAGACAGTATTGCCGAGCGAGCGATTGAAGGCGGGTTAGAGCCCCGCAGGCACGTTGTTTTCTGTCTTCGTTAGTGTTGCCCCCCATTACTAAACATTTACCGTAATAACTATTATGAAAGTTAGAAGATTACAACAAACGATCTTTTTTTTTTTTAAAATATAAAAGTTAAAACTTAAATGTTGGGAAGATTCTTGGTAAGGCAGAGATGGGCAGCTAAATAAACCTATTGCAGCCAAAAATGTAATCTCGGCTTCCCATTTTCAATATTTATTTTAACTAACTTTATGGCCCATAGAATCCGGGAGTTCAATACCGTATTCACAAAAGCTTTCCACTGGATTCTGTCTTTAGCCAACTGAATCCAGTTTCTGCTTTGTATTTCTATTTCTGCGAGATCCATGACATTGTCCTCTCATTTGCTATATTTACTACTACTACTACTACTACTACTACTACTACTACTAATAATAATAATAATAATAATAATAATAATATAATTAAGATATAAAATTGATGGTAACACTGAAAGGCCATTTTGTTCTCAGGAGAGTTTCTTTACAGTGTTTCTTTCAAAAACAATGTCCCGGGGGGCATACTTAGTATTCCGGGGGGCACTTCTGGTAATATTCTATTTATTATTATATTCTAGACGTATTATTTTGGTCTCCTCCGGGGGAGGGGGGGAGTGCCCCATAAAAAAACATGTCTGGAAGAAACACTGGTTTCCTACGTAGGTTGTAAACAGTCCATTGTTTTCGAATAAGTAAATCTCAAACGCACTATACGGTTAAAATTTGAATTGCACAAGTAAATTGGCATAAGAGAGTTAACGATTGCCTTACGGAAAACAAGCTGTACCACGACCAAACTGGTTATAAACCCACAACAAAACATACAGTATATATGGAACTTACATCTCGTACAAACTGGTCCCAAGTGCACTACATAAAATGTCACGCTTTTCAACCGTTTGACTTGTGGACTTCACCTTGAACAGTTACGTTTTCGCGAGTCCTTGAGTTGCACAACAACAGTAACAAATAACGAACCATGCACTTAACAAAAGAGATGGGAGAGAGAGAACTGTAAATATTTACAAAAGAGAGCTGATCACTGTAGCCAAGTCAGGCGTTTTATTATTTTTATTTTTATTTTTTTTTATTTTTTCGTCAAGTGCTTGTTTATAATTGTAACAAACGTTCTTCAGTTTAGCGCAGTCACGATGAAGTAATGCAAATTCTCTTACCTTCGATAGTTTACCTCTCTTTTTTTATTTTTGTCATTTCGCAATAATTATTTTTTATTGTTATTTTTAGTTCATTTTTATCGTCATAATATTTGTATTACTAACACAAGTTGCTCTGTACTTTCCATTTCAAAAATCAACATTCATTTTTATTAAACATTCTTTCTTTCTAGCTATATTATAATCATTCAAAATAACAGCTAGTTAGGATTACCATATGTTCGTATTTTGTACGGACTATTTGTATTTTTGGGTCTGTGTCCGTGTCCGTATCGTACAAAGCATGAAATAGGAAAATGTCCGTATTTGACAGTTTTTGGAGCTGCCCGACGATTTCTGAGTAGGGAATTGCCAAAATCTTTGTACGAATTCTTTGGGCGAAAAGAATTGTTTCCATCATATAACTTATATTTTAGTTGTTATTAATAAAGTAGGTTATGTTTTTAAAAAGTGTCTTATTTTTCAATTCCAAGGTTCTTTTGGTCAGATTTAATACACGTAATTTAATGGCATGATTTATTATATTTGTGTTAAGACATGTTAGTTTCCAATAGTGTTTTAAGTATGTGATATAACCTAAAAAGGTGATTTTTAGATAAAAATTTTCAAAATATTTGTTCTGTGTTTGGGCACCGTATCTTTGATGGGTCGTCATTTTAAGGCTTGTCCGTACTTGGGATCAAAAAATTATGGCAACTCAACAACTAGTTAACAGTACCACTTTAACGCTCAGTGTGGATAATGTGTATCCATTTTTGCATGTGGTCTCTGGTTCTATTTCTGGAGGAATATTATCCTGTACTAATAGAGTCATTCGACAAGCCTATATATATAGGTAAGTTTTATTTAGTCAAACGTAGCTACATTTCAGAACAAGAACACATACATTTTTCTGCTGTAATGATTCATTATTTATTGTTAAAATATTTTTTAAGTGCCAAAGAAAAAAAAAAAAGAATACCTGACTCCCGCATTTTTCACACAGCTACTATTTATTTGATCAAATTACATCCTACAACTTTTAATGAAATATAAATCATAATACAATACACATGGTAATTAAACAACATAAGTCTGCCGTTCACCATCCTAATAAACCTTTAATATTTTCAAAGTTCCAATTAGCAAACAATTTATTACACAGTGCTGTGTAATTAAAATTCAATCTACTACAACAGTAACAATAAATTAAAGCCATTTGGTTTTCCGGGAATGAAAGTCCTTATTATAGAAACCGTTATTAACAGTTATGAGGCTGAGATCTTAGGTTCTTATACTGCACAGAATACAAGCAGCAGTACAACATTTACATTCATTATTTTATATTGAATTGCAATAGAGCTGGTTTGTGCAGCCCTGAGAGAAAAAAAAATCATACTTTACATGGGCAGCCCCAAAAGTGAGCCTGGTTTGTGTAGAGCCCACTTTAAATTTTACTGACATGATCAATGGCATACACTATACAATTTCCCATTCTACCATCTATATATTAAAAATGCTAGATTCAGCTAATCTACTAATCTATATATTAAAATGCTAGATTCAGCTAATCTATATATTAAAATGCTAGATTCAGCTAATATGTATATTAAAATGCTAGATTCAGCTAATCTATATATTAAAATGCTAGATTCAGCTAATATGTATATTAAAATGCTAGATTCAGCTAATCTATATATTAAAATGCTAGATTCAGCTAATATGTATATTAAAATGCTAGATTCAGCTAATCTATATACTAAAATGCTAGTTTTATATGTTTGTGGTCAAAAAAGTTTATATGTTTGTGGCCAGTTCTTTTGACAAAATGATATCTCGGAAACCACAAGCTCTAGAATGATGTTGCTTTCACTGATCGATTGCAAATTTTGTATAGATTGTTCATTTCTAATTCAATGTTTATATTTAAAAAATGGCTGATTTCTTCATTACATTTTTAGGTGTACACTGGAAGTATTGAAATTTTAAAAAGCATTATATCCTACGAGCTATACATTCCAACACCACGCGTTTGTATACGGGGTTAGTATATCTCTCCGGCGTTTGTTTTATGATAATGATAAACGAAAGATAACCATTTCTCCAGTCTGAGATGAATCTTTATTGTTTGGATGTTTTGCCCAATGAACACCATAGTATATTGCTGGCAAAATTAATTGCGTGTGCAATACTGTGAGAAAGAAGAAAGAAAGCACCGATTATACATGAATTAAAAAACTCCAACCGGAAGTAGGCTCAAATTTTGCAAACGTTGCGAGATATTGAAAAAAAAAATCTCCCCTTTATGGTACATTTTGCCGATTTTTATCGGCACTGAAACATCAGTAGGGTTGCCAATTCAGAGTTTTAATTTATGAAAATTACGATTTTCCTAGTTCCCCCTTACAGAAGTCTCATCCGGTGGAAATTCTTTTATCTGCTCCATAGTTTCCAAGCTACTCCAACTAAACAAACTGAAAATTAACGACAGAACATCCATACGTATGAGTCATGAAAACAAATTGATTTACACATTCGGTTATATCTGGCAAGACTGTGTGGTTCCTAATGTACTTCAATCGTTGCTTCCTAGTTTAAAAATATATGCACGAACAAGGCTTCATTTTGGTATAAACATTATTTGTGTATCACTTCAGGTTCAAAAGTTCTATTATCCCAAACCCCGGGTTGCATTGTATATTGGACACCCTGTATAATGGCTTTTTTCATATAGGGTGTTCCATATAAATGAGGTATGCATTATAGATAGTATCCATCCTTAAAAAATCAGAATGTGACTAAAGAATAAAGATATTAATAACCTGGTGTTATGGTATCGGCACTGTTTCATTGTCTTAATTAGGTAATATAAAATAAAATGTCATTATGAAAGTGTCTTCGAAGGCCATATTTATAAAGCCTCGAAAATAAGATGAGGCGAGTGTTAACATGAAATCAACTTCTTTCTTTCATTTTTATAAATTTTACCCAGCATAAAACATTGTTACACACAGGGCTCCAGGCGCCAAGCCACAATGACAACTGGAAATCCAAGTCTGCAGCAGGCCTACTGTATCAAATTGGGTTTGTACTATTATAACGCCTAGTTTCAAAAACTGGCGCCTAGGTCAGAAGACATTTTTTTTTTATTGAGGAATGGTTATGCATATATTATTTTTATTCATCGCCTAATGTGTTAAAGTTCGTATTTTATTATGTTTTATGAGGTGACTTTTAACATTGATTATGAAAAAAAAAAAAAACTATAAGAAAGTATGGGTTATTGAGAATAAAGACATATTTTAATGCAATTGTCTATGTATTTATGGATATAGACCTTATACTTTTGTAATGATACGAACTTTTAAGGCATCAGGTTACGATTAAAAGAAAGCAAAAACATCTCTTTATACTCATTCCTCAGCTTCATCATTAACGAATAAAAATAGATGGTCACTGATGAATATGTGATTGTGAAGGAGAGATGACGACTCATTCCTTCTCCAAAGGCACAATTTATTGTGGCGATCTTCCACAATTTCACCTGCATTAAATGTATGTAATATTATGCCAACCAATGCAAAATCTTTTGGAAAATGATAAACTAATAATTTGTAAAAGAATTAAATTTTATTCTTTGAGCCCAGTATGGATCTAGAAGGCAAAAACTGGGAGGGGTGTTGCCAAAACCAAGACTACGATAGGAATATCATGAGTTTATAATTTTTTATGGTCTCTCCCGGTGGATCTTATGGCTAGGTTGCCATTGTGGACCCCAAATAGTTGTTTTACACATTGCATAACAGAAAAACTGCAACTAAAACTAGGCTATATTTAATGTTTCAAAAATTTTCCAATAAAGGATTGAATGTAACGCTTACTATAAACTTTCAAAAATATTTAAATCATATTTTCAATTATTTTTTTCACTCAAAAACCTGGGGCAAATAGGGCCCTGGCCCCGGACTAGGTCCGCCACTGTTTGAACAATTATTTCTAGTGGAGATTTTAAAGTTAACCTGCTCGCTTACCCATATATATATATTACTTTAGAATCTTCGCTACACTTGAAAAATGCTTACCATGGCTTTAGTTTCTTTGCATTGTCTTCTAACAGTATGCAAAGTGTCTCTCAAGAGACTACTGGATTCAATATAGATAAATGCTTCAGTTCACAAAATGATAAAGCATGGCTGCATGGTTAAAAATGCGGAAACAATCGTAATTTACATCAAAGTTGCGCTCACAATAGCATAGAATCAACTTTCGAGAGTAAAAAGAAATGTAAAGACCATTCGCCGTGTGATGTCGCTGTTGTCGTTACAGGTCCATAAACTGGAACCAAATAATTGTCAAGTGTCAACGGTAAAAATCATTTCCTGATTTCACTGCTTTTTAATCGGCTGAAGGTTTGCTTGAATACCACTACAGGTTTAAAAATATTTCACGGAAACAAGTCAGGATGTATAGCTTTCTTTCATCCACAATATCGAAGAAAACAATTTAGTGAAAACGGAAGGAAAAGCGAACACTTGTTTCCCGTTGATGTACTGGCTACACTGCAGATAGGACAATTTATTGATAATTTCCTGTTCCAGTTGAAATTGAGAAGTTTCTGTTACAGGATGTTAAAAAAAATGCCTTTCTAACTTCATTAATGTAGAAATAAGACATTTTGAAGAAAAGAAACACTAAAATATAATAAAATTGCTTCCATATCAATGTAAAATACTTGTATGAACATATGTGAACGACTTCCCTTTCTAAAAGTGAATTCGTACTTTGTTAGACATGCAGAACAATTTTATTATGGTAGTAGCTATAATGATATATAGAATTAGAGACAAAAAGAGGCAGTTTTTCCGTCTTTTCTGACGTTTTAATGCAGCTTGAAAACATCTTTATGATATTTGCATGCTACGTATAATATTGTGAACTCGTACAAATTCATAACAGTAATGAAAGCTTTAGTTACATATTTTGCGTGAGAAACCGGAAAAAAATATATACGAATGCACTCTATGCATGTTGACGCAAAAATCAATGGAAGCAATGTGCTAAATGCGGAAATTCATTTTAACATGGAAGTTCTGAGCTCACACACACATATATACAAAGGGTACACTTAGACAGTTGAGAGAGTCACATTCAAGTCGTATTGCTTAAAGGTAAAGAATGCATTATGCATTGAATACAAGAGTGCGTTAAGTACTTAACTACAAGTATAATTTATAGTATATGGGAATGGAATATACAATAAAACCGGCTGACTTTTCATATATTTTTTTAAACATAACGGAAATCTTCAAAATTTATCTGCTTAATATTTAATGAATTATCTTGTTGAAATGTTTACTGTCAAAAAATGCGTCTGCAAATATGAAGTTGAATTTCAGTTTAGCGTCCCTTTCAGCAGCGAGGCTATGTGAGACGTGGACCTACTGATTAACGTGGAATCCGAACCACATGAGCTGCGTCTGCAAATATGTTTAATAGCGTTCATATATATTCCTTTTCAGGAGCGCACCCGGACAGATCCAAGCTTTGTGAAGAGGGAGTCGTCCAATACTATAAGCCAATAGTCTATGTAGCATTGGACGATTATTGTTCCGCACCCAAAAAGACGATAAATAATTGTAAAATACTTCCACCTATATTTTCAGAAAAAGTAATAGAACTAGATTGTTTTTATAAGAGAAAGAGCACAGATGAAGTGTAAGATCAAATCTCCATGCTATGTCAATCACTTCTCTGTTAAAAACAAATATAGTTTCATTGAAAAAAAAAAAAAACATACAAATGCATATTGAGTTACAAGGTTTTTTTGGGAGGGTTCGAACCCGGTTAAACCCCTCTCCCGTGAGTGCGTACTTACTCCTTTCATAAATGTTTCTAAATTTTAAAGAGTTAATATTGCAGGGAAGGAAAGGCATTCTTTTCTTGTCTTTGCTGGTGATTCCTAGCATACTTGTTTCTCTCCATACTGTTTGTTGTGTAGTTTGCTGACAGTATGTAAGAGGCAAAATACATTCATTGAATATTTTACGCTTTATACAATATTACTATATAATTTGTCAATATGAAGTTGTATTCTCGAGTGCACTCCAGACTAGCTTAATACATCTGTTAATTTATTGTCATGAATATTATCCATGAATATCTTCTATTCCAGATAGACGTACACAGCAAAAAATGAGAAGTTGAAAGAGAACAAAATGACTACCACTTTAGCGTGTTACTTGTGTGTCAATTCAAAACCAAGCACATCGCCTTCCGAGCATATCAAAAATAACTCGTTACTGGTTGTGAGTATTTGCATTGCAGCAAAGCTTTGCGAAATATATTTCGCATTTATGGCAAGTAACTAATAACATTCTATGTTTTCTGTAATCGGTCACAATAATATTGTTGTAAAGCTGTGAATCATCTGACAACAATTACACAGATAGCAGTGCTTCCATCTGTTTTCTTTATCTGTTATTCTTGTGTCTTAGCATATATGAACAGAAGATGGCAGAACTGTTGCCTATGTAATTGTTGTCAGACGATCCACAGGTTTACAGCACTATTATTGTGACAGATTACAGAAAACATAGAACATTATTCATTACTTGGCGTAAGGCCAAACATAATTCGCAAAACTTTGCCAAACATAATTCGCAAAACTTTGCTCATATTAAACGATTAATACCAATGCAAATTCTCTCAGGTAACTAACTAACTAATTCTATGGCCTATGGAACCCGGAGGTTCAATGCCGCGTTCACAAAAGCTCTCCACTGACTTCTATCCTTAGCCAATTGGATCCAGTTTCTACTTCGTATTCCTATCTTTGCGAAATCCATCTTAACATTGTCCTCCCATCTGCGCCTGGGTCTTCCTAATGGTCGTTTTCCGATGGGTCTTCCAGTCAAGACTTTGAAAGCGTTTCTACCTTCTTCCATTCTAGCTACATGACCTGCCCACCTAAGCCTCCTAGACTTGACGACCCTAACAATGTTGGGTAAACCGTATAAATTATGTAGTTCCTCGTTATGAAGTTTCCGCCATTCCCCATTCCCGTTCCTCTTGGGTCCGAATATTCGTCTAAGGATCTTGTTCTCAAATACTTTCAGTCTATGTTCTTCCCTCAGAGTAAGCGACCATGTTTCGCAACCATACAGAACAACAGGCATAATAATCGTTTTGTATATTTTAAGTTTCAAATTTCTCGACAGAATGGGCGACGACAAGAGATTTTGAACCGAATAGTAACACGAATTCCCTGCTATTAGTCGACATTTAATTTCTTCGTGAATATGATTTTCGTCTGTTAATATTGATCCTAGATATTTGAAAGTATCCACTTTATCAAATGTATTATTTAATATTTTAACGCCTCCACAATTTGCCGTATTACGGTCCCGACGCACTTCCATGCATTTAGTTTTCTCTGCATTTACTTCTAAACCCATGTCCCTGCAAGCGTTTAATAAGATCTCTGTATTTCTTTCTATTGTTCTCCTATCATCACCTATTAAATTTATATCATCAGCATATTCCATAACCTGGTGAATACCGTTCAACTGTAGGCCCTGGTTGCTATCTTTGATTTTGCTTATAGCGTATTCCAGAACAAAGTTAAATAATAATGGCGACAACGCATCTCCTTGTTTCAGGCCATTTTCGACGTGAAAGCTAGTGGACAAAAATTTCCCTACCCGGACTTTACTTTGGGATTCATTTAAACATATCTTAATTAATCTAATTAGCTTTCTCGGTATTCCAAGTTCTGTACGAACGATGTATAATGTTTCTCTCTTAAATGAGTCGTACGCATTTCTAAAATCAATAAATAGTTGATGTATCGGGGTATTGTATTCCCACTTTTTTTTAAGTATTTGACGAATGGTAAATATTTGGTCGATAGTTGATCGATTTCGTCTAAATCCGCACTGATAATCTCCAATAATTTCATCTGCGTATGGGGTCAATCTTGCTAATAGAATATTTGAAAGGATTTTATAGGATGTTGACAGAAGAGAAATGCCTCGATAATTATGACAGTCAGATTTGTCGCCTTTCTTATGAATTGGAACAATGATTGATTCTTTCCACTCTTGTGGCAATTCTTCCTTGTTCCAGATAAGGAGGTCTCTCAGGTAATAAGGAGTTATTTCTGATATGCTCGGAAAGCGATGTGCCTGGTGCTGAATTAACACACAAGCAACACGCTAAAGTGGTAGTCATTTTGTGTTGTTTCAACACCTCATTTTTTTTTTTTTTTTTCAGTGTAGGCATTCACTTCTAGTTCTTAAGCTTCAATCCTTGATTTCGTTGCGAAGTTCTCAAGATTCTGTTGAACGTACGGTACTTTCGTACTTTCCATATTTATTTTCATCTTCCTTGTTCTTCACATTCAGCTTTTCTATTATCTCTCTTATTGTTAATTCTGTCATTACTAGAGACCGGATGTTAGGCAAAATGCATATTAATTTAAGCCAATTTTATTTTGCCTATTTCGCCCCTTCCTGCCTAAATAATTGCTTTAGTGCCTTATGTTGTCTATTTTATGCATTTTCTTCAAATTAAGATTTTACTGGAAAAAATACAGCCGTAATTTAGTGTTTCAAGAAAGGATTCTGTCTCTTCCGAGAAATATAAGTGTTGTTTGTTGTGATAAGATGTCGTAAAACTTTGAACTGCTATGTGTACTGATAAAGTGCTGTAAAACTTGGGACAACTGTATGTACGGACAAAGTTATAAAATTTCGACTGTTATGTGTAATGATAAAGTGCTGTATAGAATGTTTTTACCAAATATTTTTTCTACATGGAATACATGTCTAGCTTCGTTTTTCTATATACAGTAAGAAGATATTAACAAACAGGTATGTTTCTATATTCTTTGTACATTATCTATGACTCGAATTTATTTTGTAATTATATTGAGCATTTATCTCCATTATTCCGAGTTATTTTAGTGCCTACTTTAATGCCTATTATTTAAATTTTAAGTGCCTTCCTATTTTCCAGGCTTTTGATGCCTAAACATCCGGTCTCCAGTCATTACGTAGAAGTTAGAGTAGAAGTACTTATAGAGAGCTTCCAAATGTGGTGTTGGAGGAAGATGGAGAGATAAAATGGACAGAGAGTAGCACACCAAGAAGTTTTGAAACGGACAGAACAGAAAGGGACGCTTTTAAACAGCATCCTTAGTGGGAAGGCAAATTGGATTGGACATATCTTGCGAGAAAATTGTCTTCTTCATACCGTCATAGAAGAAAAGATGGAAGGCAAACGAGGAATAGGAAGAACAGCTGAACGATGATTTGAAAAATAGAAGAAAACATTGGGAGTTAAAAGAGAAATCTGAAGATCGAGAAATATGGAAAGTACATTTCCAGGCCCAAACACACACACACACACACATTATATATATATATATATATATATATATATATATATATATATATATATATATATATATATATATATATATATATATATATATATATATATAAACTCATTAGTCTCAAGACCTGCAAATTACCCATTATTATTATTATTATTATTATTATTATTATTATTAATAATAATAATAATAATAATAATATAGAAAACTATATCGTCTATGAAATAAAAATAGGTTCCCACTTTGTACTCTTCCAGTTGAAAGATAGAAATACAGGTACAAGTACGTCGTTGGTAAGAAGCTTGGAATTTGATTTGATGTGAGTTTAGCGTACCTTTCAGCGAGTGAGGCTATTTGAGACGTGAACCTACAGCTTAATGTGAGATCTGAACCACATGACCTCTCACCGGGAATCGAAACCCAAAAGAAGCGTACCCTATCCATTTAGCTACGAGAGAACTCCGATAAAGAAAAGCTTGGAAGAAACAGCATCGCACTGTCGAGCCCCCTTCTCTATTCTTACAGTCTTTTATACAGTCGTACAATTAGAGATTTGCACTGTTTTGTTTGTAGATATTATCTATAACATTTATATAAATTTCTTTGACACTGTTTGATTTAAGAGCGTTAATAAGCGCCGAGGTCTTGAGCGAATCCAAAGCTTTATTACAGGAATGAAGGTAATTCATACCCTTTTCATGATATACTGTGCTGTAACCACTTCTAAATCCAATCGGTTCTATTACTTGGACGAGGTCTGTTTCCCAATGATGGGAGTACCAATACTTTCGTAAACACTTTGTAAACTGCAGTGTGAAAATTTTTGCATATTGCGTAGATCTTCTATGTATCCTTTTTAACACATCAGTATGATAACGTTTTTTTTTTTAAGGGTACTCGACTACTTAACAATTCTCTATTTTTTTCTTTTCCGGCTTCTTCGCTTCTTCTTCTGGCACCCTCCCTTGTTTCATGCTGGTTTCATGGAGGTTGCGATGGCTTACTGGTAGAGCGCTCATCTCAGGTATGTGAAGTCTCTGGTTCGATCTCATCTCGATGGGACGCTTAATCGATAGCAGGAAAGCGCTCCTCGATATCTCTTTTCGTTTTTGTTGTATAAAATCAATATTGAAACCGAAAGTGCTAATAAATTTCAAGCACTTTGGATTTTCGTAGAGTGTTGCGGGTGATGGTATTTTCTGTTGAGACGCTGAGTTCATTGCAAAGAAAAGCGTTTGTCGTTGTTAAAGCTTTTGTTATCTGACGATCAAGGTTAAAACCGGAAACGGTTCATTTTCTACAGCTTCCGGTTTAAATACAAGGTTAATGAAGAAGGTGGGATCTATTCTTGGGACCCTGAATTGATTGCAAAAAAATAGCTTCTCGATATACTGTATTTTACCATTTTTACTCTGTGGAAATCAGTATTGAAAACGGATATTCTAGTAAATTTCAACCACTTCCAATTTTAGTAGTGTTGCGGATGGTGACGATATGTTCCCTCGAAGCGCTGAATCGATTGAAAAAAAAAGTATTTAGTTATTATGTATTAGTATTATTATGGACGTCTTTATGTATTAGTTTTTGTTATATAGCGAAAATCGTTGAAACCGGAAATTCCTAATTTCCACGACTTCCGTTTCGGATAAGAGGCTAACAGAGAAAATGGAACCTATTCTTGGGGCAATGAATCGATTACAAGAAGCCGCTTCTTGACATCGATTATCATTTATGCTCTGATACTGTTTTCGATTTGACAATCGAACGGACGGACAACCATTCTACGAGACTTCCAACAATTAGGCATGCCATAGTTTGGGACAGACTAAAGATGTAACCCCACTCCTCATCTGTACTATTTCTTTTCTGATAGAAACAACATAATTTTTTTTTTTTTCGTGAGAATACAGATGTCAGTACTCAAAAATTACTAATTTTTTTTCGGTTGTAGAATAACACTTGTTCGGTACTACACAAATCCCTAGTGTAATGTATTTTTGGTCCCATCCCAAAGAGATTGTGGGTGCGCGCCTGCACTGAGAAAAAAAAATTGAAGGTGGCGTACTTAAAAAAGGTAGGTTACGTGTAATTTTTGGACTTGACGTATAACTGAAAACGCATGTTTTATAATACTTTCTCTATAAGTGTTCCATCTATATGTATTTTCCGTATGAAACAATATAGACGGTCAGGATCTCACATACAAATGGACGTATACAACTTTTAGGTAACATAAGTATATGCATGTGATATACGGAAAACTGTTAGATGTCAGACATCCTGCAACGGCATGATGTAACATCTAAGGGCAGTGCCTATGTAGTATACGGATAACATATGGTCCGTACTGATTTCTATACTAAGCAAGAGGATACCGTATATTTGTACAATATACCGCTGTCCGGAGAACGTATTCTTCTCTGTGTGCTTTCAAGCATCTCATTTTGTTGATTGTCTTATATTTTGACAATGATACAGTTAAGGAAAAATTAGTTTAGGAGTTAAATCATAATTTTGGGCGGCATGTGCTATAGAGACCTGCACGGGCCGAATTTTTCGGCCCGAGCCCAATCCAGCCCGGACGTCCCTAGGCCCGGCCCAGCCCGGGCCCGAAAAATTTTGGAGATTTTCGGCCTGAGCCCGGCCCGGCCCGATAATTTTTTCAAAATTCTTGGCCCAAGCTCGGCCCGGGCCCGATAAATTTTAAAACTTTTTGGCCCGACCCCGGCCCGATAAATTTTAAAAAAAATAGCTCGAACCCGAATCTTTCTCAAAATTTAGTACTAAATTTGACTTAACCCTCAGAAACATTTTCTAAAATCTGGTTCACAACCTGAAGCTTGCCTCCCGAATGGCACCATTCCCTCCTAGAACTTTGCCTGTCATCGAGAGAACAAAAACTCCATTCCCTGTAACAAAAATTTAACTTAATTGATTTTTAGCATAAAGTGAAGATGGCAATATTGTTTAGCGACAGGCAAAACATTCCCACCCCTTCTTTTTATATTTTGAGTTCAGTGAAGGTCAGGGTCAGAGCTCAATTTACCGCATAATTCCTGCAATCCTCTATAGTGAAAGTGGAGCCGCTAAGCAACACAAACTGTAAATAGCTATTGCATTCTTTGTAACATTTTTCACGGACACACTTCTTCAACGTTTAGCTTTATTTCAATTATCGTTTAACGAAAGTCAATAATTATTAAAGAATTGCAATTGATCGGCCCCAGCCCGGCCCGACCTGAAGAGAAATCAGTGTCGGCCAGCCCAAGCCCGACCCGGCCCAAAGAAATAACAGTGTCGGCCCACCCAAACCCGGCCCGGCCCAAAGAAATAACAGAGTCAGCCCGCCCAAACCCGGCCCGTGCAGGTCTCTAATGTGCTATTAACATTACAGAGTACTGTTGTATAGGTCAGTAGTTTTCAACAGGTATGTCGCGACACATTGGTGTTTCACGTAGTCCCAAAAG
This sequence comes from Thermobia domestica, assembly GCF_964235325.1. Lineage (NCBI taxonomy): Eukaryota > Metazoa > Arthropoda > Insecta > Zygentoma > Lepismatidae > Thermobia > Thermobia domestica. The sequence continues at coordinate 28,334,587 of NC_137454.1, forward strand.
GTGTGTCGCAGGATTTTAAAATTTTAAAATAATTACATATTAATTAATTAGTTAAAACAAATTTCGAAATAAACTGTACCAGACATTGACTCCAGCGATAGCAACAATGTTCAGTAATACATAGAGTCACTAGTTCATAGAAAATTTATAGTCTTACACTACTATAATTGATGCTATTATTAATAAGAAATCAAGTAAGTGTGTCGCAGTCTCATAGGCGTTCAGTAAAGTGTGTCGCAGTCTCATGGGCATTCAGTAAAGTGTGTCGCAGTCTCATAGGCGTTCAGTAAAGTGTGTCGCAGTCTCATGGGCATTCAGTAAAGTGTGTCGCAGTCTCATGGGCATTCAATAAAGTGTGTCGCAGTCTCATGGACATTCAGTAAAGTGTGTCGCAGTCTCATGGACATTCAGTAAAGTGTGTCGCAGTCTCATATGCGTTCAGTAAAGTGTGTCGCAGTCTCATATGCGTTCAGTAAAGTGTGTCGCAGTCTCATGGGCATTCAGTAAAGTGTGTCGCAGTCTCATATGCGTTCAGTAAAGTGTGTCGCAGTCTCATATGCGTTCAGTAAAGTGTGTCGCAGTCTCATGCACATTCAGTAAAGTGTGTCGCAGTCTCATGGACATTCAGTAAAGTGTGTCGCAGTCTCATATGCGTTCAGTAAAGTGTGTCGCAGTCTCATGGGCGTTCAGTAAAGTGTGTCGCAGTCTCATAGGCGTGCAGTAAAGTGTGTCGCAGTCTCATAGGCGTTCAGTAAAGTGTGACGTCAGTTAAAAAAGGTTGAGAACCACCGGTCTAGGTAATGTCATAAGAACGAAAACCTTAACGAAGGTCTACTTCAGCATCAGATTCAGTTTAATATCTGACATATCGCACAGCATCAATTTTTAAATTGGCTTTCTCAAAAAATATTTTGCACTCAAGGGGAGAAGGGTCTACTGGGTTCAGACCCCCTCCCCCCAAAAAAAACTTCATAACGTAACACACATTTGTACACTTTCTCAACAAAACTCTACTTGTTTATCAGGGAAATAATCAAGGGCGCCCATCACGGGGGGCAAGATGGGGCGCTCGCCCCCCTAAGTGGAAATTGTACTTGGGAATATCGAAAACCCAATAGAATTTTTACATTAGTTGCAGCAAAATTTGAAACTATACTTGAAACCTCGCTAGTACTCCCCCCCCCAATCCACAACATGGGCGCCCTTGAAAATAATTGATGTAGCATGAAAATTTGATCTTACACATCATCTGTATTCTTTCTCTTATAAAACTAAAGTCGTTCTATGACTTTCTTTTGAAAATATGGGTAGAGGTATTTTACAATTACTTATCGTCTTTTCGGATGCAGAATAATACCCATTCAATACTACATAGAAAACGTAGCGGCTTGTAATATTGGATACCTCCTCCCCACAGGCAAAGCTCGGACCTCGCCCAACGAAAATTTCTTGGTGCGCTCCTGACATTCATTAATATCATTTTGTTGAGCGCAGTGAGAATCATCAATTGATAAACATATAGGGTCTATCATATTTGGGCATTGTATTCTGTTAAATCAGGGCCGGCCTTAGGTGATGCGAGATCCGATTGGGAACATTTCGCGGGGGTCCCAGGTTTACAACTTACACCTAATGTACGTTACAAAACCTAATGTACGCTAGTGAGGACATCGTAGATAGCTACTTATGAAAGGTATAATCAGGTTGAAATCGTTAGCAACTCCAGCCAGATGATGAGACGATCACAGACCTTACGGAACGGATGGAAGATGGATGACATATTTTCCATTGGATTATTCGAGTTAGAAGACAAACCTTCATATGCAGCTACATTTCAGTATGCACTAGTATACATTCGGTTTTCCTGACTTGATTAAAATAATAATAATAAACATCCACAGGATTTTTCGCAGGAGAGGACAGAGTTTGTCCTCTGGTTTTGTATTTTTAATATAACTACAATAAGAGAAAGGATATGCAAAGAAGTCGCACTGAGGCTGATTGTTTGATACCATCTAGGTATTCACGGTAATATCACATGACATAATCAGTAAGAACGCAAGGAACTTTTACTTTGTCGAGTGTTCAAAATAAAAGAGGGTGTGCATGCAGAATAATGATGTACATTTTTACACAAATTCAAAGAAAACCATATTTTTACGTCCAGAGGTGTGTGTAAGGAAACTTGGGAGTGTTATGGGTGTTGGGGGGGGGGTGCAGAATACTCCCTGGACATAAAATCAATTTTTAGAACAGAAGTTGTAAACGTAAAACAAAATAAAGAAATTCTGGAAATATTTGCTTATGCCCGGAAGCTTAATGCAAACTATTCATTTCTTGTTATGGAGAAGCCATTTTCCTTGTGGAGTCCATGGATATATCTGTATTCCAATATGTTGTGTACTTGACAACCGAGAGTATAGCAGATACAACTTAGCGATACATAGCCACTTGGACCGGGAGCCCCGCGAGCAGAATGACATGTATTAATTACATGTATATTAGGAACAAAATTTAGTTATAGGGACCACATCACAGTTGTTTGCTCTGAGTTCTAATATTCTGTTTAAACGGCACTGGAGAGTAGATTAGACTAGAGAGTAGAGTAGACAGCACTAGCGCGGGCCCCCTTAGGCGCGGGGCCTAATTGGAAGCAATCGGTCCAATCGGCTTAAGGCCGACCCTGTGTTAAATGTTGCTAAAGTGCTGCCAAAATGTCTTGAGCCGTGGCAAAAATGCGAACTAAAACTCACCCTCGACACACCCACGCGTTGAGCCAATAAGGGTTCAGCTGTTGCTAAACGAGAGACCCTCAGCGAAAGGGAGTGGAATTCCTTCAGCCGATAGCAGCGCTCGGAACGGAAGACTAGATGTCAAGTCAATGTGGTACATTTATGATATTTTAGAATTATAGCAAGGAAAATAGTGTATTCAACACCTTTGCAAAAGTAAATAACAGATACATATGCAGTGTACCAAGGAAAACAAGAAAAAAAAAAAAAACTGAATTCCCAATGTTACTCTTAAAATACTTTCACAAATTAATTAATTTACTAGGACGAAAGCAGTATCACAAGATGTTCAAGCATAAATTTCAAAGCTTGTTATTCATATATATTTTTTTTTCTTCATTTCAGGAGTTAGGATGAGCTGATAAACCAGTAACTGCAGGCAATTTCTCAACTACTTCATTCCTAGCTGCTAATGGTAGGGGGCTGCCTCCTGCATGTCTGCATAAATTTTGGACTACTTTCTCGTACATAATCGTCTCACTCTCTTCTAAAAGATTAAAAACCAAGAGAGGGAGAAAAAGTGGAAAAACAAGTCTTCGATCAGAAGAGAAAAAAAAATTGTTTGCTGTTGTTTTTTTGGTGATTTGATGATACAGGACGACAACTGCATCTCGCAGACTATTTATTGGTTATGATGATACTATCAGTGATTTTGAGTTATTAGTTACGATTGTAATTGTACCATAAAAATCACAGTGATTTCAATGATTTTAATAGCATCAACAAACAATCAGTAAAACAATAAATAGAGTTCTGCTAATTAACTTCAAGTATGCCAAGTACTTGGCTTAATTATTAATATTGTAAACATCAAATGACATTTCTAGCTTTGCGTCTCACGATTACGCTCTTTAAGCCAGGGGTGCCCACAAGGGGGGCTATGACGCAAACTGCGTCATCGAAATATTTGGGGGAGGGTTAAAAATCTATATAAATATGTTTGAGGGGGTGTAAAAATTAATCGAAAAGATTTTTTTTCATGGAAGAACACCTACGGATAGACAATTGCGGGGGGGTGCGTCATGGACATAAGGGGGCTGGGCACCACTGCTTTAAGCTAACGGAGACGGTTTAATCAATGAAACTCTGTCTGTCGCTTACATTATTACCTATTTGGAAGCAGAGACGTACGTAGGGGGTGGATCCTGGGGGTCCGGATCCCCCCCGAAATTTCAATTTTATGTAAATTTACCCTAATTTTAGGGGACATTTTAGGAATTTTAATATAAAATACCCTCGTATTGAGTTTGGACCCCCCCAAATAAATTCCTGCGTACGCTACTGTCTGGAAAAGATAGTGAAAAAGAGTCTATAAATGAAGACTGCATTTCAGTAGAAGATAGAATGATTATGTGTATACGGTTTGCAGATGATATGGTGCTTGTTGCGGAATCTGAAAATAAAATAAGATGTTAGAAAGCTCCAGGAAAACTCAGAACTCTGGAACCAGCATTTCTGAATTGCAAAGGAGTCCTCCTGCTACAGGACAACGCTAAGCACCACGTAGCTAGGATGACCCGGGACACCATTCTAGGCCATGGATGGTAAGCACTAGTGCATCCGCCATACTTTACGGACATCGCACCGTGCCATTATGACCTGTTCCATTCCTTGGACAATCACCTTAGAGGATGCCAGTTCAATTCACTAGTACAGGTGCAAAATGAAATTGATATCTTTATAGAAGTAGAAAGGGAGAAAATAGAACAAGTAACTTAGTTTTCGATATCTGGGTAGCATTATTAGTAATGGTATGAAATGTGAACGTGAAATAAGAGCAAGGATTGGAATGGCGAAAAAAAACCTTTAGCAGGAAGAAAAGTCTTTTGTGGAACCTTGAATAAGGAGTCGAGAAAAGGACTCATAAAATGCTTCGTATTGAGTATTGTACTGTATGGGTCAGAAACATGTACATTATGCGAAAATGATGAAAAGCGACTGGAAGCTTTCGAAATGTGGGAGTGGAGAAGAATTTGCTGGGTCAAGCGGGAAATGAATGAGAGAGTGTCAGAAATGGTGGGGAGAAAAGAACAACTTTAGATATTACTGAAAAGAGGAAGAGAAATTGGTTGGGACATTGTCTAAGGAGGGACTGTATCATGAGGGATGTGCTACAGGGTATGATGGTAGAAAGAGAGGGAGGGGCGCAGGCCCGCAACCAGACACAGAAGTTTGGGGGGCATGAAAAAGATAGGGGAGAGAAGTCATTAAAAATTCTCTTACAAATATCTAAATTGTGATTTTTGTATTAATAATAGCATTTTGTATTGAGGTGTGGAGCGGCTATGAAAAGTTTAGTTGTGGGCCTGGAGGGGCGAAGGAGACTACAATTAATACACGATATCAAAACAGAGGAATCGTATGTGAAGACGAAGAGGTACGAGTACTGCGTACTTTGGTATAATAGTTCATAGGAAGCTAAGGGCTGCCTGCGTGAATGGTATTCGGTGCTTGGAAAGAGCGTTACATTGATTTAAACTGACCATTTACAAAATCATTGGATATACAGCTTTACTTGGAATCCGAACTACATGACTTCCCGCCAGGAATCGAACCCGGGTCTCCCACGTCAAAGGTGCGTACTTTAAGAAACCAACATAGCAGAAATATCGACTAATACATTGCCCGCATGAGTCAAAATATTAGAATTTACCTTTTGAGAGAGTTTAGAGAGAGAGGCATATTGCTGTCTTCTCAAAATTTGATGAATAGAGATAACATTAGTATGGATTCCGGTGGCGTTCACCTCCGGTGCTTGGGGTCCCTGGTTAGATCCCAGCTCGCGCCGACTTTGTGGTGGACAAACACCGTGCTCGTGGGTTTTCTCGGGGTTCTCCCGTTTCCTCCCACTTTCTTCATTTCTCATCATCACTGTCTCCTTTAGCCTAACCGGCATAACCGTGGAACGTAAAACTTAAAGATTTCATTTCATTTTTTTTTCCTCATCAAATCTAAGTCCGGCTCTGATTAAATCCATTACAATCGTTCGGATTGCACCTTAAGCACTGTAGATTCCAGTGGCGGCCGGTGGATTGTGGTTTCGGGTGTTGCAGTACGAACGATAAGAGACAGAAGACATAAAATTGACTCATTGACTAATCAGCATAAATTTAGATGCAAATGCTATGTGACATGTTAAATTAAATAAAATTCTGTTTTTAAAAAATAAAAAATGCAGAACATTTTAACCGATTAATCACCTTAATTAATTAGTAAGTTCATTATCCTATCTTTGATTGGAGCAGATCTGTTTAATACATGCTGGTTGAACTCTGGTATTCTTATTGTCAGGTCTTTTTCGATGGAAAGCATAACCAATGGTGATAACCTTTCTTGGGACATTCAATTCCTTGAAAGTGTCAATTCTTTCTCATGTGGAAAAAACTTTTCGTCTTTTGCTGACACTATAGGTACAGTTAATATTAATTTCAAAAGCTTTGCAGATTCACTAAATATTTTTTTCTAGGTTATTGCGAACGATTCATTCTAGCAAACTCAGTCCCTGACAGTGATCAAAATTCCTCTTCAGCGTTGACTGAAGAGAGTTCGTAGCAGAGATTAATGTTATAAAAAATGTACATTGAACACTTTATTCACTGTTTATCCACGAAACTTTAAAATAAATTGAGGAAATGTATCTGGTGCAAACAACACTACTGCCATAAGATATCCTGTAAATTTAAACTGGATTTTTTTTTTCGAACACTCTCCTGAATTGTCTTTTGCTTGTTTTGTCTAAGCCTTAATTGCAAATTTTTCCTCAGTTGAAAGCTGGTCAATGTTTTCTGTAAGTTATTTACAGAAGTCATGGTATACAATTCATTCAGAATTTGTAGGATATTTACAGAATTAAAGCACACACAATAAAATTAAACCTAATAATTAAAAACCAAACCAGCCGATACAAAAGAGGTACTGGTATATGAAGTCTGAATGTCACATATTCATACATCAACACACAAACATGTGCGTAAAAGAAAAATTACATTCCAAATCATTCGTCTTGGTTGTTACGCAATGCACGATGAACACAATATACTTCCACACAAGGCGAAACAACGCTTACCAATGTGATATGTTCTGGAAAGGAAACCTCGAAACCCGCCAGATGAAGGATCAGCATGTAACAAAAGTCAAAAATCAAAGAACATCAAAACAAACAGCACTGCCAGTTCTACACCCAGAAATGTTAACTGGGAGGGGTCCAAAGTATTTGAGGGAGGTCCAATACGTCTACATAATATGGAATCTGTCTTATACTGCACCCGAAAATACGATAAGGGATTGTTACTTACTGTCATTTATAATTTTAGAAACAATGATAGAACGATTACTTTTATAAGAAAAGAAGGGTTCATGATGAGGCGTAAAATAAAATATTTAGCCTGCATCAATCGTTTCTCTGTTAAGCAAGTATAGTTCGTTAAGAAAGTCTACAAATGTTAGTCGTTTCGAAATTTTTGGGAGGTCCGGACCCGGTGGACCCCCCTCGTGGCTACACCCCTGAGCATTGCTAACTAGTCCCAAATTCAATGTGGCGTTCCCCATCATACAGTTTATGTGGAAATTATCAAGAGTATAAAATATAATTATTTTATAAAAGAAATATATTTATACTAAAATACTATCCACAGAGGGGGGGGGGGGCGAGCGATTCTACATACTGACTTATTAATATTTGATTCACAAATTACTGTAGAAGAAGCCTTCATTATCAATATAAGCTAAGAATTAACTTGTAAATGCGGGTCTAATTTCATTTGTTTTCTCCTCTATTAGATATTTTCTTTCTTATTTTGTAATTCTGCAATTACTTTTTTAAATTGTCATTATATTGATTTGCTTCAGTATGGTCCCGTAATTTAAAAATATGAATGTTATAACAATTCCATTTGTTAATTGCTAGTGAAAGAAAATTCAGAAATCTTATTTAGCGCGAAAAACCTTCTCGTTCACTGGAAACCGTGCTGTGTTGCAGAAGCAGTGCAACGACCAGTCCCTTTAACTTCTGAGATAGGGGAAAGGAGACTTAACATTTGCTCCAATTGCCGTGCTGAAGGAATCTGGTCGTTGTATGCTTGCTGCAACACAATATAAATTAGACTCTCTGTGACGGATTATTTTTCGCTTTTTAAAACTGATTAACGAACGGATAGTTACAGAAGTAAAAAATATGTTATTTAAAGTGTAGATATGCGAGTATTAAAAAGTATTTTTTCTGTTCTTTACTACTATTGGTAATAATATTTTTTTCTTGAAATACTTTGGTCGTTGCGCAACGCTGCAACACTAACATTAACCGCCACTGGTAGATTCACGTCTCGGTGATGAAAAAGGGACACTAAACAAAGAAAAAAAGCTGAATCTATTTACAGTCATGACCATTACAATTTGTGTGATAAATAGCTATAAATAGCTATGTGATTTTAATGTAACAGTGATTAAGTAACAGGTGACAGAAATTACGACGACAGCACTATTTTTACGTTCTTATCTTGCAGAGAGAATCTGCATTGAAACACGTCGTCGTTATGCTGATTTTAAATAAATGTGTCGTTGTTGTCTTGAAAATTGGCGACCATTTTTGCATAGTGTTTTAATGTTTAACGATAAGAAAAAAAAAAGTACGGTAAGTAAAGAAATGTCTATTTATCTGGTGTGATTTTCAACCTAATTATTATTCCGCTGATGGTCTAAGTAATGTATGACGTTAATCAAGACTGAAATATTTGAACGTTTAAGTAACGAAAACGAAAAACATTTATGTCATTTGAAGAAAAAAAAACTGACTTTTTTTCTCTATAAATGGACATGTATTTATTGACAAAGCGTTAGAAAAGCATTTTACTTTTTTTTTTTTTTTTTTTTTTTTTGCTTGGACCTATAACGTGCTAGTATAGTTCAACTGTCTTCGAGGAGAAATAGTATGGCGTGGAAAAACGTGTTCTATGCAAGATGATTTTGTATAGTGGTATGATAATTTGCCAACTGCATTGGGTTCAATTCTTGAGGGGTTCGAAGCCTACTTCGCAACAATCATATGCTCAGTTCTGCATAAGGATGTAAATCAAAAACAACGAATCAAACTTCATTTTTGTTTCTTAGTTTTTGTACACAAATTAACGACAAACAAGCAGTATGAAAATATAAGTGGGTTGCCTGGGTACACGTTGGCCTCCTGTTGGCCGTGAACTTCATTTTTATGGTCCGTGTAAGGACATTGTAAGCATTGTTCCAATCGTTGTAGGCTGTCGATACAAAATGCAAATTACGAATCCTTTTCTGTAACTCGAGTCGGCTCTCTGATAGCGTTTCACGGTCACAAAGCTATGTAATGATAACTAGCGACATCTGGCCGAGATTTTTCCTGTGTGAACAGGTAAATAGACTTTCACCATACATTCACAGTACTAGAAAGGCTAAGCGTGTGTGCTCAATTTATCCGTTCTTCTGCCATCTATTGCATAAATTTTGAACTTCAAAAATTCCAGATTTTCACACAAAACAGCTTTATTTCTTTTTTCTTCTTTTTCTTCTTTAAAAAATCTCAATGTTGTTTCTTCCACCTCCAACAAGCATTGAAATACGTCAGATAAAATTGTCTTCCTATTATTAATTAATGTAATATACGTACTTATGTGATTGATCAACTCTAATTTACAGGCCAAAACCACCGTATTAAGAAATTATAAGAAAATACATCGATTTGTGGACTTTATTATCACTGGCCCTATTGTTTTTGATGTAACCCACACTGCTACTCACTGGCAGATCTGTATTCACCCTAACTTGAAATCGAATTTACGATCACGCACGGAGGAACCATATTACACGTCAAAATTTTTAATAACAGCACCGGTAAAAAATACCTCAGAAGTGCGAGAATCGAATACCGATAGCACACTAGAGTTGCAATATGTTTTACTTAATGAATTGGCAAAATTTGAACCAGAGTTGCCAACGTCAGAGAACAAAATTATCGATTTTAGTCTTTAAAATTATCATATATGATAAAGAATTATCGTATATTCGTTATGCATGTAATAATTGTAAAAAAACAAGTATAATACCACTAATAATAGTAATAATATATAATAAATTTATGTAGTAATCTTCAATTATGTAGTATCCTCGCTATGTTTTAAAACCTTATTAATATTACTCTATATAACAACAGTATTTCCATCCCCTTATAAATTTAATTGAATTTAAAGAATGGATGAAAGATTATTTTCCAATTCTCAAATCGTCATTAATTTATTTTAGCAGGAATGATTGTTAAAAAAAAATCTTAGTTTGTGTTTCATAATTATTTATATGCACATCTACAATTTATTTGAACATTCAAAAACTGCGGGGAAAAAAAGTGTGCGTTCTAAGATTATCGTATTTTCACTTTTGCAAGGGCATTATGGTATGTAGCATTAAGGCTTATCTACAGTAAATTATCGTGTATCACGATAAACTATCGCATGGTTGGCAAGCTTGAACAGAATAAGGTGTCTCCGCAAGGAGGAGAGGTCAAATTTTCGAATAAAAATTCAAGAAATAATAATAATAATAATAATAATAATAATAATAATAATAATAATAATAATAATAATAATAATAATAATAATAATAATAATAAGAAGAAGAAGAAGAAGAAGAAGAAGAAGAAGAAATGAAATCATTGAGTTTTACTCCCCGTGGTTATGACGGTTAGGCTAAGGAGACGGTGATGGTGAGTAATGAATGAATTGGTGGAATGAAGAAAGTGGGAGGAAACTGGAGAATCCCGAGGTAATCTACGCACACGGTGTTTGTCCACCACAAAGTTCACTTGGCGGGGGCTGGGATCGAAACCAAGACCACAAGCACCAGAGATGAAAGCTCTACCACTGAGTCACCGCGGCCCCGAAGAAGTAGAAGAAGAAAATATTGAAAATGAAAAAGAAAATACAGCGCCGTAACTTTGAACTTTTCTTGGGGGACAAGTATTAATATTTACTCCCTTAGAAATATTTGAAGCTGGGCCCCACTAGAAAAATATACGAAATTTGGGCGTCTCTATAGTTTAAACCCTTAAGGGGACAGACTACTAAATATTTTTCAAAAGCTAACAATTTTTATTTTGACCATTTTTCGTAAGTGAAAAGAGATAATGAAATGTAACTTATCAGAATAACAGATATTGTTATTCTACACCCGAAAATACGAAGCCGAAGAATTTTCAGTGTTGCCATCCATAGAAATTACAGTGTGACAAGAATTTGAATTAAGCAAAAATATAGGTTAAGGCAGCGACTAGAAAAATGAACTCAACGGCAATTGATGACTTATCGTGTTGCCTTTGTTCCTTGTTAACTAATTTTTTAAATAATATTTGTATTTAATTTGTAATAATTTATTTATTTGGTAATAACTTATGTAAGTTATTACAAAATAAATACAAAATGTTATTTAAAAAGTACTAGTTAGACTTTCTGTTTTTCGGATGTGATGAACTTACTGCATGGGAGGTGTTCGATCAGCCACCATACAGTCAAGATTTGGCGCCGAGCGACTACCACCTCTTCCCAGCGATGAAGACATGGCTCGCTACACAACACTTTGATACTGACGCCGAACTGCATGCCGGTGTAAGCCAGTGGTTAAAATCGTAGGTGGCAGATTTCTACCGCGATGGTATGTGAAAAACTTGTGCCATGGTGTGATAAGTGCCTTAATTTGCATGACGATTATGTAAGAAGATAGCTTAAGGGTGTACCTTTCAAACCTATATAATGCAATTTGGTTTGCTCATCCTGTTACATTTTTTTTATATATTTTAAAACGTCTGTTAGAGTCTGGACGAAGCGTCGTACCGGTGATGTCAAGTTTTTTTCACATTTTCCCTGTTTTTGTTTGGCGACATCTTGGTGATGTTAGTATTAGATGTCAACACTGCGAGCACTTAGTACAAGAAGTAATACTTAGGTACACGGAAACACCCAAAATATTGTGTGTAATCAATTGAATATTTTAACTAGTATTAGTACTACTGGTTTATTTTTAATCGCATAAAAATAATGTCATATTTGTCATTTGCCAGTAAGACAGGCCACAAGCACAGGAGCCGATAGATGGCGGTAGTGTCCAGAAATATGTGTAAATAAAATAAATAAACGTTTTACAGCTCTATGAGTAGAAAAAAAGAAAATAGGTCCAGTGGCGGATCTAGCACGGGGTCGGGGGGCTAGGGCCTCCAGTTTTCGAGTGACAAAAATAATTGAAGCTATTATTTATATATTTTTGAAAGTTTATACTAAACTCATGATATAGTAATCATAATCTGCGTTCTGGCTGTCCACCAGTTTTTATCTCTTAGATCCGCCACTGATCAGGTTGTAAAACAATCAGATTACATTCATATTCAACCTCCAAAATAAGAAAGAAGTGAAAAAGAAGAAACTCTGTTCCCTGTTAGAAGCGAAAACTTTCTAACTTCTTCTCTTCTACACTACCTCCTTTCTGGCTGGGTGACAGGAAGATAAATAAGGGTCATGCAGACCCCGCATTGCGAAAGATCTCAAGCAATCATGGGGCACCCAAATCGTGATGTAGGACGTAGAGAAGGGGCCCCATTGCACGTTGTCTGCGGAGTGGCCCCCAAAGCCTCAGTTACGCCACTGCTGGGTGAACTGGGTGTAGTTAAATTTACATTGAAGTTGCACCCTTTCGGTCGTGACGTAATGTCACGTGGTAATTAGTCCACTTTGCACACAACTTTATTGATAAAATAAGCTATTTAGTTACGTTATGAAACATAGCTGAGCGAACGAAGGTGCTAGAAGCCCCACAGGGCTCGTTGTATTCCCCCTTTACCGTCATGATAATATCACGTGACATTACGTCACGATCGAGTGGTGCAACTTCAATGTAAATCTAGCCTCACCAGGGTGAACTGAACTCAAGATTACATGTTATACTCTGAGAAGAGTAAATCATATATATACACCTCCATTTATAATGAAGTGTGTTAACACTGCAATTAGAAAGTATCCGTAACTTTTATGTGCAATATAAATATTATTATATGGTTGTTGGTAATGTTAATACATATTATATGTATGTTAATAAAAATTACTTTTAATTCAAGCTAACAACATATGAAAAGTAGTAAAAGTTATTTCTTTTATACTGTTTCGCAGAAATAAAAAGTAACAAGTTCTAATGATAAAAATAATAATTACGAGGATTATAGTAAAATAAAACAGGAAGTGAAGTTTTATTATTCTTTCGATGACAAAGAAACTTATGTCAAACAATAGAATCGATTGTGTAAATCCTAAATCAAAAGGGACCAAGGTCGGGAATCAGATGTATGTGGTCATCTTTGGTGCAAAGGGTCCCAGGTTCTATGTCCATTCATGTGAGGTTGTCTGGGAAGTATTTTCATTTCTTCCCACTGTACCTAACTGGTTTCTGTCAGTAACCTAACGCTAAAATTTTTGATGGGTATACACTAGAACGTTTTTTAGAATACAGCATGTACCTACTTCCGTCTACAATGGCTTTTTTGAGTTGGATATACGTCTCATTACATCCCTGGTTTCAGTTACAGTTAATCAGCTACCTCCTTTACTTTACAAGCAGGATAACAACATGTCCTTCCTTGTAGAGTCCAATATTTAACGAGATTGTCTCTTTCCTCAAGAGAGTTGTCCGATATCCCGATAAAAATGTAAACGGAATGTTTTTATGCTTGTGGTATACATTTCAACGTTCTTTGTAAACACCATACGTGAGACTTCATTTGAAAGAAATGCTGAAAAGCGGGGGTACTCCGAGAAAATTCGCGGACACAACGTTGTCTACCACAAACTTACCTGACTGAAATTCGAACCAGAGACTACACGCACCGGATGTAAGCACTCTAATGAAAAAATCGAAACAAAAGTTGTAGAAATTCTTATGAGGACTAGGAAACTATTTTCATTTCCTCCTGTAGGATGAATATTAAGAAAGTTAAGCAACTTTTTAAAATGCTGGACATGGAGTCGAAATTTGAAAACCAATTAGAACACACTAAAACCAGAAAAAAGTGATAACTTTCTTGTTTGTCAGTTTCACAAAGCTACGAGCATTGCCAAAATTTGAAGTTCTATTCCAATTTGAAGAACCTAAACTTTTATTTTTGGATCAAAAGAATATTTCTTCTAAGCTTTATATCTGAAGAACTACGTGTAGCCAGACTCTATCACTTAACTCAGTATGATGTGCTTATTCCGTTGAAAACACGAAAACTTGATTTAGGGGCCGTTCAAAAATTTTGTGACCCCTGATCTAAAAACTAATTATTGGGCAAAATCGCAATCTTTTGATCCATATTTAGGATCATTCCTAAAATTCTTGATTTATTGAAAATAACCTCCATTTGATTAACAAGAAACCCCGAACTAAAAATATTCACTTTTGGCAATTTTCCTATGGGTTGGCTCCGGGAAGTTACAAACATGCAAAATTTCATAATTGTAGCTCTACTGGAAGTTCCTATTAATTATTGGGTATAGAAGGTGTTCAATTTAAATAACATAGGGAAGATCTTTTAGTTCCCCATTAAACTTTACTTAGGACATTTATATTTTAGTGATTTACTTACATAATATTACCAAAAATCTAAAAACATACTATATTTCAAGTTTTTATTCCAATTTCTATTATCTAAATTCCGTCGTGTTGTGAGAAATCACGGCAAGTTGAATGTTAGGGCAATTGCTGTGGCTGTGAACTTAGACAGGAAGTCAGTTAGACACATCTTAACGGAAGAATTGTAAATGAGGAAAAAATTGTGTGACGTGGTTATCTTGGAAAGCATTGACAACGACCCAAATTTGTCGGATTTGGTTGTGAGCGTCGACGAAACTTGGATTTTCGCCTACGATCCGGAAACAAATCTACAATCGATGCAGTGGAAGTGCTCCGGCTCTCCTCGCCCCAAAAGGTTCGAATGTTAAAGTCCAAATGTAAGGCAAGGTTAAATTTAAAGGTTACTAGTATTCTTTGACACTTGTGGGATAGTAATGATTAACTGGGTTTCTAACGGACAAACTATAAATCAACATTACTAGCTTCAGTTGTTAGGGAAACTTCGTGAAAATGTTCGAAAAAAGGCCCCACTTGTGCGAAATTAGATTGATCTTATATCAGCACAATGATATACCCATAATGCACTATTCGTACTGCAATTTTTGGCTACAGAAAACATTGCAGTGTTAGAACATCCGCCATATTTGCCTGATTTGGTACATTATGATTTTTTCTCCCCGAAATTCAAATCTCAACTAATGGAAACACATTTTATGAGATTAAAACAAAATATTTCTGTTAATGAGGTTAAAAGAAAACTGAAAACTTATTAAAGACTCTTGTAGAAGTTCACTTCCAAGAATGTTACAAACAATGCACAGTGGGCCAGAATCAGAATCTGACTGGAAAAAAAGTAGTTTTGGCAACTACGTCTAATCTACATTCGAACAGCACAGTTATGTTAAGTAATAAATAAGGTTTCTTGCTGCGTATCAGTAAACACGGATAACAGCATATAGTGGCGGCAGCAGCACTTCAAAATTGATAGTTCATTATCTGTTTTATAGCGCGCTGAATTGGGGTAGTATGAACGTAAGGTTTGCGGTTTAATTGCGCATGTGAAAAGGCAACGAACGATCGCAAAATAAGCTATGAGTAAAGGTATGTATATGTACTTGCTGTTTGACTAAAGTTTTGATTGATTGGTTTACGTTGCTGTTCTGTAGAAGCATTTCTAGCGAGTCGAATTATTCACGTATTGAAGAACTGCTATTGGAAATTGAAATTGAGATTTAAAAATGTACGTTCATGTCTGTATTGAGATCTTTCGTCATGGTGTAGTTTGATATATGTATTTTGAAATACAGTTGTGATCTACTGCCCGTTCTTGCCCGATTTTTATATTTATCGTCTTTTCAAAGTTAGGTGTAGCGAGACGGATACGCTCTTCGTGACGCGAAGAACCTGTACGAGGTATTGCGTTCTTAACCATCAAATGAAGCACTTTATAATTATGATACGAACAGTTATGGAATGTAAATTCTTTCTGTGGATGTTCTTCGCAGTGTGAGAGTGACTTTAAGTGCCTTCAAGGAGTACGTTTGAGGAGGAAGTTTCTGTAACAGAGTTTCATATCTTCCCATTCACCATTGTGAACACAAGTTTAGGGATATAATTTAATTCCTTCTCTTGAATTGGTACATTAGTAGGCTTTAAATTACGTATTTGCGTTTCCATTGAACATACCTCTTTTCTCGGCAGTTCAGTTCTCTTTTCTGGTACAGTAATTTAATGGGTCGACAAAATATAGGCGACGATGGTTTGGGATTTTGCTACAAAATTGCTTTGTCAACCTCCCCATCTGATGTTGAATACAACTGTAAGGGAACGAAGGAGATAGCAAAAATATCTGAGCCACTAGTTCAATTTATCTTCTGTTTGAACTTTCTGCTTATATACATTATAGCAACTGCTTCCATCGCAACCCCACTCACACACTAATTTCATTATGTCTCCATCTTTGATGCACTGTTTAATATAATCTTCATGTAAAATCACGATGCGCTCAATTGTCTGATTTACTAGTGCTTGTAAATTGTCTTCGGCTGACGTGTCAGTTACTATAATATTCTTTTCTCTGGGATAACGCTTCAATTTTGCTTCCCACACCACTTTATATGACGGATATATGTCACAATGTTTTGCCTTTGCACCTAGTCTCAAATGTGCATACTGTCTTTTTCTTAAGTTGTTATCTAAAATAAGTGCCACGACTTCATCCGGAGAATAAGTGTTTGAGAGAATTTTGGCGAATGATAAGCCATTTTGATTTTCGTTGCTCCCTTAGGTGTCGTTTGAGTGATTTCTCCTAATACAACCGCGGCATCTCTTTTTCCAGCAGCTCTCAATGAACATTGGGTAGCCAACACCAGCTCTTACTCAGAATGCTTTGTAACGAGTAATTGTACAAGTTTTTTCTTCGACTTTGTTTCCGGATCTTCGAAGAGTTAACTAGGTCTGCCTGATTTGATTGTCAAAGGCCTATGCTCTTGGCTTCAATAGATCGTTTTGAAACCAGTAAATACTTTATCAGAAAACTTAATATGTCCTTCCAACCAATCATTATATTTGGATAAAATTTATCAGTCATTCTATTACAGCTTCCAACGCATCTTGAAATCACTTTGAAGGCACTTAAAGCCACTCTCACACTGCGAAGAACATCCACAGAAAGAATTTACATTCCATAACTGTTCGTATCATAATTATAAAGTGTTTCGTTTGATGGTTTAGAACGCAATACCTCGTACAGGTTCTTCACGTCACGAAGAGCGTATCCGGCTCGCTACACCTAACTTTGAAAAGACGATAAATATAAAAATCGGGCAAGAACGGGCAGTAGATCACAACTGTATTTCAAAATACATATATCAAACTACACCATGACGAAAGATCTCAATACAGACATGAACGTACATTTTTAAATCTCAATTTCAATTTCCAATAGCAGTTCTTCAATACGTGAATAATTCGACTCGCTAGAAATGCTTCTACAGAACAGCAACGTAAACCAATCAATCAAAACTTTAGTCAAACAGCAAGTACATATACATACCTTTACTCATAGCTTATTTTGCGATCGTTCGTTGCCTTTTCACATGCGCAATTAAACCGCAAACCTTACGTTCATACTACCCCAATTCAGCGCGCTATAAAACAGATAATGAACTATCAATTTTGAAGTGCTGCTGCCGCCACTATATGCTGTTATCCGTGTTTACTGATACGCAGCAAGAAACCTTATTTATTACTTAACATAACTGTGCTGTTCGAATGTAGATTAGACGTAGTTGCCAAAACTACTTTTTTTCCAGTCAGATTCTGATTCTGGCCCACTGTGCAATGGGAGCGGTGAATGAAGAAGTGCGTTGAAGCAGAGGGGGACTACTTTGAAGGTGACGCCACCGACAGAAATTATTTTAAACCGTTTTTATGTATCTATCTATGTGTGTGTGTGTGTGGGGGGGTGTTATCACCTTCGTATATGAAATTGTTTTCAAAATATTTTTTAAGTTATCATATTCTACGTTTTAGTCCTTATTTAATATTTTTAATTGCATTGTGAAAGGCAATGTCTTTTCCTCTTATCACGAAAAAAAAAGAAGATTAAACCTGTCGATAATTCAGTAGAACGCCTAGTTGTCTGCAACCAGCAAAACTTTCGTGACTGGGTTATACAAGCAACAGGCGAACGGCAATTATTTCTTAAATAATTATATTGATTGATTTTTAGTTTAGCGTCCCTTTCAGCAGCGAGGTTATATGAGATGTGGACCTACTGATTAACGTGTAATCCGAACCATACGAGCTCCCGCCGGGAATCGAACCGGAATAATTATATTGAGTTTACAATGTGATAGAAATGAAATATTTAATGCCCAGGAAACCCACGCACACGTGTTTGTCCACCACAAAGCTCACTTGGCTCGAGCTGGAATGGAACCAAAGACCTCGTGCACCAGAGGTGAATGCTCTACCACTGAGCCACCGTGGCCTCCTAGATGTGATAGAGTTATGTAAAATTATAGGGTAGTCCAAAAGTATGGAAACACCCACATAAAAAGCAGGATTTTAAAATAATTGCAAACGTAACGCTAGATTAGTAATACAGGTGGGGGGAAATTTTGAGGACATGTGACGTTGATGACCGCCATCTTGAATATTTCTGCGAAAATTTTGGATGCGAACAATGTATCAAAACATATGGTTTCTATTCAAGAAAATGAAGGTGAATGCAACATGGCGAATTTTAAGATTACATGTCCTAAAAGACCCCCCCCCCCCTCAACCTGTACTACTAACATACAGTGTTACTTTTGCAATTCTTTTAAAAATCCTTCCTTATATTTGGGTGTTTTCCACACTTTTGCACCATCCTGTATTGTATTGTTATCAGCTTTATATTAATGGTGGATCAGGTCACGAACTTGAGATCCATGACCAGTGACTGTGACGACGAAACATCTCACATACAAAGAATACAAGTGTAATACGTATGAGGGTGCTAATGTAATTTTGATATACATGATTCTCTCTTGAGCTCGCTAGTGGCTACAAGTTTAGCGTATGCGCCTTTGGGTCGGGAAATCCGGGTTTAATTCCCAGTAAAGCTCACGTGGTTAAGACCCACATCAAGTTGTAGATTCATTGTTTGATCTACTGTAAAATCAGTGGCGGCTTTAGCGGGTAGACACGGGCCTACCCAAAAAATTTGAAAAATATATAAAAGCTAAAAGATACAATAAAGAGCAAATATATTTTCTACTATTTATATTAATGATAGATAATTATTTTACAAATAGCATCAACCGCTACTGTAAAAGTAATTTCCTATTATAATTCCTTCAAATGTGTATATGTATTCATAAACGAGGGAGCTGGCCTACCCAAAATTAAAATCCTAAACCCGCCCCTGTGTAAAATTCTGCTGTAATGCTGTAGAACCTGGGTCATTGCGGGTCTATCTGGGTCCTGAGTCTGAGAAGCAAGTCCCAGACTCAGAAAAAAGTCGTGATTTAAGTGACAGGCGAAATGTCGTATTTTTGTCCTTTAGTTTTCCATATTGTACTACTCTTAACTGTAAAGCTTATAACATTTATAAAACACAGAAAATAAAAGTATATCGCGTTTGTTTATCAGTATATGAGTGAATTATCTGTAAACTTTGTCTCAATCACTTATCAAATTGTTTATAAATAAGCGTTTACCCTGATTGAAAGAGATAATTGAAATCGTTGAACAAAACAAAATCATACATATTATGTCAGATGCAGACTGTCTAACATAACTACGCAGTGTTGCCAGACCAGTCAGTTGGAAAAGCAGGAAATTCGAAGATAAAAAACAGGAGAAAGCAGTAGACACATACAGTGCTGGCGTTTGAATGTAAATCCGGGGAGGAGGCAATAAAATTTGCCATTATTAAGGAGGCAGTAGTCAAAACAAGCAGTCGAGAATTCATTTCCGATGAACTACGTTGAACAAATGAAAGGGAAAAGTCCCTATTTATATTATTATTTGATACACACGTATGTGAAATAAAACGTAGTGAAAGAGCAAAGTGGAGTGGGAAAATGTTTTTCATGCACGTATCGATAACGTAGCTATATGGTACAGTCACAATTGATCGTGGTGTAAGACGATTTCTTGCTGACGATCGTGGAGAAATGATCTAACCCACTCTTCCAACCCAAGTCCCAATCTAAACAACACTTGCTTGTAAAACGCTAACCATAATGCATATATAAGATGACGTACAGTTGTATTCTTTGGATTCATATTATATACAGTAAAGCTCTATAGCTATATGCTCTACAGAGCTTTGTGTATTATAACAGAAAAATTTCATCTTTTTATGTGAGGAAACATTGAAAATTCAATATTAATAATAATATATTTCTTCAACTTCTCGAAGTAAGGAAAAAGCAGGAGATTGTTCACTTTTCATTTTCTTTCGCATAGATCAGTAGAACGTAGAAAAAGCAGGAGATCTCCTGCAAAATCAGTAGACCTGGCAACACTGTAACTACGTTTTCCAGTTAGTTTTTTCTCGAACGTTTTGGAAACTGCTGTTTTCCGTTTGGTATTTGGCTCTCATTGGTTGGTTTCATATTTTTAACAGATCACAATTTGAAATTTGGAGAAAAGACCTCGTGCTAAATACAACAATTAGCATTACCTTCACTCGTATTGACAACGCATCACTTCACACCTTGCACCCTTGTATTGTCATTACAGATCTAGGCCATCTATGAAAAGCTTTTCTTCGTAGGAATCACAGGAAAGCACGTGATTACCAAAGCTGTTGAAGAGGCAAGCTCGTTGATACTTGCGAATTGAGTATCTAATCGTGCGTGGGCACCAAATTACATATGATACTAATTTCGATTAAAATTCCATTTATACTTTTCCGGAAAAAAAAAATAACAAAAATAAAAAATCCAACGGGTTAGTATCATTAAGCACGGGAGATCAGTTTCAACTACCGATTAGATCTCTTGTAGTTCAATCTCATTGTAGATTAAAATCTCATACTGAGAGAAGTCAGTGATTCAATAGCACAGTCTTTATCTATGGTAGCGGAGTTCGAACACAGTTCATGTCAATTGTGACGTACAGTGGCGTATGCAAAGAATTTCGGGGTTTGATAATCCTTGAGAAAGATATTACGGACAAAATAAACACTTACTATATATAATTATGCATGTCCTACAAGGATATGGAAATGGAGTATTTGAATCTCCCCTCCTCTGGTTGATGAATACATTAATAGGTTCTCCAGTTTCCTTACACCTCTTTATTCTATACAGGTAATCAACAAAGTTCTTCACTATCTGTGGACCTCTGTGTACCATTGGCTCTCACACCGTGAGTTGAATGCGAATGGAGATGAGGCAAAGGTCAGTTGTTGGTGTGAGTATATCCAACATACTTTCTTGTTGTGGCAGATCAGTTACACAGTGAAACTTGCGTAAGGACAAAATGAACATGGGACCTCCACAGAGCGTCATAAGGGCGTGTATGCTGTACGAGTTCAAACAGCAGTCAAACGCCGCTGCAGCGGGGCGGAAGATGTGCCAGGCCTTTGGTGAGGGTGTCGTGACTACACGGACAGTGCAGCGGTGGTTTAACAAATTTAAGGACGGTGACGAAACACTCGAAGACGCACCACGCGCCGGAAGACCAACACATGTACAAAACGAAGATCTTCAGGAAGCAATTGAGGCGAACAGTGGGCAAACATGTGAGGAACTGTTACACAATTCAGTGTGAGTGGAGGAACCATTCGGCAGCATCTCCATCAACTTGGAAAGCACTACAATTTGGGTCGATGGATCCCGAATGATTTGACTCCGGGCCAGAAGACAATGGGAGCCGACACCTGTGTTTCTTTGCTGTCTCGTCTGAGGAAGAAACCATTCCTGGACAGAGTTTAACATGTGATGAGAAGTGGGTCCTGTACAAAGCTCCACGGCGCCGTCATCATATTTTAGCATCGCATGAACCAGTCCCAAAACAGCCGAAACCAACATTGCACTAGAAGAAGGTCCTCCTGTGTGTTTGGTGGACTGCTCGCAGCATGCGTTGGGAACTGCTACCAGCTGGTCTGAACATAATGCAACTGTGTACTGTCAGCAGTTGAGCGGTGTTGCAAGAAAAACTCAAAACTCTGGAGCCAGCACTTCTGAATCGCAAAAGGGTCCTCCTGTTACAGAACAACGCTAAGCCCAACGTGGCTAGGATGACCCGGGACACCATTCTACGCCTTGGATGGGAAACACTATTGCATCCGCCATACTCTCCGAACATTGCACGTCCGATTATCACCTGTTCCATTCCTTGGATAATCACCTTAGAGGACGCCAGTTCAAATCCCTAGTAGAAGTGCAAAACGCACTTGATACTTTCTTCGCTTTACCGCCCACCAAGTTCTACCGCGATTCAATCATGGCCTTCCAGAACGTTGACAGAAGGTCGTCGATGCTTATGGGGACTATTTTTGATCTTCCAGGCACGTCTTAGGTGATATATCGATGTTCGAAGTTGGTGGGTGAAAAAGCGACAGAACTTTCTTGGTTACCTTTATATGAAATTTTGCTTATTGAATTGCAGGTATCATCTGTGCCTTAACTTATGAGACAAAACCAGGAGATGCTGTATTAAAGTATTCATTATAGATTTCACACTTCTTATTTTGATGTTGGAAAGAAACAAATTCTGAATAACCCAACATACACATACTTTTATTTCAGTATTCTTTTTTAATCCTTTTGAAATCCAGAAGTTTTAAAGAAAAGCACAGACTTTTACTTAAAAAGCTGTTGTTCAGGAAAAAAATAAATCAGGAAAAAAATTCTGTAGCTTAGGAAGGTCCTGCTTATACTTACCTTAAGATTCATGGTAACTACAGTAGGGCTACGTTATTTTCTTGAGAATGAATCAGGTTTTCAAATGATATCATACATGTGTTACGAATCAATAAATTCGGGAGAAATAACGAAAAATGTTTCGGAAAAAGTGTTTTTCTTTTTGTACATTTAGTTATTCTACAGAGGTTGTTCAACCTACGTTTGGCCGATTTCGTTCCTTCCCCCTCCCGGGCAGAATGGACTCATCCGACCTGGCTCGTGGCATTCTGCAGTGTTGTGCATGGCTTCCTGGGAACGGAGTTTTTTTCCGCGAGGACGACAATAACGCACAAAACAGGACCACTGTCGAAGGCGCCGATTTCTCTGTAAATTTGGAGAGGGGACATTCAGATGCAGAAGGTATATATATATATATATATGTATGTATGTATGTGTGTGTGTGTGTGTGTGTGTGTGTGTGAAGATTTTAAGACAAATTACACTCAAATTATGCCAAACATTGTATATTCACAAATACAGTAGGGGACCCACATGAGCTTTGGGGGGCCCGGGCCCCCTTGACCCCCCAGGATCGGCACCCTTGACCATTGTTGTGAGTGTTGTGTTAAATTTGTTTCTAAGTGTGTGGGTTTCCGCTCTGAGACCAAAATTCCGCCCAAACTAAGCCGGTTTTGGGAAGGCTATGTTGCGGCTCTTTCTGACCCCACTTTAGTGTTTCTTTCATTAGAAAACAGTGCAAGAAGAATGGTTGCAACATCAGTTTAAGTGGAATAAAAAATGTTATTAAAAAGTACAAGGGCAACGTACTCCACCATTTGGATCACCAACGAAGTTGCGTAGGAAGCGGGAATGCACCAAGGCCACCTCCACCACGCAGAGGAAACTTCGCAAAATGGCAATGCAAGAAAATCAGCCAACACAAAGGTGTATGGCTAATCGTCTTGACGTGTCTTTGGGGACTGTGAGCCGGACGTTACACCATCAACTCAAGCTGGAAAAAGTAATGAAAGCTCGCGGCCATCTTCTCACGGATGCCCACCAAAAGGAACAAAGTGTAACTCCCGGAAGCTGTACGAACGGCATCTGGCAAAACAAAGGTGGATGTACGTCGTAACGCTCGATGAAGCATGGATTTAACTTTCCGACTGCGGCAAACCGAGAGCCATCATGTACCGAGAGAAAGGCACCAAGAACTTCCGAAGATGGGTCCGTGTCTGTAAAGAATCCTTCCCAAAAGGGTTCATGGTCGTTACTGGCTCTCGGGCAGATGCGTTACTGGCTACTCTTATCGAGGTAAACTGACGATTCGTAGGGTGGCGAAGAACTGCAAAATAAATTCGCAGTATGTTTCGGAGCAGATCATGCGGCCGATCTACGAGCATGAGATTCCAACAATGTACGGAAATGACGCCAATCTGGTGCGCATTCACATGGACAAGGCCTCATCACATACCTCACGCTTGTCCCTCGCATTCTAAAGGGAGATGGAGGAGGCAAGTGGTATACAGGTGATACCTTTCAATAAGGTACCTGTTAAATCTCCAGATGCAAGTCCTATGGACTATTGTGGATTTGGATTGCTGAAGCGGGCTTTGGGAAAACGGCGTGTGACAACTGTGGAAGGACTTCGGAAAGCTGTGCAAAGGGAATGGGACAAGATTCCCCTCCCAGTTCTTCAGAGAAGCCTATTACAGTGGAAATTACGTTGCCGGGCTATTGTTAGGAACCAAGGGAAACACATCGAGCACTTACGGACCTGGCGCCATGGATTCTTCTAAATTTTTAGGTAAGTCGAAATTGGTCAAATATAGACTGAACAACCTCTGTATTGCGGTTCCAGGCAGAGATGGAGTGGATCGAATGGTCGTGGGTCAGGATTTGTGAATGGATCAACAATACGTGACCCCCTGCATACCACTACCCATCATGACTCACTCTGAATCACCAGCCCCCATCAGCCAGCCAGCCACCCACTCTGACCCACCGACCCCTCTGATGGGTGTATTGTAGACAACATCTTCTGAACCCCTGTCCGAATCTCAGATTTAAGTAACTGCAAGAAATATACTTTGAAAACTATTATACACGTAGAGAAGTTTACTGAAATATAGATATGGGTATAAACAAATATTTTAAAACCATATGCGACATTTTGAAAATGAAATGAAATCTTTAAGTTTAACGTCCAACGCTTATGCCGGTTAGGCTAAGGGAAACGGATGATTAAGGCAAGTGAAAGATGATGGTGGAATCAGAATGTGGGGGGAAACGAGAGTACATCGAGAAAATCCATTGACACGATGTTATCCACCATTAGCTTACGTAACCTGGATCGATCCAAGGACCCCACGCACTGGAGGTAAACGGCAAAGCCGGATTAAAGTGGGGGCTTAGGGGGCTGAAGATCCGGAAATGAAATGAAATCTTTGAGTTTTACGGTTAGGCTAAAGGAGACGGTGATGATGAGTAATGAATGAAATGGTGGAATGAACAAAGTGGGAGGAAACGGGAGAACCCCGAGAAAACCCACGCACACGGTGTTTGTCCACCACAAAGTTCACTTGGCAGTGGCTGGGATCGAACCCGGGACCCCAAGCACCAGAGGTGAACACTCTACCACTGAGCCACCGCGGCCTCGGCTGTAGACCCGGGTCCCCACTCTTATTAAATTCTCGACTGACTGTCTAAAAGGAATCATGCCAGATAATAGTCATCACAAGATAAAATGTGATCAAAAATTTGAGACAAACTTCTTAATTTCTTACATCCACCATTTTAATAAATTAGCATAAATCAATTTTAAAAAAGATCGTATATAGCCCATGAAAATCGTAATTTATATTTTCTCGTTGAATAGAAGTGTTCTTCAGTCTCATATAATTATAGAGTATCCGGCAGAAAAAATTAAGTCACAGCGTAGGTGCATGATACGTTATGTTCCTTTTATAAGTTCCGTCTACTTATAAACTCTGTATGGAGTCGGGTAGAACTTTTGACCACAATAATAGGTGGTTTACTTCAAACATTTGTGCGGTGACCAGTTCTCTTGACTTCCAGGATGTAATAGAGAATTTCGGTAGGACAAAAGCTAGGAAAATAAATTTTTGAGATACTCATATATATTTTTTTTTATTTATTACATTTGCATAATAAGGGTAACTTTGGGTATATTTTTATGCATTTGGAAAATTCTATTAAGCATAATATCATCTAATGCAGGGCGCAAAATTTCCGGTCGCCAGTGGCGACTCGAAATATAGAGCTGGCGACCAGTGTTCAGTAGAATGGTTTCTGCCTAAACTTACAGGGCTGCGTAGTTTCTATTTTGCACGAAAATAATTATTATTACTGAGTGAGAGAAAACACGGAACGTGCAGTCTTTCTTTGTTAAAACAAAGGCCAAGGGATGAAGGCTCTCATAATTTGCACGTGAGAGATACTGGTGACTATCATTTTTGGGTTGGCAAGTGCGTCTGACTTTGAAATTTTGCGCCCTGATCTAATGCATGGACTGTCGTAGAACTACGTGTATTCCCTTAACTTTCCCACTGTAGTTTCACAGAAAAATGTATTAGGCGAAGTAAGCAGGGACCACATATCTTTCCTAGCCCTGGGTCTCCAGATTGATTAATCCAGCTCTGGTAAACATCTACCACTGAGCCACCGTGCCCCATAATAAAGGTTTCGAGTCGTTTTTTTTTCTTTCTTTCTTAAGAAAGCAAATTAAAATTACACGCTGCAGTTGAAACAAAACTCTGACATATAATTAGGAGTAGGAGTTAGATTTCTGGGTTTTCGGTATCTATGGCCATGTTAGCCCGTCACGTATGAGGACGACGTCCCTCGGTGATCACATTATCCGGAGAAAGGGGAGGAAGGAAGCGGCCTGGGATCTGTAAGTTAGGTACCACGCCGGCATTTGCCTGGTGTGAATGAGGAAAACCCACGAAAACCACATTCAGGATGGCTGGCATGAAAAAGCTTTTTACGCTTTTTCAACAGAGTGCCCACACCGGGAATCGAACCCGGAAATTTGAATGACTTCATTGCAAGTATCATTAGACTGAATAATAATAATAATAATAATAATAATAATAATAATAATAATAATAATAATAATAATAATAATAATAATAATAATAATAATAAACAAATTCATAATAATATAGTGATTATACTAAGTCAACTTACTATACTAAACATACAGCCACTTATTGTTTTGATAACACCCCACTCCTTACAAGTTAGAAAAAATTTCACCAATAGTAAGAAGTATGAGTCAAAAATTACCTTTTATCAGTCAGAAACTACATTACCTTTGACTCATACATGTTCACATTAGTGATGAGCAAATGCAAGACCAAGACCAAGACCGGGGTGGTCTTGGTCTTGGTCTTGGTCTTGCATATCCAGTCTTGGTCTTGGTCTTGCACTGGAATCCTCGGTCTTGGTCTTGGTCTTGGTCTTGCACACCCAGTCTTGGTCTTGGTCTTGGTCTTGCATGCAAGAGTCTTGCAAGTCTTGCATTTAAGAAATCTCAAGCTTTTCATAGGTAAATTTTACTATGGATATAAGGGATAATCAAGTCTACAATGCGCCAATAGCAACGGAAATACAATGTATGTTTCTAAATGTAATATAGGTTAAGTTGGTGTAAGTATGGTGATTGGTGTAAGTATGATGATAGTGTACAACATAGGTGATGTCCTTTATTTTTTAATGGGTGATCACGCTTCACTACTTATAAGATATGCCTAAATCACAACGTTTCGTGATCTGTTTATATTTTTAACAGATCCAACACTCCACTGGTTCCCAAACTGGGGAGGCTACCCCTGAGACGCATGAAAGAAAATCAAGACGGTACATATTATTGAAACACTATGAATTGCGAAATTATTTTTACACTCTAAAGGCATCAGATTTTTCTTTTTAACCACGATTAGCTAATCCTTGTATTAAACAAACTTCCAATTAAATATTGAGATTTTGTTTTACTGATTTCAATATGTACTCTATGGGGCATAAACATTGACATTACGCAAAATCGATTAAAAAATTGCAGGTATTCGAAATGTGGGCATGGAGGAAAAAAAAAAAAGAATTAGCTGTGTTGAACGTAAAACGAATAAGAAGGTTTTAGAAGTACGTATTAGCAGTGGGGGACAAAAAGAAGAATTTTAGATGTTGTTAAGAGGAGAAAGAGGAACTGGTTAGGATATTGGCTGAGGAGGAACTGTATTATGAGGGACGTGCTAGAGGGTATTGCGGAAGGAAAGAGACTGGAGACTGGAAAGGAGCGAAGGAGACTGTAGTTGAAGGAAGGTATTAAAATAGAAAATTGCTACGGCAAGACGAAGAGACTAGGTGAGGAACACCGAACATCCAACCTTCTCAGTTGCAGCAAGTAACCTGCCAATAATGGCAGAATAGCTATGATGATGATGGCATGTTTAGCAACACTGACCAAAACAAAGAGAGAGAAAATTAAAATAATAATTATTATAATCAAACCTCTTAATATTTTAGAATAATTTGAGTGAAAACTGAAAATGACTCAACTGTCTATGTCTTGTATAAACTCAATTTATATGAATACTTTCGACCTGTATTAGAAATACAAAATAACGTCATCAAACTACAAGTTATTTGAAATCTCACTTGTGAATATAGATTACGAGCATCAATTGTCCACTTTGTTGGGTTAAACTAAAAAGAATAGTAATATATTTCGTCAGTCAGTCACTTTTTACTATTAGTAAAGCGCTCTCTGATATCGATCATTTTCGATTATTTTTATATTTCTCTCCCCTCCTTCTCCCCAAGTTGCGGGGCTGAATTTGGATTTAAACGGCAGCAGAAGTGTCACTGTTCGTCTCAGACACGCCGAAAACTATGAATTCGGCACTAATATCGGTCATTTTCAATAAACTTACATATCTCCTCCTCCCCCATGTTGCGAGGCACGGCATCGGAAGTGTCATTGTTCATCCCAATGACCTCGATAACCATGAGTTTGACATTAATAATGGTCATTTTTGATAATTTTTATATAGCTCCTTCTTCCCCGAAGCTGCGGTGCTGAATTGGCATTTAAACGGGATAGGAAGTATCACTGTTCACCTTAGCGACGCCGAAAACTATGTATTCGACAATAATATTTGATCATTTTTTATCATTATTATGTATCTTCCTCTCCCCCAAGTCACAAGGCTGAATTTGGTCGTAAACGGTATCGGAAGGTCAGTATTCAACTCAGCGATCTCGAAAACTATGGATTCGACACTAATATTAGTGATGTTCGATCATTTTCATATCTCTTCCCTTCCCTTTGCTAACTACGGGGCTCAATTTGAATTTAAACAGCATCGGAATTGTCACTGTTTAGCTCAGTGACCCCCAAAACTATATAGAGTTCATTTTAATATCGGTCATTTTGAATCATTTTTAAATATCTCTCCCCTCCCCGACCCTAAGCTGCATTGTCAAAGTGACATGACAGAAACCATCTCAGGTCCGATCCTCATCTATGTTGAAAATGAGATCGAGTTTAGTCGGGTGGTTCAAGAGTTATTAAATTTTATTTATTTTTGTACATTTTCCATTCCCTTCCCCTCTCCTACGTTCTAGGGGAGCCAAAGTCCCGTCAAAGTGATTTGATAAAAACCACAACCTCATCTATGTTGAAAATTTTATTGAGATCGATCGGCTGGACCAAGAGTGATGAAGTCACAATGACAGTTACTTATATTTTTAGTTTTTTACATATATCTCCCTCCTTCCCGTCCCCTACGTTGCACAATCAAAGTAAAATTATAAAAATCGCTCCAGGCTTCAACTTCATCTATGTTGAACATTTGATCAAGATCAGTCGGGCCTTTCATATATATCCCCCTCACATCCTCCTCCCCTACATTCTACAATCAAAATGAAACAAACTGTAAAAAACTTTCCAGGACCGAACCTCATACATGTTAAAAATTTGATTGAGATCAGTTTAAGACTTATTAAGTTTCAAACTTAGTCACTTTTATTTTTGTTCATATTGATTTTTATACATCTCCCCCTCCTCCCCTACGTTGCTCCATCAAAGTGAACTGACGGATAACATTTCAGGCTTGAACCTCACCTATGTTAAAAAAAATGATCAAGATAGGTCGTTTGGTTCAAGGGTTATTAAGTTTTATTTATTATTTTATAATTCCCCCTTCTCCCGTCCCCTAAGTTTTACCGTCAAAGTAAGATGATGAAAACACTCCCAGGCCCAAACCTTATCTATGTTGAAAATTTGATCGAGATCGGTCGGGTGGTTCAAGAGATTAGTAGTCACAAAATTAGTCACTCTCAATTTTATAATATAGATTTATTGTAGTATATTATATCACTCAATCTTCGATGGGCCGTATACCTGAGGAGGCTAAAAAGTTATATTAATAAACAATTATTCAACGTTCAAGCATCCGTCCATGAAATCAAACTTGCGGTCACATGCACTAAGTTTTTGTCAATGTCATGAAAATGTTATTTCGATATTAATTTTATGAGGACACGTTAAAAATTTCCAACGAATGCTTGAGTCTCGGAGCCAAGACCATACCTATGTAGCCGACCCTAGGTGTACGGTATTACCGATGTTCAATACTCATTTGTTTTTAGTTTTGGAAGAAGAATACCACTAATATGCTTTGAATTGAAATGAAATATCTAGTTTAACGTCCCACGATTATGCACCAACGCTAAGGGAGACGGTGTTGGTGAGAAATGACTGAAACGGTGAAATGAAGAAAGTAGGAGGAAACGGGGAAAGGCCGAGAAAATCCACACACACAGTGTTTGTCTACCGAGAAATCTCACATGGCGCAAGATGACACCTGTGTAGTTTGAAAAAGACTAGGGATGGCCAATTCCGGAATTTTTACTTTCCGGAATCCGGAAAGTAAAATCGGAAAATTCCGGAATTCGGAAAAATTCCGGAATTCGGAAAAATTCCGGATTTCGGAAAAATTCCGGATTTCGGAAAAATTCCGAAATTCAGAAAAATTCCTGAATTCGGAAAAATTCCGGATTTCGGAAAAATTCCGGTATTCAGAAAAATTCCGGAATTCGGAAAAATTCCGGATTTCGGAAAAATTCCGGATTTCGGAAAAATTCCGGAATTCAGAAAAATTCCGGATTTCGGAAAAATTCCGAAATTCAGAAAAATTCCTGAATTCGGAAAAATTCCGGATTTCGGAAAAATTCCGGTATTCAGAAAAATTCCGGAATTCGGAAAAATTCCGGATTTCGGAAAAATTCCGGATTTCGGAAAAATTCCGGAATTCAGAAAAAATCCGGATTTCGGAAAAATTCCGGAATTCGGAAAAATTCCGGATTTCGGAAAAATTCCGGATTTCGGAAAAATTCCGGAATTCAGAAAAAGTCCGGAATTCAGAAAAAGTCAGGAATTCGGAAAAATTATTTTTTCTTTTTGTAATCCTAAGAATTTTGTTCAAATGCAAACGAACAAATTTTCTTTTTGTAATCCTAAGAATGTATGATGCAAGTTAAGCTGAAACTTACATCCTAAAGTATACACTACTCAATCTTCCCATGGTTAATGAGATGTAGTCCAAAAGTACGATGTACTTCTAATATTTAATTTTTGTTTTACTGTGATATTGTCCAGAGGTAATACATATATCACACTGAGATAAACAACTTGACATAATGAAGATGTTATCATACGTAGTTTTCCAGAAAATCGTGAGAAACGAATTTTCATGAAGTTAAAATATGCGTCGCTTGTTGCCAGTGTGATGCAATTAATAACTTTTATGCTGGAATAGTCTTATTATTATTATTATTATTATTATTATTATTATTATTATTATTATTATTATTATTATTATTATTATTATTATTATTATTATTATTAATCGTTTATGTACTGTAAAAGAAAAATATGAACCGTTAAGTAGTAATTTTATCTGTTGTTTTTTGATATCTTCTAATAGTAATAACAAACTGCTTGTAAATACGCAATGATTATCAAGGACAATGGCATATTAATGTAAGGACTACTCTGCAGACTAGCAATAAACAATAAACAATAACAGATAAACAATAGTTGCAAAAAAAAAAAAATAAAAAGTAAATAACTTGGGCATGTCAGAATGTTCGCGAGAATATAAGAACGCATTGAGACTCTAGCAAAGATATTCAAAGGGCCGTACGATGGAGGTATTAACGCTAATGTTAATGGCACTAATGAGCACTTACTTGCTCTAACGGTTAATCTCATTTTTGAGATGATTCTTAGAAGCGGGCGTGTTGGCATGCAGTTAGAAGACATATCCATTATTTAAAAAGCACACGTTATCTGTGGAGTACTAACGATTTGTCGCTATCGAACACTAACATCACTATCGAACACTAACATAGCACTAGCGACGTTTAAAGTCGAAATTGGAGTCTGACATAAGTGGCTTGTCAACTTGACGGACATTATATTTTCCTTGAATGCGAGAATTTTGCGCCCGGGAAATTTGCGCCCTACCAAAAAATAGTAAAAAATGCGCTCGCAATATATTTGCACTGGGATGATTGCGCCCTACCGCAAAAAGAGGGGAAAATGCGCCGGCTATATATTTGCACTGGGATGTTAGCGCCCTACAATTCAACTTATTTTTGTATTGTGTAAAGTAACTTCCACTCACATTTGAACTAAGCTTGCCTCTCATCGTCTCAGTGAGTTACTCCATCCGTTATAATATTCCGAACAAATGAAAAAAATACAATTTTAGTTCACTAAAGGGCAATCCATACAAATACAATTTTTCATTATACTACAAAATTTACAATAAAAGTATAAATGACTGATATATAATTATTTATTAATATAATCAAAGAGTATAATTTAATTTACAAAAGGCTGTTTGGCTCTACCCAGATATCTCTGTTCACAATCCTTGCGAGTTGTTTGGCTTTTTAGGACACAAAATATAGAAAAGAAAATGTAAAGTGAATGTAAAATCAGTTCAGTAATATTATCAAGAAAACTATGTACAGTGTGTTTACTTGCTGGAATTACACTTCAAACACACAATTGCGTTCAGTCGTTCTTTCAGAAAAAATGTTCCGGGGGGCACACTTAGTATTCCGGAGGGGGTCACTGCTGGTACTATTCTATTTATTATTATATTATAGACGTATTATTTTGGTCTCCTCCGAGGGGGCACTCTGAGAGCTCTGGGGAGGCCAGTGTTCCCCCAAAATCATCTCTGGAAGAAGCAGTGATTGTGTTGATCCGTTGTGTTCTTTTGGCTTATATTGAAGTTTATTCTCCCCTTATATAGCCACAATGAAAATAAATCACAAATGGCATGGTTGTGGGGGGAGGATTGTTTATGCTATAATGTCAGCCCCTCCGAGCAAATGCGTAAGCTCCAATAGGTTCTTTTATTTCGCAGGGCTCAAACTTCCCAGTGGAGGTACATCGCAGGCGCAATTTTCCCTGTTCTTGAGATAGGGCGCAAATTTCCCAGACGCAAAATTCTCGACACCGTTCGAATAACCTCGGAAGACTATATATTTTTCAATACTTTTTTATATTTTTTTACTCGAGATTTCTTCATAGCTTCTTATTAAAATACTTACTAATATATCCTTATTTTATCGTCCTAACCAATCAATATGGGTATGTTGTCAGTAAAATATTTAGATTGATCGAGCCTCTGGTGTGTAACCACAGTATTTCATATCATCCCTCCATTAGAAATCTTGGCTAAACGAAACAATATATGTTGCCAATAAAATAGTTTAGAATGATTGAGCCCCTGGAAATAACCACAGTATTTCGTGACAGACCCCCCCTTCCTATTACCATATTCTAGCTACGTGCCTGACTCAGCTAATTCTCTACATTCTTTACCAAGCACACATTTTCTAAAGCGGAAAATGATCTCTAAATACCAAATCTCATTATTTTCAGCAGATGCACAAATTGGGTAACATTCTATCTACATGAATGTTATATATGTCGATTACTGGAAACCGCTTCTCGCTATCTATTACCATATTTACTATATAATGATTAACGTTAAAACCGGAAATGGTTGATTTGTACCGCTTCCGGTTTGAATATTACATTCATCAGGGAACTCGATTCTTAACTATTGACTCTGTACATCGTGGCCAAAATTGATGGTAATCCATCAAATAGTTCTTGAGACTGTTTGTTTCACTGACGGACAGAATGAATATATGGCTATAGAGTTTTGATAAACTAAATTCGTTAATGAGTGATGATGGAACAAATATAAGAAAGGGAACCAAGAGTAGGCCTACCACCGGAAAAATTTTCGAACACAAAACTAGCCATCAAAAACCCACAGGTTCTGGGTTAGAATACCATAGATGAAAACTCTACCACTGAGTCATCAATCACCCGCTTATTAGTTTTATTAATTATTATATTAATATATTTGGTCTAGGAATTAATTCGTGCGGTTGGTACGCACACATTGAAGCTGTAGTACAAACACAAAATACATAAATACCTTAAGAAAAATATTGTCCATCCATAGCCACCACTTTTGCCCATCTGTCAGGCAATGTACGGATTCCGTGGCGAAAGAAGTCCTCATCCTTGGAAGCGATCCAGTCAGAGACTCATGTTTCGATATCTTCTGAAGAAGTAAACCGCTGTCCAATCAAATCGTTGTTCATGCAATCGAACAAGTAGTAGTCCGAAGGAGCAACGTCTGGTGAATACGGCGGGTGGGGTAAAACTTCCCATCCGACATTTTCTAAATAGGTTTTGACCGGTTTTGCGACATGTGGGCGAGCGTTATCATGTTGAACAATAAGTTTATAATGTCTGTTCTCCCATTCTGGTCGTGTTCTGGCCAGAGCTTGCTTCAAACGCATTAATTGTCGTCGATAACGTTCTCCATTCATAGTTTCACCCGGTTGCAGCAGCTCATAGTACACCACACCTTTCATATCCCACCATATGCACAGCATAACCTTTGCACAGTGAATATCTCGTTTTGGTTGTGATGGACCTGGTTCACCTGCTTGCACCCAGGCCTTTTTTCGTTTAGGGTTCTCGTAATGGATCCACTTCTCATCACCCGTAATAATTCGATGCAGAAACCCCTTTCTGCTCTGTCGTTGAAGCAGCAATTCGCAAATGGTTTTTCGTCTTTCAACGTCTCTGTCTTTCAATTCATGTGGAACCCAATGTGACATCTTTTGAATCATTCCCATGGCTTTCCAGCGTTTGGAGACTGTTGTTTGATCAACGCCTAATGCTGCTGCAAGTTGTTCCTGCGTTTGACACGAATCCTGCTCGAGCAATGCTGTCAATTCTTCGTCTTGAAATTTTTTTGGCTGTCCAGCTCGCTCTTGGTCTGCCAAGCCGAAATCACCACTTCTAAACCGTGCAAACCACTTCTGACACGTTCGCTCAGCTAGAGCATGGTCACCATACACTTCCACCAAAATACGATGACTTTCAGTCGCACTTTTCTGCATGTTAAAGTAATGCAGCAGGACACCCCGCAAAAACACTTTATCAGGCACAAATTGCGCCATGTTCACTTAACTACAAACTGGTGTTGTTGACGCTTTAATCCACTGCCCTATACTACGAACGATACGCGATGACAGGGGTTTGCAACACATGTGTGGATACACGGAACTGTGGGACGCTCCGTTCGTTGCGCCATCTCTTGTCCACCCGCACGAATTAATTCCTAGACCAAATATATTAATGAATGCCTGCTTATGTTAATTATTGAACAATTACATTGTATACTTCGTAAAGTCAAAAATTGTAAATTTGTATTTACTGTACATACAGTGAGCGGAGAAAGTGTTCGTACACCTATGTTATTGAAACGAGAATGCCTGCGAAAAAGAAACAGAAAATTTAAGAAGTGTAATAACACACAATATGAATAATGAAAACTAAGCTTTATGAATATAGGGTAAATGTGCCAGTCCTCGACCACCTAACTCATTTTCTTATGATCCTTAATCGATTTTCACTCAATGGAACAACTTAGGAGGATGCAAGTAGCTCACGTGTGTTCCTAAAACTATATTTTATCTATACTTTATCCAAAACTGAGATAACTTATGCCATTTATGTAATATTAGTCGGAGGAACACCAGTAACTGATTTATTTTAGTGTTCGACCATTTTTCGTTAATGTTCGACCGCCTACTGTTTAGTCATCGACCACTACTCGGTTAATGTGCTTGTAATTACAGTATGAAGGCTAAAGCATAACTTTACCAAACTAATAGCATCTGTAGATGTTATATCATTAGTTTTTCAGGCATTACTTCGCATTTTCGCACAATAGTCGCTGAGATTAAGTAATTTTGTGATAGTTTTGTCAAGAAAGGGACCACCAAATTCAATTTTAGATTCAGTGGATTGTAGCACCAAACATGCTTCGTCTTCTCTGGGTTGAAGGGGTATAAACCCCATCTTCTAAATTCGTTTTTAATTACTAATTGTGTTGCTACCTTGTGTTGCACCACTCTTTTAATTAGTGGTGCAGAAATAACACGTGTAACATTTTACTCAGTTTCTATGTAGAACTCTCGAAAACGATTTGAACACTGATACGGGGGGCGCGGTGGCTCAGTGGTAGAGCGTTCACCTCCGGTGCTTGGGGTCCCTGGTTCGATTCCAGCTCGCGCCGTGTGGACTTTGTGGTGGACAAACACCGTGCTCGTGGGTTTTCTCGGGGTTCTCCCTTTTCCTCCCACTTTCTTCATTCCATCATTTCACATCTCTAATCATCACCGTCTCCTTTAGCCTAACCGGCATAGCCGTGGGACGTAAAAAAATTAAAGATTTCATTTCATTTCATGAACACTGATACGTCGCAGGGTTGAAGAATATGTGTGCTGTTTGGTGGAAGGCAGTAGAGTACTATAGCATGGAAAATTCGTTGACTTCCATTGCCAAGTGAGTCTTGTGGCCGTCGATTAGCAGAAGGACTGGTTTCTTAATAGAGGGATCATTCACCCATTGTAGGAAACCGTTTGCTATCCATTCGTAGTGTTTCACTTCGCATCCAGCCGCTATCTGACCTGACCTGCCTATGAAAATCTCTGAAGAAGCTGCACTGATAACGTCCTTTGGAAGATCTCTTACAGGTATACGACCATCGGAGATACAATTTCTCTTGCTGCGGAAAAAGTGCAAAGCAGTGTTAATGTCTCTTTCTCGTTGCCCTTCACCTCGTACATATTTTTCCACGCTTCGGACCCCAACGCTTTTCTTGATTTGTGACACAGTTAAAAGCTGGATTCATCAGCATTAAATATTCGCTCAGAATCATTTAGAATACCACATTGTCCCGTTTCTTTCAAGTATTTCTCAAGTTCCTAAAACCACAAGCGAATGTTTCCCTCGGTTACAGCATATCGCGTTTTGTTCAAAGTTCAGGAACACGATTTGTGGGTGTCTCCTCTACGAGGTTTCACCGGCTCGATTGTCTTTGAACGGCGTTTTGCGTTTTTCTGAATCGACAATTTTTTAACACTGTTCAGAAGATCGTAATTCTTCTGTAGAAATCCCTTTTGCTCATACTGTATTAAGGAGCCAGTTTGCTAATCCCTCTTCTCCTTTTTGTGTTAGGTATGGTTCTGGATTAGGCATGGGCGCGAGACGCGAGAACGCGAGAAGTCTCGTCTCGTCTCGTCTCGCAAACGAGACGAGAACGCGAGACGAGACTTATAATATTTTGCGAGACGAGAACGCGAGACGAGACCTGATATCTTTTGCGAGACGAGAACGCGAGACGAGACTTCAGCAAGTCTCGCGCGAGAAGTCTCGCGAGACTTCTCGCGGTCTGGCATATTTTACATTTGTGATATTGATATGATATTCTTTTGCAAGTACCATCATACATATTGAAGAGAAGATAGTTAATAATGTCAGGATCAAGTTTTGTAATAAACGTGGGTGTACCGACAGTAAAGTGCCAGCAAAAAGAGTGATGGCAAAAGAGCGAAGACCAGGAGAGAGTTAGCCAAGAGATCGACGGGTCAAAAGGCGACGGTCCAAAAGAGCGACGCACAGAGATCGATAAATTATGGATCAAATGCTTGAAACGCATAATTCAAAATCAGTAAAAATGGACAAAAAGTTGCTATAATGAGGCTTTTGATCTTGTTAATTATCAATTTGACATCAAATAAAAAAAATGGAGGACCAAATTTGGAAAAAGTAAAATTGGCGAACTGGACTAGGTACATTGGTGCATTTGACTTTGTTGATTACAAACTTACTAACTTGACATTAAAATTTAAACATTCAAAATGGCGCATCCATATAGCGGACTGCGTCTGAAAAAGTTTGAGAGTCGAGAGGGAAAGATACTTTGTCTACTTCAATAGCTAGGACAGAGTCAATCTACCAGTCATTTATTAATTAAAATATAACTTAATGAAGTCATTTTAATTTTTCAGTTAAACAATTGTTCTTCTCCCCCTTATTTTTCGAAAGCTTAGTCCTCAACCATATAGAGTAATTCCACCTGAAAGCGAAAAATCGAGCAAGACGGTCGATTATGTGAATGATAATAACCAGAAATATATATATATATATATATATATATATATATATATATATATATATATATATATATATATATATATATATATATATATATATATATATATATATATATATAAAGTTCTAAACCGTGTGGAACAAAAAGGCACAGTGGAATACTAACAATATTTTGATTCCAGCAAGAAATATGCTTCCTCCACAAGTGGTGAAAATTTCAATTTGTATTTCGACTTACTTCTGTCCTGGCATGTGTTTACGTGGCTGCACGTTCCTTGCTGCTTCACGTTCCTTAGCAGCTGTAAAATTCCACAAAAACATTCTTGTGAACAAAGTCCGGTTGTAAAAAGGAATGCAATCACAAACGAGAGTCGTGTTTTTCTGTTTTCACTCCTTTTAGTAGACTCAGTTCACGATTGTTTGTAATTGCTTGCAAATTTGATTTTGTTTGTAGCGGTTTCAGACCCTGGAATGCAGACAACACAACAATCTTGATGTAGCGTTTTAGCTTCAAAAGGCTGTAATGGTCACATCTGTTTTGGAGATTGATATGTATTGCTTTCTTTTCTTTCCTTCTTTCTCTTTCTCTCTCTCTCTCTCTTTCTTTCTTTCTTTCTTCTTCTTCTTTTTTTGAATTTTGGAGCAACAACAACAATATAAAGTGACAACATGAAAACAGATACTTTAGTGAGGCTCAGAAACAAATTTGAGCGTTTTAGTCATTTCCGATCAGAAGTTAGAGGGGGCATAGCTCAGCATCCGTTCTCTATGCACTATATACTTTATACCACTAGGACTAATAGGAATTAGAAACACAAAAGATGATTTTTTTTCTATAGAAAGTACAGATGATACTTATTATTCTCTCAAAATTACGTTCCCTTTGACACAACAAATTTTTCAATATTTCTTCGGAAAATATAATTTTGGTTTAATTCATCGACTTGGACTAAAAAGATCCAAATATTTCGTTACCCAAAATGTGTATTTGCTCACTACTACATGTTAAAAAAAAAAAGGACTGTCCACATATCTATAGTGCAATTTTGAATTTATTTATTTATTTATTTTTTCATTTTCGATAGAGCTCCAAGAAAATGAACATAACTTAAGATTCAACTATGGCCGTATCTTCAACATGAATGGCGTGCATTACAAACCATTCCATTTTCCTTCCTATCACATATTGATAAGTGTTCAGACAAACACTCAAATCTCGAATGCGACCGCACGAAGATTTTGGCATAATT
Organism: Thermobia domestica; assembly: GCF_964235325.1. Taxonomy (NCBI): domain Eukaryota; kingdom Metazoa; phylum Arthropoda; class Insecta; order Zygentoma; family Lepismatidae; genus Thermobia; species Thermobia domestica. The sequence continues at coordinate 28,374,185 of NC_137454.1, forward strand.
TGTCGTTTCCACATGGAATAACTCTATAGGTATTGTCTACATGTTCAGCCGAACCTCCATGGAAGTTATTTCCTTCATCACCTTCGTTTATGTCGTCTAAATTTTTGTCAGCTTCTGTGTTGGAAATAATTAAAAGATTTACAGCTTCAGATGACAAATTCTTCATTTTCTTATGAAATGATTTGCCCAAAGAAGAAATGAAAGGATCTGTTGTTGCCAAAAGCCTTCGGAACTTATCATCCATGTTTTCAATACGAAAACAGTTTCGAGAGAAATTCTGACAAGCTGACAAGAATTCAGACGGTTCAAACGATGAATTCAATAAAGATTCGTGTAGACACTTATATGGTTGAGGATGAAGCTTTCGCAAAAGAAGGAGAACAACAACAATTGTTTCGCTGAAAATATCTTCAGTAAATTGTCCACTGATTTCGCGTGTTTATTCTTTATATAACTCCTCCTGTACCATTACCACGCTAAATAAACGCCAAAAATGAATTGAATTCAGGCCTGGTCATACCAAAAGTGAAAATGTTTACTATTTGCCTAAACAAACAGCTAAATTTCCGTATTTTGTTTTGTTTAATCTTGTTTTTGAGGCGAGAGATAGAGACTGGGCGAGACAAAATCAAATCTGTCTCACCTCGTGACCAGGAGTGGTGATATTCAAGAAAAAGTTCACATTTGTTTCGAGATAATACATTAACGACATCTCAAGATAGACTAATTTTTCCTCTTGTCGCATCTCATGAGCACCACTAGTTAATATAAAAACTACTAATACTATAGAATTAAACTCGTTTGGACCCGACACTACTCGAAACTTGAGCAAATATCGAGTCGAATTGGAGATTTTTTGAACCGTTCTCGAGTGGATATAAAATATTTTTATTTCGAGTGAAGCCAAATTTAAAGAAAATTTATTTGAACTTGCTCGTCCCCAACCCTCGAACAGAATGGGTCCAGAAAAGGTAAATCAATATTGTGCGTTCGTGCTGTACTTTGCAGTAAGGAACAATGCTGTCATAATTATGAACTCCCCAAAGATGTTAATGTTCTACAACATTGATACCTTAGAAGTGCATGGTTCTCATCGAAACATCCCTTCCACACAAATATCTACGATTCATCACTTGAAATCGTAGAGACAATCGCAGACGAAGGCAAGTCAGTAACTAATAGTTTATTTCTAAACTTTTGGGCTAGCATTTATTTGAACATTTACTATAAATTATGTCGACTAGTGGAAATAAAAAAAATACAATTTTCCTTTGTATTATGAAATTTGTATTGATTTTTTAATGTTTTACTGTTATTTTGGTAGTTTCAAAGTATCTAGTTAACGGGGTAAGTGTTGTGACTTTTCGGCAATACTGATAGTTGCTTAGTTAGCTGTTCTTGTTTCTTGAAATGGTTTGGTCAGGTTGTCACAATTACTGATTTCATGATAGGTTTAAGTTAACAAGGTTAATCAAAATCTAGTTATTTTAGGAGATTTCCTCATGCCAAAAGATTCAAGAAATAAATATTGTGATAGTTTTTCTTTATCACTACTTTCCCAAAATATAATAAAATAGATTCTTCCATTATCTACACTGTTTTCTTTATTTTCTCTTTGGGGTCGTGAGCCAAGATCTTTGGTCATAAAGTTCTTGAGGAGGGGGAGGCAAATAGGGGGGAAAAACGACACGTTTTGTCTTGTGTATCCACCCTCCTCCTGACGATGAGACAACATCTTGACAAATCATAAAAGCAGGATAGCAAACACCAGTACAATACATTTTTTTTATTTATTTCTTTATTGAGGACATATTTGGAAGCTGTCTTTTCGGAAAATTTTGTAGACGGAAACAATGAACTTAGGTAACATTGCATATTCGCGGCTGCGGTTTCCGGTCTTCTGTTATTGCACCCTCAGTAAAAATATCCTAGTTCAAAAATATACGGCTCGCTTTGATTTTTCCTTCAGTGCAGAAATTCGAGGCGTCGGTCAGAGGATACCATATCTTCTCTCTCTCTCTCTCTCTGTTTCTGTCTGTCTCTGACACTCTGACTTTCTTCTTCCTATTTTCAATGCATTATATATATATATATATATATATATATATATATATATATATATATATATATATATATATATATATATATATATATATATATATATATATATATGAGGGAAAAAGACACGTGTTTAGTTCCAATGTGATGTAAAGCCTCTGGGTTTAGAACAGATTTGTTCCCCCTGCCCACCAAATTGTTTTCTTACGGTAACTTGTTTTATGAAGGCAGAAAAAGGGCCTATTGGCTTGTTTAAGAAGGAAATTTTTTTAGTCAAAATAAAGCAGTTGTTTCTTTCCGTAAACATAAATTTAGGATAAATGGATTTATGGCTGCAAGACGGATCCTCTCACCAAAACCAGAACTGATATCTGCTTCTTCTTAGGTAATATTCAATTTCTTAGGTAATATTTTGTGATTGTCTTTGTAGAGTATGTAAGTAAGATTCAGATTTATGTTAGTTGTTCAAGGTGACTATCGATTCTGCATTGTTGCTTTCTGTATCTCCAACGTGTGTTACTTGTAACAGAGTTAGATCTGTCGGGGCCGGTGGCAGGAGGCGATCAGAACTTTTGCGGCCACTGGTGAGGGAGTCCCACCACAGGTCACGAACATAAAAAGAGATTATTAGCGACAATATCTCTACCAAAGGTAGCCGAAATCAAACTAACAGAATAATTAATAAAGGACCACGAAAGGTCTCAAGAATATCTCTGACTTAGAGGGTTGCCTGACATTAAAAATGTAATGGAGCTGAGCAGTCTATGGGGCTCGGCAATTTATTAGTACGGTAGGGAGGAGGTCCGTCCTGTTCAAACAATGTCCGACTAACAAGGCTGTCGGCAAGGTGATTTGATAGGAAGAGAGAGAGAACAGGATGAGTGCCTAGGTATGACAATAATTAATTACAAAGCTTAAGCACGAGTTTACGAGATTATAAGGGAGCCTTGATCCGTGAATGTCCCGCAGGTAATTGCTAGCACTTTAGGGCAGTGGCGGCTCCAAAGGGGTCACTAGTTAACGTGAAGCCCACATAACAACGAGATTAATTAGCACACCAAAATAATAGACACTAGGACTCGTGCAAAGAAATAAATATTTGTAGCGGGACGACAACTTAATAATTAGACACGTATTATACAACAATGAATTAAAAATAAAGCTAATGCAAGGGAGGCAGGATTATTAACACACTTAATGGACCTCAAATACATAAACTTCACAAGACAAGGTCAGGCTTGGCTATACTAAAATAATTTAGCCTAATAACAATTTAATCGATAAAACAATAAAATGGAAGAGATAGTTATCGCTAACAACCTTAGTTGTAGAATCACTTTACACAAACACTGAAATCGGATATTGGGTGCAAAGAAGTAGACGTGATTCTGAGTCGATGCGAGGAATCAAGATGCACAATTAAGATCACTAAAACAACTTAAATCACTCACCTCGCAATTGAACACCTACACAGATGAAAGAGTTCCAAGTGGCCTCTGGAGATATCGTCGAGTCCTGTATAAGTCCAGTTGAGCTTAGCGTGGTAACAAGATGTTCGTTGCGACCAAGAATTCCCAAAAGATGTCTGTATTGGTTCGAGCGGTAAAACCAACAAGATGCTTCCACTTCCTACGGAGAGTGAAGTTCTTTCTCCAATCGGAATTCTCACGGCGAATGCAGGAATAGTACTGGAGTCGCAGAACACACACAGAAGGGTGATGGTTCACTCAACTACAGAAGATAAAGAGTTCGGTCCTCAACAGGCGTGACTGGTGTAGTGGTTCGCGTAGGAACCAGAGAACGAAAGAGATGTGATAATAATGACTTCGACGAACGGCTTCTTCGGAGGTACTTTCTGAGAGAATATAAGTAGGTGAGGTCGTACTTTGAAAACGTTAGATAGGCGTTTTAAATGACTGGGACGCCGAGTTAGAAGTAGTATGAGTTTTATTGTAAGTTGCTTTTGTACAGCGCAGAAGAGTTGATAAGCAATAAGTTGTTATACATCAGAGGTAACTTTAGATGACGCACAAGTCTAGTGGCGTATGCGTGAAACTTGAGAGGGGTCAGAATATGACCAATGATAAAAGAGAAACAAGGGCAGTTCAATGAAGAGATTGAATTACGACTGCCTGCATGTAGTAGTAGTAAACTTACTAGAAACAACGTTCAGCACAGTAACAAAGTTCTTGCTGTATTGCACACACGAAACGAAAGCAGAGATGGTCCTTGGTAGGAGAACGGAGATGACGGAGTTCTCCACTAACACAGTGTAATAACTCACTCTGATAATGCACTAAGTTCTTCTCTCTATGACTCTATCAAAGTCAGAGAAGAAACGCAAGTCCGGCGGGCGAAGGACAGAAGCCTGAGCCCGAAGAGTGGGCCGGAGCCCCCGGCGACGAGCACGAAGCTCGTGCCTCGTAGACACACAATGATTTTCCCCTGAGAACAGCTTGTACAGCTATTTTGTATTCAGGGAGTTTATTCACACGTTACGTACGTGGGAGTATAGTAGGGTGGTATCTTTCCAAAAGGGCGGATACTCGTGTGCAATGAAATTAGTCTTTACGTTTAGATTGGGTATTGATAATCTAAACGACTATTTAGGGTGTTAACTAGAATAGTCACGCATGCGCGTTATTACAAACAGTATAAGGCTTTAGCGTCATCTAGTACATAATATCCAAATTAAAAGTCAAAGGTTAATTTGATATTACAAAGAAAATCAAGCTTTATCCAGATTTTACAGGTTTCTTAATCGTTTCACAATGATACCAAAAATACAAGTGTTCCCAAGACACTTATTTTATACGGTGTCAAAATAGACATATTTAGTATTTTCGAAGTGTCAACTTCGGCGCCAAAATGTTAATTATACGTCTACCATGTTTTTGAGAACATCTGGGCTTAAACAGAGGACAATGAGAGTATTCAGAAAATAACATCAGACTCTCAGATAATACACAAGGGTTAGATACTCCCTTGCACGTGCAGCGAATCGAAGGTTATAGGTTACCAATTCAGATCTGTTTCTCAAGATGCAAAGAGGGGAGAAAAAGATATGAGTTTCCTCTTACGAGACAATAGCTAACTTTAAGTATTCGTCTGGCTTAGTTATTCCACAGAAAGAACAAAATATAAAGAGAGAAATTTAACATTGACCAATACCTGCAATAATTACATGGCAATAAAGCAATTAAAAGGTTTTTAAATAGTAATTATGAATTTAATAACAGTAAGAAAAGAAAAAAATTAGGTCGGCCCGAAGGCGCCTCAGGTCGGCCGCTACAGTCCTCCCGCGTAAAATAAAAAAAAATAGACGAGGGAACTGAGGAATATTTTTTTTTTGACTACTTGGGCTTAAATTTTTTTTTTTGAAAAAAAAATATTAAGTGGCAATATTGTTTTTAAACTTTAGAGTTGGCAACACTTTTTAATCTTTAGGATTGGCAACACTGCTTAATACTCATACATAGATATATTCAATTAAAATTTCTTAGTCCTAGTTGGCAACACTTACTAATTCTTTAAGTAAAGTTCATAAAGGTAAAACATTTTTGTTGCTTATACCAGCGAATATTATTTTATACACAATTATAGCTAAATAATCGAAGTACTTAAATCCATAAAGTAAAAACCCATTGAAATAATTATATAGCATTAGGTAACACCATAATAAAATAATATGACACAAAAGTAATTATATCAGTAGTACCGAAGTATTCACTAGAATCCCAAAATAGCTTAAGTATATATATATATTTTTTTTTGTATATAAGAAGATATACGATTATCTAAAGGTCTAATACCTAGGTCATACCCAAACAATTAAAAAGTTAAAGAAATGTTTATATATATACCTCTATAACTAGAATTAAATATGAGAACCCAAAATCATTATTAAACTACGTTAATAAACAAAGTTATCATTAGACTACCAATTATTTAGATATAAAATCTCGATTGTGAGTGACTCACAAATTTAAGAAATTACTACATGGCTCTACCAGTGGTTATATACGTATAATACAAAGAGTTCCCTAGTTGGTACGATTTGTTCCTACATATTTACAAAACTAAGCTTTGTCTATAAAAATATACAAAGACTAACAAGGCCAATACAACCTGATTTCGTATAAATACACTATACCTATTAAAACACTATAGCGAGGGATAACACAAATGACTTCAATTATGTACAGTACACATTTAAAATATTTTTTTTTACTCAGTTTTTATAGTTATTATTATTATAATACGAGTTCCTATATATACAAAGGATATACCTATATGTAAAGGAGATGGATGACCCATACTAAAATAATATAGTTAGATATTAAACTCAAGTAACATGCAATTATTAATTATAACTACAAAGGAAGTATATATATAGATAATAAATATTTACACACATTTTTTTTTTGTTACTAATTTGCAATCATTAACGATAGTTGTATTCTTGACCTCTCTAGACATTCAAGGAACTGCACATTTCCTAAACGAAATTTCCACTAGGTATATATATAGAATTACTAAATTTAACAAAAGATTTGAATGACTTCTATATTATTAGAAGTACAAGAATCAACTACCTAAAAATTCTAGAGATTATAAACACTACATAGAATCGCAAGACTACCGTATACAGAGTATAACTACATTAGTTAATGAAGTATTTAATTCATTTTTTTTTATTATTATTATTACTATATGTAAATTTTCTTTTTCTCTACGTTTTGTTTTCTGATACATTAATTAAAAATTTACACTTTATCACTTACTCCAAAATTGTCAAAACAAACCATTAGTTACACGATAAGAAAGGGAGCCAGTTTGTTTTTATGCTCTTCTAGTCTTTACCAAAATTGGGTTACTGGGACTCCCTGAGGTCGAAGGTTATCCACTACCGGAGGGTAGTTGGGAATTGACGCTCAGATGTTTTCTATTCTTTTTTTTTTTTTTTTTTTTTTTTTTTGCTACTACACTCCACGCTGAGGTCAGGGTGGTGTGAAGAAAAAGAAATTATACTACAGCCCTGTCTGGTAAGGGTCTGGTTTTTCTTTAAACAGAGAACGGCCAAAAGAAGAATTTCTATGTTTCATACAAGCTTTCGAATGAAATGAAGGCTGATTTCTTTTAGCGCGAAAGGGATAACTAGAACATATATATATATATATTTTAAACACTTTATAACATTCATCCCTTAAACAATTAGAATTCAGTACGGGACAGCGTATGAATGTTTCAAAATGAACCCTTTTTTAACGAGCATTTATATGGAACACGGCTCAATACAGGGTGTTCATAGACTAAATGGCAATGTTTACAGTTACGTCTAAAAAAAATACCTAAATTACAATATGGCGCATAAGACCAATATACAAGATCAATTATTGTCTAGACTTTCAACATTTTCATTTAACAATATGCCAATTAACGCGTGGTTCAATATTATTGTTTAGTGACTATTGTCACGCAGTTGAACAGACGCTTAACAAAATCAATCAAATAAATCATCTCAATTTATAGAATGATCTACCACAAATAATTAATCAACGCAGTTGAACAGACGCTTAATAAACTTAATCAAATAAATCGTCTCAATTTATAAAATGAACTGCTACAAATAGTTAATCGATAAGAGAGGTAGAGTTACAATATAGAATTTTAAATCAACATATATTTAATTGTACTCTTCGCACAGAGGTACTTCGCTTTTACGTCATTTTATTAACAAAGGAACCAATATAACTGAAGTACTGACGTTTAGAAATTAACAATGAATTTAAATTATAACTTCAGGCAATTATCTTGTTGCCTTACTATGATAACAACTACCTTTTACAGTAAAATATTAATATCATTCAATTGGTAGATCTTAATTTTTGAACCTGGATATTCACCAAAATTCATATTAATTATAACATATAGTAGATATCAAAATACAATTATCATATGCATTATAACGCATAATATATCAAATGCCATTATCATATTTATTATAATGTATATTCACGTTAGAATATTATTAGAATTACAGCTTAAAATATCTATTCCTAGTAAATACAATAATCAATATATCCAAATGATAAAAATAGAATGTGCCACAACCTTATAGAAATACAATCGAACGGGAATAGACTATAATTACTTAAATACATTTAAGAACAATTAATACAATTCAACGAGAATTCCTTACAGGAGACATGATGTCGACTCTTAGATACAAATTAAGTTGGCACTCGGACGGCAGGAGGCAAGAGAGGTATAATAAAGATTACTTTTAGCCTATTATCTAATATTAACTCATATGACCCTGGGACTTACATTTACTTCGCGTTTATTCATAACTTTAACTTTGAGGAATTTAACCGCGTATTTACATTTTAGAGACCTTTTGGGATATCTATACGCACAAAAGAACGATTTATCATTTCAAATAGGAGACAAGAAAGAGTTTATATGCAATTACAAAATGATCAATAATGCACTTATTTACTAAACAGGGCGGCTGTATTTGACATTTAGGCCCGATAAGAATTTTATTCTAGAAAATAACTCGATTCCTGGACTTGCAAAAGCATTTCTTTACTCATGATATTATAACATCACTAATTTACGCGGAAGCTAGAAAACATAACAATACTTGATACATTGGACAAGCGAATTTAATTATCTCTTCGGACAACCTTAGATTTTCTTAAGGACTCGTGCTTGGTCTCATTAGGGAGCAAGAGTGCTCAAAAGGATTAGGTCTACACAAACGCACCTTTGATTAGATTAGGCACTCGCGAGCAAGAATATTTATGACCATTTAAATACAACATTAGCTTCCATACATATCATTACCATCTCGAAAAGCACATAGTTAAAACTTTAACACCATAGGGTGTCTTTCGAACGAAACACTGGGCTTCCTTCCGAAAGAACCAAACATTCTCTGGTCGTTCGTTAGTAAACTGAACGATAATAAACAGCTGCGGGACCTAGGGGGTCCATAGCGACCTGGGATGTAATAGGAGGGTCCCGTACCTTTAAGGGGGTAAGCCTTCTCAAAGATCCGGCTTAACATCCTTACAATTACGCGGACGCACCATTATACAATAAGGTCGATATAACAGAAGATCAACATTAGAGATTGCGCGATTCTCAGCTAATACAAGCGATAGAAACAAGCGGCAATCCTCTAAAACGACCAATTTACGCTTTGGGGCTGATAATTGTAGTTAATTATCACGTTTGATGGAATTGGTACAATAAGATCGATTCAACGGAGTATAAACATCAGAGATTGCACGATTCTCAGCTAATACAAGCGATAGAAACAGCTGGCAATTCTCTGAACGACCAATGTACGCTTTGGGGCTGATAATTATAGTTAATTATCACGTTTGATGGAATTGGTACTCTTTTTAGGAAAGGGAATTGACACATCCTAACCTAATCTAGACTCCATGAATTACTAATGGAACAAGGGAGAGGTATGATCACTGTCTCAATATTTTCCGACAGGGTGTCTCCCAACGACACGTCCCAAAATTAAATAGCTCGCTAAAATTTACAAAATAATTACACAACTCGAGGCATTAGCGCTCGGCAAGGAATAGCAAAATTAATAACAATACTACAGAGCACGGTTTTACGTCCTGAACAAATGAAATTATTAACACAATGACTACGGTCGAATTTATCGTGATCGGAAAGTAATAAATTTATAGATAATTCAACTTCTAACATAATGAATAAGAAAAGATTCATTGATTAATAATGTCTACTAATAAATTATTTAAACGTCTCCTTAATTAATAACAATAGTAAGCACAAACGGAATTGTTAGGATTAGTCTTTCTACTACATTAAGTTCACGTATTTCTTCCTTAATAAAACAGCCTTACACTGGCAATTAAAATTTACAAGAGCTTTATTCAAATTACAAAACTTTGATGCCATGGACTTCAAAAGCAATAACGCATATCCTAATAATTTACGCTCTTATCATTCAATCAAAATACAAGGGACTTCGCGGTCTTAGAATACAGGGTACTATACTTCAGGGGTGTCCCACATTAGTGTTGTCTTTATTCAAACACGACTTAAAATAATAAAATAACGAGTTAGGCTTAATATTACAACAACTTATTAAGAATGGTCTCTACTTAAAACAAATTACTAAACTGAATTTATTGCCTTTTTAAACTTTCAATCTTGGTATACTTAGTTCTCTCATAATTAACAAAAAGCACGTCCATTCATAAACAATAAAATTAAATTGGCCTCCAAGAAAATTTAAAATAATTTGAAAACTTCAAAATCACAGTAATGAATCTCATTATGAACTTTTACTGAGAAACGAAACATAATGAATCTCATTATGAACTTTTACTGAGAAACGAAACATATTAAGGCTTTAGTTCGTATAGTTCGTGTAAGGAATCTCTTTAGCACCTAACATAATATTTAATTTACCACTAACGCTGAGAAGCCAGTCGGGGAAAGATCAAGAATTTACCCACAATCAAAGAACTAACAACGCGTGAGTATAAGGACTCACAGAATGAAAATTTCAAAATAAATTTCAAAATTTCAATGATGTTTGTTTTGACTGACTTGTTCATTAATTACACAAGCAGAATTTGAATACTTGGAGTTCCTACACCAGCCTTGCGACTGATGATTCTTGAAATGAATCTCGCGAAAATCCATTGCAAGAATCGAACTCAGAATACGTTGAGAAGCTTTGAATACAGAACGGAATAGCTTTCATCTCGATAGGTGAAGAAGAAAGTATCCGTTTCGTATTTGGCGCCATAAACCTTCTCAAGGTATTGTGTTGATATTTTTCCCTACAGTTTTTTGAATACTAAGGCAGTACACAACCCAGGAATGCTAACCAACACACTTCCTTTTTCTCGCTCTTTCTTTTTCTTTTTCTTTTTGTTTTGTTTTGCCCAGCTGGGGAAACTAACAGAGAACAGATGTTTTCTCTCTGTGTTGAAGAAAAAGGAACGAACTATTCTTTTGATATATGGACTGTTTCTTTTTCCTTCCCTCATTGACTTCTCTAGAACAAGCAAAATGATAGTTAAGCTTTCAGGGTAGAAGGGGGCATTTGCCCAACGCAACACATTAACACAAAATGTTTACTTTTAGATTTAAATTTCGAGCAACGTAATAGGAAACCTGTCATTTCAATTAACACAATTTAAACATTAAATTATACGTTACTCATCTAGAATATAAAATGTGACCCTAAGCAAACTACTTAACACAAATGAAAGTAATAATATAAATAACTCCTGCTTTGTCATTTACAAAAGCAACATAGGATTCTATAATCAATATCAATTAACACATTATTAGATGACGAGCTAATGATCGAATCTCACTGCTGAAACACCAAATTTATGTCGGGGCCGGTGGCAGGAGGCGATCAGAACTTTTGCGGCCACTGGTGAGGGAGTCCCACCACAGGTCACGAACATAAAAAGAGATTATTAGCGACAATATCTCTACCAAAGGTAGCCGAAATCAAACTAACAGAATAATTAATAAAGGACCACGAAAGGTCTCAAGAATATCTCTGACTTAGAGGGTTGCCTGACATTAAAAATGTAATGGAGCTGAGCAGTCTATGGGGCTCGGCAATTTATTAGTACGGTAGGGAGGAGGTCCGTCCTGTTCAAACAATGTCCGACTAACAAGGCTGTCGGCAAGGTGATTTGATAGGAAGAGAGAGAGAACAGGATGAGTGCCTAGGTATGACAATAATTAATTACAAAGCTTAAGCACGAGTTTACGAGATTATAAGGGAGCCTTGATCCGTGAATGTCCCGCAGGTAATTGCTAGCACTTTAGGGCAGTGGCGGCTCCAAAGGGGTCACTAGTTAACGTGAAGCCCACATAACAACGAGATTAATTAGCACACCAAAATAATAGACACTAGGACTCGTGCAAAGAAATAAATATTTGTAGCGGGACGACAACTTAATAATTAGACACGTATTATACAACAATGAATTAAAAATAAAGCTAATGCAAGGGAGGCAGGATTATTAACACACTTAATGGACCTCAAATACATAAACTTCACAAGACAAGGTCAGGCTTGGCTATACTAAAATAATTTAGCCTAATAACAATTTAATCGATAAAACAATAAAATGGAAGAGATAGTTATCGCTAACAACCTTAGTTGTAGAATCACTTTACACAAACACTGAAATCGGATATTGGGTGCAAAGAAGTAGACGTGATTCTGAGTCGATGCGAGGAATCAAGATGCACAATTAAGATCACTAAAACAACTTAAATCACTCACCTCGCAATTGAACACCTACACAGATGAAAGAGTTCCAAGTGGCCTCTGGAGATATCGTCGAGTCCTGTATAAGTCCAGTTGAGCTTAGCGTGGTAACAAGATGTTCGTTGCGACCAAGAATTCCCAAAAGATGTCTGTATTGGTTCGAGCGGTAAAACCAACAAGATGCTTCCACTTCCTACGGAGAGTGAAGTTCTTTCTCCAATCGGAATTCTCACGGCGAATGCAGGAATAGTACTGGAGTCGCAGAACACACACAGAAGGGTGATGGTTCACTCAACTACAGAAGATAAAGAGTTCGGTCCTCAACAGGCGTGACTGGTGTAGTGGTTCGCGTAGGAACCAGAGAACGAAAGAGATGTGATAATAATGACTTCGACGAACGGCTTCTTCGGAGGTACTTTCTGAGAGAATATAAGTAGGTGAGGTCGTACTTTGAAAACGTTAGATAGGCGTTTTAAATGACTGGGACGCCGAGTTAGAAGTAGTATGAGTTTTATTGTAAGTTGCTTTTGTACAGCGCAGAAGAGTTGATAAGCAATAAGTTGTTATACATCAGAGGTAACTTTAGATGACGCACAAGTCTAGTGGCGTATGCGTGAAACTTGAGAGGGGTCAGAATATGACCAATGATAAAAGAGAAACAAGGGCAGTTCAATGAAGAGATTGAATTACGACTGCCTGCATGTAGTAGTAGTAAACTTACTAGAAACAACGTTCAGCACAGTAACAAAGTTCTTGCTGTATTGCACACACGAAACGAAAGCAGAGATGGTCCTTGGTAGGAGAACGGAGATGACGGAGTTCTCCACTAACACAGTGTAATAACTCACTCTGATAATGCACTAAGTTCTTCTCTCTATGACTCTATCAAAGTCAGAGAAGAAACGCAAGTCCGGCGGGCGAAGGACAGAAGCCTGAGCCCGAAGAGTGGGCCGGAGCCCCCGGCGACGAGCACGAAGCTCGTGCCTCGTAGACACACAATGATTTTCCCCTGAGAACAGCTTGTACAGCTATTTTGTATTCAGGGAGTTTATTCACACGTTACGTACGTGGGAGTATAGTAGGGTGGTATCTTTCCAAAAGGGCGGATACTCGTGTGCAATGAAATTAGTCTTTACGTTTAGATTGGGTATTGATAATCTAAACGACTATTTAGGGTGTTAACTAGAATAGTCACGCATGCGCGTTATTACAAACAGTATAAGGCTTTAGCGTCATCTAGTACATAATATCCAAATTAAAAGTCAAAGGTTAATTTGATATTACAAAGAAAATCAAGCTTTATCCAGATTTTACAGGTTTCTTAATCGTTTCACAATGATACCAAAAATACAAGTGTTCCCAAGACACTTATTTTATACGGTGTCAAAATAGACATATTTAGTATTTTCGAAGTGTCAACTTCGGCGCCAAAATGTTAATTATACGTCTACCATGTTTTTGAGAACATCTGGGCTTAAACAGAGGACAATGAGAGTATTCAGAAAATAACATCAGACTCTCAGATAATACACAAGGGTTAGATACTCCCTTGCACGTGCAGCGAATCGAAGGTTATAGGTTACCAATTCAGATCTGTTTCTCAAGATGCAAAGAGGGGAGAAAAAGATATGAGTTTCCTCTTACGAGACAATAGCTAACTTTAAGTATTCGTCTGGCTTAGTTATTCCACAGAAAGAACAAAATATAAAGAGAGAAATTTAACATTGACCAATACCTGCAATAATTACATGGCAATAAAGCAATTAAAAGGTTTTTAAATAGTAATTATGAATTTAATAACAGTAAGAAAAGAAAAAAATTAGGTCGGCCCGAAGGCGCCTCAGGTCGGCCGCTACAGATCTAAAATTGTAACTGTTTAATTCCATGTGACAATAATTCCAAGTATTGGAAATATTGTATTTAATTCGGTTAGACTATATAATAATAATAATAATAATAATAATAATAATAATAATAATAATAATAATAATAATAATAATAATAATAATAATAATAAATTTTTATTTAAGCTCATTGTAGTCTTTCTTGTAGTTATTAAAGATTAATCTCTAACTCTCAATTGTTAAGAAAACGTTTAGATTAAAGTGCATTTAAGTTGTGAAATATATATTACTAACGCTGCATGTTTACTATAAATACGGCTTTTTGAGTTACCGTCTTACCAAGTTATTTGAAAGCTTTTATCTTGCAAGTAAGATTACTCAAATATAACATGCCGATTTCATTCATACTTCATATAGACAGAGACTACACAAAACTGGCATTTTTTAATACCGAGAATGTGGGGTGTAAAATCAAGCATTGTGAATCGGAATGAGTGGATAAGCATTGTGTAACAATGCAACTATGAAACAAAACTATGTAAACTTTGAGTATACATTACTTTAAAAGGGTCGAATGAAGACTACATTATTCCAGTATTGATTTGCGAGACCGCGAGACCAACGCGAGAAGTCTCGCGCGAGACCGCGAGACGAGACTTCCAAAATTTTGCGAGACGCGAGACGAGAACTTAGGTCTGCGAGACGAGACGAGACGCGAGACGAGAACAGCTTTTGATTTTGCGAGACGAGACGAGACTTGTTTCAGTTCTCGTCTCGTTTGGTCTCGCGCCCATGCCTATTCTGGATCTATTTTTCGCTTTTTGGGACTGTGACCATGAAATTTATCCATCAGCGTTTCCCGAAGAATTCCATAGATTACTGATGCCTTTCGTATGGAGCGTTTTTTTTTTTTTTCGACAAGCCTCCAGAGCTTTTTGTAGACCCTCGTTTGAATAAGCTGGCAGTTTAAGCTTAGGCCTACTCACTCATTATCTCTGAAAGAAACAAAAATTCTTAAGGACATGCAAGGAAAACATATGTATTCCAGACGTAAGCTGATAGTTGCTATTCCGCTAACAATATTTGAATGCGTTCCACGACGAAGCGAGAATAGTGTAGTTCAGTTTTAAACGAATTAGACCAAATATAATAAATTTATTATTCAAATGAAATGTCATACCCTAACAGTGCCGTTAATTTTCCATGAAAATGTTGGAAAACTACATGAATATTCAGTTATTTGAATTTATTTTATGGCCTTTAGGCATCTACGGTTCCGACCGGGATAGGATGGGGGAGAGGATGTTGGAAGTTAGACGGCCAGGGCCTATTTTGAAGATACCATCTTAGCATTTGCCTGGTATGACTGAGGAAAAACCCGAAAAACTCAGTCAAGATGGTCGACCGCTGGGATCGAACCGAGGACCTTCCGAAGTTCGAAATGCGAAAGTTCGTCTCAGCCGAGACATTAAGCCTGAATGCTCCTCGAGCCAATTGGAGGTAATCCAATCCTGACAGGGACACGAACACAGAAATATCGAGGACAATTAAAAATACCCTTGCTCTTGAGAGGGATTCGAACTCTCAATGGATTACCTCTTCACCATTACCACTGAGCTACGGCCATTAGGTGAATATTCATGTATTAACGGTAAGACTCAGCAGATGATTATACAAATGTAAATTGATCACCGAATGAGTGTTTGAATCAAGAAATTCTGCGAGAAAATACAAACGCAAAGTATGGCCGGACACTGAGAAAGAAACAGCTAATCTTCGACCAGTACAGATGTATTACGAAAAGTAGTGGTCGAACACTAGTAAATGTTTTCGTATTCCATTATAACTTCAGAATTGGTAACTAGGAACTCATTTCATGCAGATGAATCGAAAATTAGTCGTTATTGATATTTCTACAATTTTTTAGTGCTCGACCAGCCTGTGGTCGAACACTAGTTAACAAAGAATATTTCATAAGTCAGTGTCCGACCACTACATTTTCTTGATTTATTCTTCATACCTGACAGTTATCACTAAAATTTAATTACTAGAATGTGCTCTACAGTTCCATGTAACAGAATAATATGTGCATTTCTTACCTGGTGAGATAAAACTATGGAAAAGCACGAAAAACAGGGCGCTATCCTTCCCATTTGCAACAGATTAAAGTTGTCGAAAATTCAGTGCGTCTTCCGTAGGCATACATTTGATTGGCTATTACCGAATGCATGTGCAATATATTTTGACAGTATCTTTGTGATTGGTTCAGAATAAGCTGCAATTCAATTATAACGGAAAAGCATGCTTTTTTATCGGAAAATAAGCCTAATATATGGTTTTAAAGTGAAAAGTGGTCGGCAACTAGGGGGTGGTCGAAGACTGGCACAACCACCCTATCAATAAAGAACCACAAAGACAAGTTTAATGGTCAGAAAGTAAATAAATTCCGTAGAAAGTGTATAGAGTAGACGCAAAAAGACATCGTACACCTGACGTACGAATACGAAACAAAGATACCACAACTGGGATTCACTAGTATTCACCGGAGTATACACCTCTGTATAGCATGACGAGTAACAGAATGAGTTAGGTTGTGAATAGGAGTGAAAAAACTGCACGGTGGGCTGTCGAAATGGGAAGCAACCGAACAGAAACAAATGAGGAGACAAGAAAAGTAATTATTAAATTGCATAAGAAAGGTAAGTCTTTGAGAAAGATAGCAAACCTTGCAGACAGGCCTCGTTCAACAGTACAAACAATAATTGCGATGTATAATGTTTCTATCACTGTGCGAAAAAAAAAAAAAAAAAAAAAACTGGAAGACCAAGAGTGTTGAGTGAACAAGATAAACGTTACATTATTAGGGAAAGAAAAAAGGTTCCGAAAAGTAGTGCTGTGCAATTGGCAATGGATCTGGAAACACGCGGTGTTAAAGTATCAGCCAGTACAGTGCGGAATATTTGCAGGGTATCATGGTCGGATAGCCAGGAAAATATTATGGGTGAACAAGACAAATCGTATAAAGATACTAAAGTTTGAAAAAGAGTATAAAGATAAGGGATCAGGCTTCTTTCTGGAATAGGGTCATATTTTCGGACGAAAGTAAATTTAATCTTATCGAATCCAATGGGAGGCGTATGGTATGGCGCAAGGTGAATACATAGATGAATCCTCAAAATCTCGTCCCTAAAGTAAGACACGGAGGAGGGTCCGTGCTCGTCTGGGGTTGTATGAGTGCCTCAGGAGTGGGTCGTGTCCACTTTATCGATGGAGTGATGATCCACAAAGTGTATATTAACATATTAAAGGAAAATCTCCATACTAGTGCGCAGAAAACAATTTATTGTTCAGCAAGGTAACAACTCCAAACATACAGCGGAAAATACTCGATTGTGGCTACTCTATAATACCTTGAAACAGCTTCGCACACCTCCCCAATCCCCAGACATGAACCCCATATAACATCTATGGTCTGTTCTGGAGACAAGAATCAGAAGGCACAGCTTCTCTACCAAAGAAGGCCTAAGAAAAGCTATTCAAGAAGAATGGGACATAATCAGTCCCGAAGCTACAGAACTACGAACTACTACAGGTGAAATCAATGCCACGAAGACTACAGACAATCATTAACGCACAGGGTAATCCCACAAAATATTAAATAACGTAATATACTTTATAAGCATTAATTCAATCATAAGTGTACGGTGACTTTTTGCGTTTACAAAAAAGGAATTCTCTCTTTTCTTCTGAACAAAACAGTGATTGTCTTTGTTTGGCCTTTCTCTTGTATATAGAAATAAAATGTATAAATGTGTAGTCTTAATTCTGGTTATATATATATTTTCCACCTCCCGTTCTCATGCTAGCTGTTTCCGATATAAAGTATGCACGGTGTACGAACACTTTCTGCGTTCACTGTAGGTATGTTGACAATAAGCGAATGTTATTAGAATATTTGTTGAGATTTATTTTCCTTCACTGCCTTTCGCCTGGTTAAAAAGTAGTTTGCAGTGCTTTGGAGCAGCTGCAGGTGGAAACGCGATAATGTTTGAGACATACCGGCGACTTTTTTGTGTGTGAAAATAAGACCTTCCTCATAAAGCAGTAAATAACTGCAGTAGCAATTGTCTACGTAAGTGATAAAGACATATCCAACTACAAGAAACTAATACAGTATATATATTCATTATTGTGTTTCTCTTTTAACAGCTACTAGCTAGGGATGGCCAATTCCAGAATTTTTACTTTCCGGAATCCGGAAAGTAAAATCGAAAAAATTCCGAATTTTTTCTAAATTCCGGATTTTTTCCGAATGTCGGAATTTATCTGAATTCCGGAATTTTTCCGAATTCCGGATTTTTTCCGAATTCCGAAATTTTTCCGAATTCCGGATTTTTTTCGAATTCCGGAATTTTTCCGAATTCCGGATTTTTTCCGAATTCCGGAATTTTTCCGAAATCCGGATTTTTTCTGAATTCCGGATTTTTTCCGAAATCCGGATTTTTTCCGAATTCCGGAATTTTTCTAAATTCCGGATTTTTTCCGAATTCCGGAATTTTTCCGAATTCCGGAATTTTTCCGAATTCCGGATTTTTTCTGAATTCCGGAATTTTTCCGAAATCCGGAATTTTTCCGAATTCCGGAAAGTAAATTTTCCGATTCCGGAAAACAAAATTTCCGCAATCCGGATTCCGGAAAATTTTGGCCATCCCTAAAAAAGACCAATATCTACAGAAAACGCGAACAACCAATTTAGAAAACGACATACTGTAGCTATATGCTACAGGGGCAGATCGACTCACACGGTTTGCATAAACTACTGGGAACACATTCACTCCAACGGTATTTTTACTGAAGCCAAGAACTTCAAGTGAAAGATGTAATGACTTTTCCCCTTTTTTACATTCTATAAAATAATTCAAGTAGAACCGGTACTTGTGCAAGACTCTTGCGCAAGAGTCTTGGTCTTGGTCTTGGTCTTGCAGGTATGGTCTTGGTCTTGGTCTTGTTCTTGCACCCCTTGGTCTTGGTCTTGGTCTTGCATCAAGATTCCTGGTCTTGGTCTTGGTCTTGCATGCAAGACTCTTGCAAAAACTGCAAGACCAAGACTCTTGCGCTCATCACTAGTTCACATCGAATACGACGTTCCCAAAACAAAAATTCTCGCTCCGTTTACTGACTCACGCCATACATAACCTGTTACCAAGAAATTAGGTCCTTCCTGTATGGAAAAACTTAGATGTATCAAGGATGTGCCCAGGAAAAAAAAAACAATAATACACTATCGAAAAGTAATAATAATAATCATCATTAGTAGCATATCGATTTTTTTTTTGAGTATTTCAAGTAAAGTTCTGATCCTTCCCCCTTCGATATGGTGCTGTTATAAAGACCACTATAAGTTTCTAAATTGTTCCATTCATTTCGAAGTTGGTAAACGAGTATTTATGTAGAAGTCACGTAGTTTTGCTGGCAACTGTACAATATATAGTGATGAACGAAGAATTAATTCATAAATGCAAAGAACATTAGGAGTTTATGATGATTCCTATATCTTTTTTTTTAATAGTCTTTAAGTATTTGATATGATGCTTTTAAGTTATTTCATGCCACTACTATGTAGAACGACTCGGGATCCTTCGTGGCAAATAGATTTGCTTCTTATCTATGGCGCAGAACAGCCGGGTTCGATTCCCAATTATAATTCACTTTGGATCTCATATAAGTGCAAGATCCAAGTTTCACAAAATCTTGGATACTGCAAAAGGAAGTTAAGCTCCCTACAAACAAGGAGAGCACGGTAGTTCAGTTGTACACTGCTCACTTCTGGTGCAAGGGGTTCTTAGTTCGATCCCTGGTCAATGAACTTATGGTAGTCAACACCTGCATATGGATTCTTCCACTCAGTTCTTCTCTCAGTCATTTACTTTCCTTAACCAACGTCTCCGAAACCTAAACAGCATAACGAGGGATGTAAAACTTTGTTTTCTTCCTTATTTTACTTTTCCCAATAATAAACAAATAACACTGACTTCCTAGATAAAGTGACATTTGATCAGTATATATATATATATATATATATATATATATATATATATATATATATATATATATATATATATATATATATATATATATATACAGTATAACCTCGTTAACACGAACTCGCTTAAGCCGAACACTCCGTTAAGACGAACAAAATTTCGGTCCCGGCATCGCTGTACGTTATCTTATAGGAAGTTTTATCGGTTAACACGAATTTCGGTTAGCACGAATTACGAACTAATTTTTAGTCCCTTGAGTCTGTAAAGGTTTTCATTTAACACGAACTTTCAATCCTTTGGTTTTTTTTAGATCATTTTTCTTATTTCAGATTTCACTCCAGATCAGTTTTTGTCATACAGTACAGGTTTATACAGACGAAAATTGTCTTGTAAATACATGTTGGACAAAAACAGACAGGTATCTTTCCTCTCTTATGAGGTGTTGATTCTGTCCTCCGTCAAGCGCTGAACATGCAGGAGCTTGGCAGACGAGCTGCTGGCGACAGCTCGAGACAAAACATCTTCTCTCCCGTGTAACTCCAAACTGGTGACAGCAGTCATAAATACCTTTCCGTTACTAGCGGTACCCAACCTGCTAGCGGAGTTATCAATTTTATAACTTGACCTGGATTTTCTGCGTGGAAGCTTTTTTTTAAAAAAAAAAAATCTTCGAAGATAGGATAATAAGCTTACTGTAGTGTTTTCACTTTTCAGAGGACGGTACCGAGACCGAAACTAGTCTCGATCTCGATCTTAACTCGAATTTGAGACCGAGCCGTGCTTTTCGAAATCGAGACGAGACCGTAACTCTCAGCCTCGTCTCGATACAATTCTGTGGATGGTATCAAGACGGAAAAGAGTCTTGGTCTCGTCTCGAATTTTGAACCGAGACGAGACCGAGACTACTCAGTCTCGTCTCGATACCATCTCTAGTGTTTTCTATGACATACATAATATACTGTAGTGGTATGTATAGTCTGTATACTGTAGTGCGTATGTATGGAGAAAATGTATTCGAATAATAAAAATTGGGTCCCCGGTTAACACGAATTTTTTTTTAACACGAACTCCTGATTTTTCAGTCCCTTGGAATTCGTGTTAACGAGGGTTTACTGTATATATATATATTTCGGGGGGGGGGGGGGTAAAGGAGTATAATACTACAAGTCACTATGTGTATATAGTATTGAAGAGATATTATTCTGGATCTGAAAAGACGATAAGTAATTGTAAAATACTTCCATCTATATTTTCAGAAAAAAATGACAAAACTAGATTGTTTTTATAAGAGAAAAAGTAGAGATGAAGTGTAAGATCAAATTTTCATGCTACATCAATCATTTCCCTGTTAAACAAGTACAGTTCTACTAAAAAAAAAAAGTTTACAAATGCATTCTGAGTTAAGAAGGTTTTTTTTTTGCGGGGGGGATGGAGTCTACACCCAGTGGACCCTCACAGGCGCACCCCTATTTCCCACCGAGAGTCAAAATTGGAATCATGTGTTAACTAAATAGTCATAACCAGACAAAAACGTCTGGAGGAAGCTTTCGTGGAAAGTCCTTGTCCCCTCATTACGATAATCATTCACAGGACGATGTTTTTTTTTTTCAGGGTGTTTTCTGAGAAAAAAATTTGAGTCAATATAAAACGGAATATTGAAATTCATTCGATAAGATTAAGGTTAGTGTAAACCCTCCATCAGCAGCAACAGATGGCAGCACGTATTCTCTACTTTTCTAATGTATTACATGAAGAGATGCAATATTCAAAATAATTCAATTATTTATAAATTCAAGGTATGAATATTCAATACTTTGTCCAAAGACAAATTTAGTCAATAATTATGAAATAATTCGTGCAGGTTAAGATCGTTTCATAACACTGTACAGAGCAATTAATTTTTCTTTTCAAAGGAATGCTTTGAATTATAAAAGTCTCTCACAATGAAAGGAACAAAATATCACAAAAGTGCACTGATTATTTCATAAATATTGATTCAATTTGCCTTTGGATAGTTATTCTTCGCTTCATATTGATTCAATTATTTTGAATACTAGCGTCCATTACTCAATTCGATGAGTTAAAATAAGAAAAAAAAAATAGTAATACGTTCCGTTACTCAGTTACTTTTTACTATTACTAGAGCGTTCTCTGACATCGGTCACTTTTGATCATTTTTATGCAGTGGCGTATTTAGGGGGGCTTCCGGGCTTAAGTCCTCCCGAAATTTTACTTACTATAGTGAAGTATATGAAATATCTTGCAGAATTTTCACATTTTCAGACATCAGAAGTCTCACTGTTCATCTCAGCGAATCCGAAAACTATGGATTCGACAGTAATATAGGTCATTTTAGATCATTTTAAATATATCATCTCCCCTAATTTGCACCGTCAAAGTGAAATGATAAAAAGAATATCTCAGGCC
The DNA here is from genome assembly GCF_964235325.1 of Thermobia domestica. Lineage (NCBI taxonomy): Eukaryota > Metazoa > Arthropoda > Insecta > Zygentoma > Lepismatidae > Thermobia > Thermobia domestica. The sequence goes on from NC_137454.1 coordinate 28,396,864, forward strand.
TGGCGAATCCAGGATATGATCAAGGGAGGGGCTAAACCATAGTTTGCCGCTTTATCCAGTGTAAAGTAGGAAATGAAATATTTAAGTTTTACGTCCCACGATTATGCCGGTTAGGCTGAAGGAGACGGTGATTATGAGAAATGAATGAAATGGTGGAGTGAAGAAATTGGGAGGAAGCGGGAGAACCCCGAGAAAACTCACGAGCACGGTGTTTGTCCACCACACAGTCCACACGGCGCGAGCTAGTATAAAGTAGTGGAATGAAGCCCATTTTATCTAGTGTATACCTGAGCGTCAAGGGGAAAGGCTATATATAATCCTTAGATCCGCACCTATGTATTAGATGTGGTACAGCTTAGGGGAGGGGATATATATATATATATATATATATATATATATATATATATATATACCCTCCCCTAAGCTGTACCGTCAAAGTAAAATGATAGAAAACATGCCCGACCCGAACCTCATCTATGTTGAAAACTTGATTGGTTCACGAGGTTCGAAGTCACAAATATAGTGGGCCTTATGCAGAGTTGTTTTGACGTATGATTAGCGTCAAACTAAATGGATGTCTACTGCAGGTAACATCTTAGTCGAACTCTTAATATGGCACTAATCACAGTTCAGAACGACTCTGCATATGACCTAGTGACTTTAATATATATACCAGAATGTCACCCTACAAAATACACTGAAAAGATAGCAGATACGTGCTGCTATATGTTGGATGATTAGCACTGCTTTAAAATGAAAGTAAAAAAAAAAAAAAAAAAAAAGTACTTTGAATGGGATTTCCGTTTGTTAACCAACAGACTGCACCGTCTGTAATTCTTAGAATTTGTTCACGTCCCGTGGTATTCGTGTTTTCGCGAGTTACATAGGCGGTGGAGACGAAATTTTTTCGGCGCTTACCTAGTACTATAAAAATAATTGGTGACCTAAGTAAACTCAGGCCCGCAACTACGGTTTGTGTCGATTGGGAAAAACACGAAAATTTGGCATCCCCCGACTTTTTCTTTGTTGCGCCCTTCCAACCTCGCGCGCCGCTTGCTCCCTTAGTTGTGATCCTGTGTAAACTAAGAAATAACGAACGCCGGCCCACGAAGCCAGTATTATTGGCAGTGGGAGCTGAACTTCTGACCACAGATCACTCAACTAAAAATGACCCGTATCCAGGGGGGGTCTAAGGGGGCACAAATTTTTGCTGGCCCCTTAAAATTTTCACGGTAGGCTTGCAAATGAACTATAATATGGTTGGATTTCCTTCCCCCCTCTACATTTTTGGGCTGCCTACCGGCCTGAATCTAAAAGCCTTCCGGACACATTCCATCGAGTTATTTTAGTTCATATTATACACTGGAAGTTTAACTTAGAATGGGTTGATTTAACATCCCATTTCATCACTAAGGCTAAACGAGGCGAAATCTACAGTTTAAAATAAGACTCGAACCACTACTCGGGTTTGTATCAGAAGCAAATATTTCCACCGGGAATCGAACTTGGGACCAGTGTTTCTTCTAAGCATACTTCCGAACTTAGCCCTTGGAGCTAAGAAAAATTGAAGTTCATTTTTTTTTGTTTTGTCAGTCACATCCTTCAGCAAAGAAAAAAAAAAGCCCAGCTCAGTCCCCTTAAATTTTAATTCTTCCCCCATCGGAAGTGCACTGACAACATTTTCTGGGAGATAAAGTCAGCCCAGTACCACACGCGTTTGCGACTCAGCCTCGAAGAGACGCTTCAAAACTCAAACATTAAATTATTGTATTATACATAGTGCCCCAAAAGTAGGTATACAGTCCCGTACTGATCTGTCATGACATTTTATATCATTTACTTATTGTTATTCATACAGATATTGACTTAGTATCTTCCTTAATTGTTCTTAATTTATTTTCACTGCTCGGAAGAAACCAAAGCAAATAAATTCATTATCCTAATAAATTGTCATGCTTGATAGATGCAGTCTGTAATTTTACTTTTGGGTCACCCTGTAGTTATTATGTATGTTTTCACCTTAAAAGGAGAGAGAGAGAGAAAAAAAGATATAAACCATTTCACTGTTTCCCATTTCTATTTGTCATGTTGAAGTTATTACTGATAAATTAACAAAATTATAGGCCTAATACGCAATAACTTCAAAGAAAACTCACCCAAAAGTGAAGTATCCTTTCTGGAAATATTTATTTATGAATAAAATCGCTTGAGTAGCTTTTGAGAACACTGAGAAACAGAGAGAAAAAAAGAATAACATAATATTCCTTATTATTCTCTGGAGAAATGACATATTATTGTTAATGAAATATTATGAAATATCAACTGAGTCAGTGGCGTAGGGAAGGTGGGCCCTAAGGAACCGCCCCCTCAAAGAGGTCCGACAATGTACTGTACTTTGGTACTTGGATGTTTGTATTTTTTTATATATTTTATGTTTATATATTTTTTTGTTTGTAATTTTTCTATATGTACCTATAACAGCACTCCCCTCTCCCCCAAACACACATCCTGGCTACGCTACTGAACTGAGTCGTTTTCGAAAACATTGTTAACAAAAAAAGAAAAAAGAGAGAGACAGAGAATTATCCAGGAATAGCACTCTAAAATAATATCCCTTGTGTCTTTTCTTCAAGGACAAGTGAGTTATGCATGCCATATTGTCAAATTATTGATGAAACACATACGTATGAAATAAGAATAAAATTGCCCGAGTCATTTATGAGAAAACTATCAGAATTCAACCCCCAAGAATAAACTTCTCCTTCTGGACTTTTTCTAGAGAAATGATATACCACTATATAGGGTTGCTAATGGAATATTGTTCGATGAATATAAACAAAATCGTTAGCTATTAAAAAAAAAAAAAAAAAAAAAAAAAAAAACTAATTTTGATTTGATCTTTCAGTAAACTAACTTTATTTTTGAGGGTAGGGAGAAAATACCACAAAAAATAAAATAAAATAAAACTAGAGAATGTTATAAATTCTTTAAATTTAAAATTTGATCTTGGTACGTTGAACGGTACAACCTTTTGTCGAGCGACATTTTAAGGCTCATAGGATCCATGAAACGTGTAAATCTCTCGAAATCTCGATCTTTTCACGATTTTCTTCCTATAATCACTCGGTTAAAAAAAAAAGCGGGTGCGCCTTTCGTGCACCGGGTCTCAAGTTCGATTCCCAGTGCAAGAGCATTTGAATGCATTAAGCGTATTCTACTTTCAACCGTAGGTCCATGCCTTATATAGCCTCGGTAGTAAAAAGGGATCCTAGAGCTCCTTTGTGGCTAAGTAGTTAGCGTACGCGCCTTTGGCATGAGAGACCCGGGTTCGATTCCTGGTGTGAGCTCATGTGGTTGGGATTCCACGTTAATCAGTAAGTCCACGTCTCATATAGTCTTGCTGCTGAAAGGGACGCTAAACTTACACAAAGTAATTAATATAACGGCAACTATGATCGAACTCGGTACCTGTAAATTATCTCTATCAGGTCTGTAGTTAAGTAAGCTGTTCCTAGAAGGAAATCGTTTTATTTGCTTCAGTACCAGCGTTCGACAAGATTCGGAAAAACAGATAAAAATATGCCGGCGTTTCCCAGTAGGCCCTCCCTCATGATTCATTTGCGTTAGTGTCAGAAATCGTCACTTAGGTTGGGAGACGGAATCACTGGTGTTTCTGGCATGCATGTACACCCAAAAGGGAGGACAAGGTGGGGCCCGGGCCCCCCTCTGGCTCACGAAAATGTATATGTAATATACCAAATCACATATATTAAATACCTGAATTACCAAATGTAATATAGGAACCATGAGATGGCCCCCCTCGGGAAAATTTTCTCCAGGCGCCCCTGCTGGCATGTAAAATTTGGGAGGGGGAATTAAAGAAAGAGATTTAAATGGAACTTCCTAGCCTAACCTGTTTATTATCTTCGATTCCAATTGTTACCTTTTTGCTTATCTTAACGGACCCCCTAAGGTATATATAAAGAACTCTGTTATAATCCTTTCACAGCCTTAATATTATATTCCAAATAAATATAATTATTATTATTTGTAAGTTATTTTGTCATTGGTAAGTGAATTAAATTATAATAAAATATTGAATATTTTGTTCTTCAAAATACTGGGGGGACGCCCCGGCCAGAGACGCCCATGGACGGAATTGAAATACAGTTAGTTGAGACTTGGAAAATTTTCCATAACCTGATAGTTCTTTATACGTGCACAGTAATAAACTTGGTATATAAAGTCAAACAAATAGAAACTAAGATGAAGGTTTTCCTTGCAGTTTCTATACTAACATGTAGAAACAGCAATATTGTTCACCAGCCCCGTGCTAAAAATGAAAACATAACTCGTACCGGATTTTCTGAAACCCTTAAAACCTTATGCCGTTACAAAATAAAAATGCTATCAGTACACACGAACCATAAATCACACGACGACTATTGATAATGGCTTTCGATTTCCTGGCAAACTGGTTCCTAGTAGTTTTGTTTCCTTTTGCTTTTCCACTGACTTTCTACGGCCCAAAGGGCTTGGCTTCTTTTTTGTTCCTAGAAAAGAAAAATCTCAGGTATTCTCTTTAGCCAGCGTTGCCTACATGTACGATAATTGTCGAATCATACGATAATTTTGACCCCCGTACGATGTATGATAATAGGAAAGTATACGATAATTTAATAGCTTCAGATAAAATGCAAAAGATAATCTGGGGGTATTTGAAATTCGAAAGAAATTTCATTCATTGTGTGAAAAAGGTATGAATTTTGCAACAAATGTGACAAACTACTCAAAACAATACAAATGCGAACCATTTCACCTGTTTACTCATGTTTGTTATTACAATGTCATTGGTTAATCGGATCACTGGGATTTAACATACACTGAACACCTACACATGAAACCCGCGTTATCTACTCGATCAATAAGGGAGAATTACTAGCTACTTGATGTAGATAAGTTTTCACAAGTAAACATATAAAGTGTTGAAGGAAAACCACAGAATTCTTTTCGATAGACTCGTAAAGAATAGAAATTCATTCTTGTTTTCTATAAAGATTCAAGAATAGAGTTTTGGCTGCTCACATTCGCGTTAGTTTCCTCTTAATAATAATAATAATAATAATACAGCTTGATGTTTACACTTGAAATAAAATATACGATAATTTTAAGTGCTACGTACGATAATATCTTCTGATCAGGTTGACAACACTGCTTTTTACGAATCGAAATACGAAAACGTACGATTTAACTTAGTTCAAATATTGATGACATAGATACAAGAGCACCATTATCATTCGCTTTATTTGAATAAATATATATGACGTTTTTCTTTCTTTGGATGATTGATCACATAAAAAAGTAAATTATCATTAATAAAACGCTTTACTTACTGATAATAAAAATATTATTACGCAGTCTTCGGAAGTCGTATTTAGTTATCTTACATACAAAAGCAAATATCACTTGAAGAATATTATATTTAAAAAAAAAAAAAAAAAGTTTTCTTTGATCAATACTTTGAAAAGTTCAGTTCCTTTTCTGACGTAGCACAAAACACATATACTGTACATAATAAATGTCAATAATGACTTTTGTTCGTAACTGCAATCTCTTTTTTTTTTTTTCTTTAAGTGGTAACACTTACATAGCACTAGATAACAATGATTTTTTTCGTAAATGATATGGAAAAGAAACCACAAAGCTTCCAAAATGCCTGTGTGCAGTTATAAGAAAAGAAATGAACGAATAATAATAAAAAAAAGGAATGGATTTTTGCACTCCCACCAAACATTTTGGGTTCTTTCACACTGGTGTAGCACTTTTTTTTCTTTTTTAAAAAAAGTTTTGTCATTTTTGTTGAACAAAACTGAAAATAAATCTTATGTTAAAAAAATACACACAAACTGTCTTCTAGAGAAGAGAGAGAAAAAAAACACTACAATCCATTTTTTCGTGGTCAAGTAACAGTTTGGGTCTTTTTAGCACCATGCCTATTTCGACGTTTAGCATGGTTCTTTTTACCCCGTCGTTTTCTGCCACTGTCTATAACAGTGTCTGACAATATTTTAGGATCGGAACAGTTTAGCTTTTTTATCACTCGCACTGCTTTCCGGAGTTCTTTGGACTTTTCTCCCCACGGCATAATGAAAGTAGGAACCGGCTGCCTGTCACGCCATTGGCCCATAATTAGGAACATTTCGCGGCTATTTCGAGTCAAGTTTTCACAACACTTGTCTTCTGGATCCAGCACAAACACTGGACGCTTCAATTGTCGCTTCTGTTCCGGAGTTTGAGCACCTTTGAGCGTCTTTGCTTTTTTGCCGACTATTTTGGATTTTCTAACGCGGCGTATTTTGGTCTTGACAGCAAAATCAGCACGACAAAAATTGTCCAAAATATTCTCGTAAGTTTCGACTTGGTTACAAGTTTGACACTTTCCATCAGTTGACGTTGTTGTATTGGATTGAGGGGCTATGCACATGTCATTGTCTAAAGGAAATTTGTCACATTTTAGTAATTCGGGCCAGGGAAAGCCGTAATTCTGCATACGTCCTTCACAACCCTCTTTCACCTTTTCGCACAAACTACGGCACGGATAAATCAATCTCTCTAGGCAAACGGGACTAAACAACGAACACAGGAACAACTGAGTATCCGGATGGCAACGCACATTTAGAAGCGGCACCCACGACGCTGCTTGCTGCGACACTTCAGCCATCGTATCGTGATCCAGAAGGTTCGGAAGTCGCATCTTAGTGTATCCTATCCCATGACACAACGTCATATTACGGGGGATATCCATGCATGTTGGCTGTGTGGTCCGTCCCGGCCAATCTGTGATATAACCATAAGCAAGCACTGGCAAGAAAATGAATATGTGGAAACACCTTGAAGCCATAGTATTATATAAAACCAGACTGGACACTATCGCTTTGTACACACATGAAGACAGCGAATCACCGCCACCACTTCGTCTGCGGGGACTGGATTGCCTTGAGTTCTCGAACCGAAGTCACCGCCACTTCACCACGATGCAGTCATGGTTGCACTTGCATTTACAATGCACACATATTTATTATTTTTCAGAAGTAGAAAGAAAAGAGAAAAGTATCACCGTGATGAATATTTTGTTAACTGCATCATATTTCACTGGGACTGAACAACTTATTTTCCTTTGGATAAGGCTGCTGGTATCTAGTATTTGTTTCACTTATCTTCTGCAAATATGAACAGAGAATTATGACGAATAGGGTACTTTCTTCTCTCTTTTTTCTATTAAAAAAAAAAATGTTCTTCCTTATACACACTGACTCACGTGCTAGCTTGCCATCCACATAAACTGCATGGCTCCTGCATTGCTGATGATAACACAACAAAAAACTCACACTTCTTGAGGAAGACAAGCGAGGGATAACGTTGAGGCCTGGTTTCTCCCTCTCACATATTGGTTGGGCGAGCTCCCACAATTGACAAAACAGGTGGGGTGGTCTACTACGTCTGCGTTTGTGACACGGCGTGACACTCGACAAGTACTTTTGCTTCACTCTTGTTGAATGTGTGTGTACTTTGTCTGTGTGTGTGTGGTACGAAGGAAATGAAGATAAAAAAGCACACACACACATACATATATAGATATATATATATATATAATACGAGTCCTAAGATTAACAACACAGCCTGGGGACGTATGAGGCAAATAAGTTCGCAGTTGCCTTGCTGTAACGGGCGGAGGTGAACGAGTCAAGTGGTCTGACCAGCTTTAACTTCAGCTGTGTGGCTACAGGGTAGTGGGGGGAGGGGACAGCAACACAGTTTGAATTGTATGTAAGTGTGTGTGTGTGCCTGTTTGTATATGAATAAGTGTGTGTGTGTGTGTTGGTGTGTATGTTAGTCTGAATATTGAATCGGAGCTACATTTTCACTGTGATTTCTGTATCAGCTCCAGAGATCCGGTAGTTCATGAACTGCTAATAAAGAAATTACTAATTTTCAGAAAGGTAAATGCTACGTCACAAACGGAAGTTTTTTTTCTTTCTTTTAAATAGATAATTTGTCTTCCAGATTAAATTCTGATAAGCTCAGCTTTTTTTCTTTCTGTGTGTGTGTAAAATCTTATAACTAGCTAGTTAATAGACACTGAAGTTCTGAAGCACTTTCTTAACGATTCCAATAATCTGATCCTTGTTTTCGAGTCTTCAGTTAACAAGGACGGGACAGTGGCGTATTGTCGACAATCTATTCATCCCTTCCAAATTTTATTTTAGTCTATTTATCTGAACGAAAAAAAAAAAAAAAAAAAAACGTGTTCTGTATCTCTCACGAAGCTACAATTTTATTTCATGACCAGGGATAAGACACAGTAATAGAATAAGCGTGTGCTTCAAGTATCTAACAACAGCAGACGAAAGGCTGCGGCTCTCGAACAGTTTTTAATTAGACTATGAGTTTTTAGCACATTACCTTTCATCAATTTTTCAGGACCTAAAGAACAGTGACGACGCCAGATTTAATTTCTTGGGGAGGGGTAAATAGAAGGAAGATAATATTTTACAGGGATCTGCTATATGCATGGCGTCTTAAAAGTCCCATTATCAGTTACAACAAAATGTAAGAGGGAAAAACATCTCCAAATATATTTTCAATTTAAAGTGAAGGGATTTTTTTAAATCGGACGCGCCGTTTGGGCTGTACACTCTTTATGCGCCCAATGTTAAATGAAAATGCAACGTTGCCATTTACCTGAACCCACAACATACGAGAATGAAGTTACTGTCTTTTACGTTAACATGTCGATGGCCAACCCCCATTTAATTGAAAACATCATAGGCCTATATGGAGACGGTTTCCCCTCTTGCATTTTGTTGTAACTCTGATAATATCAGAAAATGAAATGAAATCTTTAAGTTTTACGTCCCACGCTTATGCCGGTTGGGCTAAAGGAGACGGTGATGATGAGAGATGAGTGAAATGGTGGAATGAAGAAAGTGGGAGGAAACGGGAGAACCCCAAGAAAACCCACGAGCACGGTGTTTGTCCACCACAAAGTCCACACGGCGCGAGCTGGGATCGAACCAGGGACCCCAAGCACCGGAGGTGAACGCTCTACCACTGAGCCACCGCGCCCCCCTGATATTAACAGAGTTACCCTGTCAGGGAACTTTTGAGACTCCCTGTATGTGTCTTGTGGAGATAGACAGGGGGAGGTATAGCTACTAGGGGGTAGCATTCGCCCCCTCTGGTACTGTCACTGCTCCCAAGTTCGTTGCTTCTCTCAAATTAAAACAGCTCCAGAAACGCCAGGGGTTAATAACAGACTTTCTTTCAGAAAATTGTGTACGGGACATTGTTTTGCTAAAGGATATACCCTGCGCAAGAATAACATCTCGTAATCACAATTTTAAATTATCTTAGTTGCTGAGGGGGAGGGAGGGGGCAAAGTCCCAAGGAATATCTTGAAGATACATTGATGAATACCAAACTTTTGATTCCTCCATTGCCAATCGTACCTGAAAAACTTTGCTTTGTGTATCCACTGTATTAAAATAAATAAATAAATAAATAAAATAAGGAATGCTCTTCAAAGGGATCGTTCAGTGGAATAACAGAATTATTAACATAAAGCAGAAATGACCATTTTGTAATATCAGGGTATGTCTGATGAGGATCTTGGTTACAAGATCGAAACGTAACATGTGGAGTATTTGTTTTTATGAATAGTACAGTCTTGTTCAGCAGTTCAGTGTTTTATTTGCAAGACATGCAGCAATGTTGTGTTGTCAGAGGACTTGCCGTTTGTTTGTTTGTAGCACGAAAATAATATGTCGTCTTAAAAGTAAAGTATACTGCATATTAATTTTTTTTACACATAGATAGAGAAGTTTGCTTGATTTTTTGAATTTAAAAGTACATATTTGTTTGTGGATATTTCGAATCAAAAATACTCCGCTGTATATATATATACTTTCACTATCAGTGGCGTATTTAGGGGGGCTTCCGGGCTTAAGCCCTCCGAAATCTTACTTACTGTAGTAAAGTATATGAAATATCTTGCAGAATTTTCACATTTTCAGGCAAACCCCCTCGAAAGTTAGCAAAGCTCCTCGAAACAAAATCGTAAATACGCCACTGATATATATATATATATATATATATATATATATATATATATATATATATATATATATATATATATATATATATATATATATATAAGGTGTCTCATACAAATGTAGGTTTACTCACATTTTAACTGGCTGTTACATATTTGACTTTGATTCAGGTATTCATTGACATATTTACAAATTACGAGGGGGAACAGAAACTAAGGTTACGATATTTCTGGAGTTTCGTCTGTTATAGAGGAATGAGTAGTATGCTGTAATTGTAATGCATGGAGATGGTAACTGTGCAGAGTTTCAGCCACTCACCACATCCAGCGCTATGTAAACGCAAATGACGACTAGTTTGCAAAACTGGTCTCGCTAAGAAGTCCGCTCAGTTATTCGATTTCTATGGGCGAAACATAACCGCGGCGACAGCTGGTAGAGGTTTACGGAGAGACTGTAATGTCTCGTCAGCATGTCGCCGAATGGTGTCGAAAGTCTACGGCTGGTAGAGAAAACGTCATCGACGAAGAGCACAATGGGCCATCCAGCACGCTGAGACATCATCGACCACCCTTCTTACACCCCGGACCTCGTTCCAAGCGACTTTCACCTGTTCCCGCACTTGAAGGAGCACCTAATGTATGTACTATCTGATGACTGTGTTGGTTGTATGAAATACTATATACTTGTTTCACTGCAGGCTTTGTAACCTAACTTTCTGATCAATCCTCGTAGAATAAGCTAACAAAAAGTAATGACATTATGAAGTAGATTAGTATTTTCTGCAAATCGTTTATTACACATTTTAAAAGAAAACTAAACGTGAGTGATAAGTCAATAAAGACTGAGCACATTTTTATAGGACACCCTTAGTGCTACTTTATTTTGATTTTGATGTAAAACAACTTTGTATTTCGAGCAGGAGGCTATCCATCCCTTTCAAGAGACACATCTGGATGCGCTATTGTTGTCAGACGTGCTCGCACTCACTATTTTCAACGAGGCTTAGTCCTAGGCTAGTCGAGAAAGCGTTACCCCCTGTAGCGAAAACGGCCAAAGTGGCTATTCGGAATTTTTACTTTCACCAGATGTGTAAATCATACTGTGAGCCAGTCAGGGTTTCCAGGTCTTTTTGCCAGGTCCAGGTGTGTTATAGCAGAGTTCCAATGCTCTGCACAAACCATCTTCCAAGCAGCTGCTTCTTGCTACAATCCCTTTGCCTGGCAACACGTCTTTCCTTTTTTCCCCTTCCTTTTGAAATCTTTTAAACAGCAGGCGGTTTATTGTTCCGACCCGCACCAAATACGCTCGACCTGACGTTTTCTCAGCGATTTTATTGCTTTCGCGTTTATGATTAGTCATCTACATTTAAATACATGGTCAGCGTATTCTAAGGGTACGCATGAGCAATAAATACGCTTTGCGATCGCCTCAAATAGCCGGATACTAATGCTGTCTCAAACTCAGACTCGCTATCCTCGTTAGGACTTGTGCTTCCCCGTGCTGCTACTCGTTAACCTCACTGAGGTTCGCGGTCTTCTCAGCCTCTGGATTCGCTAATCACACGTACTCTGGGGGCTGCAGGACTCAGTTGAAGAATATTCATCTCTGGTGCGCGGATCTCTGGTTCGATTCCAGTTCGCGCCAAGTGGTGTTTGTGTTTTCTCGAGGTTCTCTTGTTTTCTCCTGCTTTCTCCATTATAAAATTTCATTCATTATCCTTATCACGGTTTCGTTTAGCCTACCCGACATAATCGTGGGACGTAAAACAAACATTTTATTTAATTTCTTCTTACACGTACTCTTTACTCACGATTATATCCTTTAGACTAAAGATGGACGTTTAATGAAAGTGATGATATAATGACTGAGTTGGTGTAATGACAATGTGGGAGGAAATGGAAGAACACAAGAAATCCATATACACCGAGCACAAACTCTCACATGACCTGGAATCGAACCAGAGACCTTTCGCACCTGAGGTGAGCACTCGTCGTGCTCTCACCACAGGTCTCGTGAGTTCAGACATCTTGGATATAGAGGCAAAAAGCTACTCATATACCTCCAGAGACGGATCCATGATTTTCTAAAGGGCGTGCACCAATAACTATCATTACATTTGAATTAAATTTGAATTTTTAAATAGCTTCAGGCATCTAAAATGTGAATGAGGAATATTGTTTTCCTGGGCGACCCATTTCCTTCAACCCTGAGAAAATCAACTTAAACTATTGCTTTTACAAAACAGTTTTCTTTTTTGCCTCAAACGGAAATATGACAGCGAAAAGTTTCGGAAAGTGTTGCTAGTTTCAGTGCTATTCTCATTTTAGATAGTGTATATTTAGTAGCAAGAGGAGTGCACCCCCCCCTAAATCCGGCCCTGTATACCTCCTGTTCCAGACTTGTGGGATCCTGGAATACTAGAAACAGAAGAGAAGAAATTATTAGAGAAATAATAAAACGAAGAGTTAATTTTCGATATATCATCTAGGTAGCTAGCTGTTGGGGCACCCATGTGAGCATTTCAGTGGTAGAGCGTTCACTTATGGAGCATGGAGTCCTTGGTTCGATCCCAGCTCACGCCAAGTAAGCTTTGTGTTGGACAAACACCGTGTGTGTGGATTTTCTTGGCGTTCTCCTGTTTTCTCTCACTTTCTTCATTCCATCATTTCATTCATTTCTCATCATCACGGTCTCCTGCAGCATAATCGTGGTACGTAAAATTAAAAAAAATTCTTTTCTAGCTGTAAAACCCAAGAACAAAAACATCAGACAAGATTGTAATCAATTTGACTTTGTAGGTGCTCGTAGTTCCGTGGTCGATTTCCAGTGGAAGAGCATTGGGCGCGTTACAGTGATTCGAATTCCACTTAATCCTTTTAACGGGATGATCTACCTTTTCTCGGCACAAAAACTTTTATATTGGACCTTATGGGGAGAACATGGCTACCGAATTTCCTCAGTTTCTAAGGAACTAGGTATCTCTAATGGGAAAGAAAACTTTTGCAGCATTCTACAGAAGTTTATTAACGGGTTGAGATACTTAAATTGTATATTTGTCTGCTAGTTTAGCAGAAATAAATTATTAAAAAATAAATAAATAAGTTTATTTTTATACAAATTATAATATGTCTAACTTTGGAACCAATTATGGTAGAAAGATCAACTTTTTTTTGTTTTATTCCTTGAGAAGAAACGACTCTAATAGTTTTAATCACAACCATATCTGATACGCCAATTTAAAAATAGTATTTTAATATAAGTATTGAAGTCCACCTGTCAAGAAATTTGACGAGGATAAGGCATCCGCGCCCACCCTTTTCTTTTGTTTTAGTCCCCAGAGATATGAAGGGACCGTTTACACAGCAGGTGTCAATGCGAATGTAAACATCCTGTCCTCACGTTCAATAGCCCAAGTTCGGCCACTTTCTCTCTTCTTTTTTTTTTCTCTCTTCCGAGGAGGTGTTTCTACCCTGTAAGAAAATTATAGATATGTAGAGAAAATGGTGATCAATTATTTCTGATAGCCAGATGATAGACAAGCATTCTAAAATGCCTTCGAATTCCAAAAATGTATCGACCATAACTTTACCATCTGGTTATCTATATCTGCATATATATATATATATATATATATATATATATATATATATATATATATATATATATATATATATATATATATATATATATGTGTGTGTGTGTGTGTGTGTGTGTGTGTGTATGTATGTATGTATGTATGTATGTATGTATGTGTCGTGGATGAATAGTTACGCTCATCCCTTATAATCAAGGAGTCCCTTGTTTGATTCCCGATGAAGACACAAGTGGTTCGGATCCTACGTTAAGCCGTATGTCCTACCCATAGGACGTCATAATTCTGAAAGTATGTTCTTTTCTGCGTATCCTGCTTCTTGTTTCAACTCTTTAGGATAAATAGAGACTGACAGTGCGTAGTCTTAGCGGGGTAAGCGCGGAAAACGAAAAAGTCAAAGAAAACAGGGCTTTGCTCCCTTGTCCCCATACAACAATGCACAGTATGGACATCGTTCCAAATGGGTCTTATAGGAGTTATCATGGCAACATTTTTGTATAAGACAATTGGTGTGTGTCGTCTGCATGGTTGTCTGGGGACAAAAAAGGGCAAACAAGTTTTTCAATAAATAAATAAATAAATAAAAGAAAACGTGCATTTTTCAATTCCCATATCCTCGTCCTAAGAAGGCGCTTAGTGCAACGAGCCTAAACTTTAAATGCTTTGGAAGTTTGTTCTTTTTTGCGTATCCTGCTTCTTGTTTCAACTCCCTAGGACAGTGATGATTTCAGGGGTGATTCTAGGGGGGAATTCTCCCAAGAGCTACGAAATTCACCCTCGGGTGCTTGAGATCTTCACAGAAATTACTGTGGAGCACGCAATTTTTAGTCGCTTTCCCCCATGTGCGTGGTGCCTCCGGAGGAAATGATCTGAAATTAACACTGCTATAGGATAATTGGAGATTGGCTTACAGTGCTTAGTCTTAGCGAAGTAAGCACGATAAATCAGAAATATCAAAAAACAGGGCTTTTGCTCCGCTGTTCCCCCGTGAAAATACACGGTTTACACACAATACAGGTTGGATCTAACAGGGCTATTTAGAGAACGTCTTATAGAGCATTTGGTGTGCAGTGTTGTCTGCAGACAAGGAGGCAAAACCGTGTTTTTCATTAAAAAATGGAGTATTTTAAATTTTCCTCGCCCCCTCAGGAGACGCTTCTTCAATGAGACCGTATCCTGCCTCTTTCTCCCATTCTCTAGGCTTTAAGCCAATTAGGACTGACAGGCATTTGAATAAGTCCATTACTTGGTTGCCTAGTAATTAGCCATCATATTGGCTGCCATATTGGATTTAGACAAATGTTCTCTCATGTTGTCTTGTCGTGATGAAAGCTACCAGAATAGGTAGGTTTCGTTTAGTCCTAAGGAAATACGCTACATCCTAGAGTAATGCGTGCATATACGCATTTGTAACTTCGTACAGTTAATCGTTAGACAACAGTGTTGCCAGGTTGTAAGGTTTCTAAGTGGCAATAAACAATGCCATATTTAAATTCATCGGCCTCAGAAACCTATAGTTTGACACCAAAATTATCTTTCTAAGTGCCTTGGTTCACGATCTCTCTCTTATATATATATATATATATATATATATATATATATATATATATATATATATATATATATATATATATATATATATAGAGAGAGAGAGAGAGAGAGAGAGAGATTTACGTAGGGCGGCGGCCATATTGGAAAATGACGGCTACCAGGAAAACACCTCAAATTTGAAATATATTCCCAAGACATTATTTTAAAAAGAACTTAGGGGACGTTTTTTACGGACACCTATATATGGGGGCCAGGACTTTACATTGTCGGAATCCTGTGGGGGCACCCCTCTGCCCCCCTTCCCTAAGCCACTACTGTATGCGGTGGGGTGCTGACTGCCACGGGTGCTGACTGCCACTGCCAATTATTGGTGCTGATTGCCACGACTGGCGCTGATTGCCAATATCAAGGCGCTGACTGCCACGAGCCTGAGAAAGCTGTTAGACGTAACATTACCGGACGCCAAGAAGCATGAAAGAAACTAGATAAACCTTAGGATCGTGTTGTTCAGTCCAACACCTAACAAAGGTAAACAAGTCACTGTATGTACACTCATGTCCAAAATTATTGTCACATGATTATAAATATGTTGTTCTAGTAATATAATTTGATAACGAATTCGCCCGGTATTTCTTATAATGTTAGTATGTGTATAATCGGCAAAGACAAGTATATGGTAAATTTCATGACGAAAGAGCAGTAAATAAGAACAATAAAACGAAAATAAAATTTTCTTGTCCATTTAGTTACATTTTATTTTACTCATTATGATTTTCGTATTTATAATTCTTTTCCTATGAAATTTACCACAAATATACATTTCCTGACTATAAACATAATATAAGTATTAAAAGTACTCTGCAAAATTATCAAATTATATTCTTACAAGAAGACAGTTATAGATATGCGACAATAATTTTGGACATGAGTGTACTTTCAGTTTTGTCAGGGAGCGGTGCGTACAAAATTGGTACGATTTATGTATGCTCACTTGAACTCCCTATGTCAGCATGAACTGTGTACAGCTGTGCAAATTGTTTCCAACAGCTCTTGAAAGTTCCATCAAAAAAGCACTGCTGGCTGTCCCTCACAAGGGAAATTCAGGAGAAAGCACTCGCCTGCAGAGAAACTAAGCATGCCATTTGAAGTCCCAATTCATGCTGATTATAACAAGCTAATAAAATTCCTGTACGGTTGAGAACGGTTCGAGATATTCAACTTGGAAATTTATATGAGAAAATGAGGATATACGCATTTATACGCGTTAAGTACAACATAATTAGTAACGAATATTGACATACGAATTGAAAGCTATCGGAAGTAACAGAAAAAGTGTTTCGCAATAACTAACGGGTTTGTTAGATACAATTAGTCATTACATTGTTCACAATAATCATAGGTTAGAGATGAAAATTGATCACTGTTGTTCTTCTGTTTTATGAAGAAATGACGCAGGCAAAAGACTCCCTTGCACCCTGAACATTTTATATGTGCAATTGCGTTGCATCCGTCAAGGGAACAGTTCGCAGAACCAAAGCAAAAAGCAATTTCGACAAGTGATTCAAAAGTTATAGGCCTATAATTTGTTCGTAACCTGCCTTGTAAAACGCAAACTGAAACAATCCAATGTATCGCGGTGATCGGAAGTGATTCGTATGGACATGAACTTTATTTGATTGTTTCGTTGGTACATTATGACGTCCGGATGAAGAAGTTTCATACTATGTACAAATCTTCTGCCATAATCTTTAATTGATCGGAATCAGAACACCAACCATTACGTCTTTGCCATCCGTCATGCAACTTGTAATGGACAATTTGTCTGTGAATGGACCCCAGTGATCAAGCAATAGCAAGTTCAAACCATCAGGCTTCGCCATGGGAGAGAATACTTAACGCGTTGAAACGTGCATTCACTCATTTTCTCATATAAACTTCCAAGCTGAATATCTCGAACAGTTCTCAACGTACAGGAGTTTTATTACCTGTTGTAATCAGCATGAATTGGTCCTTCAAATGACATGCTTATTTCTCTGCAGGCGAGTGCTTTCTCCCGAACTTCCCTTGTCAGCTGGCTTCAGACCATCATATCCATTAAATAATACAATAAAAAAAATTAATATAAACAATGAAAGTGCAAATTGTACATATAACAGAAAAGACAATTCCTTTATAAACATCCAAGTGTATGTCGTTCCACTTAGTGAGCAACTTTGTAACTTATAGGATGCCACATAGATTTGCTGTGATGATTACTAAATTAATCCCTAATTATTCCCTACTAAATTAATTAATAATCAGAGATTTAGTATGAGGGATTAATTCCTCTCTTTCCAAATACAGTTTCTCCCAGGCTCGTGGCAGTCAGCACGCCGTCGTGGCAGTCAGCACCTTCATATTTGCAATCAGCGACAATCGTGGCAATCAGCACCGATAATTGGCTGTGGCAGTCAGCACCTATTCCTGTATGCTATAATATTTGTCCGGAAGGGAAAAATTCCCAAAATAACAGCGTTTTCTGATATATACTGTTCTTCCCTCGCACTCTAGAATGCATCTTGATGAACTTTCAGAGATAACGGGGAAAAGAGGATACTTCACACCACATCGTCCAGTCTCTTAGTATGGAACCATTGAGGGAGACAAACTCTATAAAGCTAACACTATTTGGCAGCTGACAGGTAATCTCAGAAACTGGTCGAGAACCTGTTTCATTCAGACATCCACCCCCTTCCCCCTCCATTTCACCAACCCCCGCCCTTTCCACGGCCAAGCTTAGAGTGGGCGTGACTGGATAGGTGCTGACTGCCACGGGTGCTGACTGCCACAGCCAATTATTGGTGCTGACTGCCACGACTGTCGCTGATTGCAAATATGTAGGTGCTGACTGCCACGACGGCGTGCTGACTGCCACGAGCCTGGGAGAAACTGTATTTCGAAAGAGAGGAATTAATCCCTCATACTAAATTTATGATTATTAATTAATTTAGTAGGGATTAATTTAGTAATCATCACAGCAAATCTATGTGGCATCCTATAAGTTACAAAGTTGCTCACTAAGTGGAACGACATACACTTGGATGTTTATAAAGGGATTGTCTTTTCTGTTATATGTACAATTTGCACATTTCATTGTTTATATTAATTGTTTTATTGTATTATTTAATGGATATGATGGTCTGAAGCCAGCTGAGAAGGGGACTTTGGGAGAAGCACTCGCCTGCAGAGAAATAAGCATGTCATTTGAACAGTGGCGTAGCAGCTGCCCCCGCAACCCCCGCAGTGCGGGGGGGCCCCGAGGTATAGGGGCCCCGAAGTCTTGCGATAAATAAAGATTTAAAGAAGTAGAACTTCAACCTTACTCCTATCGGCTTTACAACTAGGGCCCCTTCTCTATACTTTGCGGGGGGGCCCGCAAAAGTGTGCTACGCCACTGCATTTGAAGGACCAATTCATGCTGATTACAACAGGTAATAAAACTCCTGTACGTTGAAAACTGTTCGAGATATTCAGCTTGGAAATTTATATGAAAAAATGAGTGGATGCACGTTTCAATGCGCTGAGTATTCTCACCCATGACGAAGCCTGATGGTTTGAACTTGCTATTGCTTGATCACTGGGGTCCATTCACAGACAAATTGTCCATTACAAGTTGCATGACGGATGGCAAAGACCTAATTCTGGTTAAGAAGATACTAAAGAATTGCACACGATTTGTGCAACCATTTGATGTGTTTTGCTTCCGATCAATCAAAGATTATGGCAGGAGATTTGTACATAGTATGAATCTTCTTCATCTGGACGTTATAATGTACCAACGAAACAATCAAATAAAGTTCGTGTTTATACGAATCACTTCCGATCACCGCGATACATTGGATTGTTTCAGTTTGCGTTCTGCAAGGCAGGTTACGAACAAATTATAGGCCTATAACTTTTGAATCACTTGTCGAATTTGCATTTTGCTCTGGTTCTGCGAACTGTTCTCTTGACAGATGCAAGACAATTGCACATATAAAATGTTCATGGTGCAAGGGAGTATTTTGCCTGCATCATTTCTTCATAAAACAGAAGAACAACAGTGATCAATTTTCATCTCTAACCTATGATTATTGTGAACAATATAATGACTAATTGTATCTAACAAACCCGTTAGTTATTGCGAAACACTTTTTTTTCTGGTACTTCCGATAGCTTTCAATTCGTATGTCAATATTCGTTACTAATTATGTTGTACTTAACGCGTATAAATGCGTATATCCTCATTTTCTCATATAAACTTCCAAGTTGAATATCTCGAACCGTTCTCAACCGTACAGGAATTTTATTAGCTTGTTATAATCAGCATGAATTGGGACTTCAAATGGCATGCTTAGTTTCTCTGCAGGCGAGTGCTTTCTTCTGAACTTCCCTTGTGAGGTACAGCCAGCAGTGCTTTTTTGATGGAACTTTCAAGAGCTGCTCGAAACAATTTGCACAGCTGTACACAGTTCATGCTGACATAGGGAGTTCAAGTGAGAATACATAAATCGTACCAATTTTGTACGCACCGCTCCCTGACAAAACTGAAAGTACACTCATGTCCAAAATTATTGTCGCATATCTATAACTGTCTTCTTGTAAGAATATGATTTGATAATTTTGCAGAGTTCTTTTAATACTTATATTATGTGTATAATCAGGAAATTTATATTTGTGATAAATTTCATAGGAAAAGAATTATAAATACGAAAATCATAATGAGTAAAATAAAATGTAACTAAATGGACAAGAAAATTTTATTTTCGTTTTATTGTTCTTATTTACTGCTCTTTTGACATGAAATTTATCACATACTTGTCTTTGCCGATTATACACATACTAACATTATAAGAAATACCGGGCGAATTCGTTATCAAATTATATTACTAGAACAACATATTTATAATAATGTGACAATTTTGGACATGAGTGTACATACAAAGACCTGTTTACCTTTGTTAGGTGTTGGTCTGAACAACACGATCCTAAGGATCATCTAGTTTCTTTCATGCTTCTTGGCGTCCGGTAATGTTACGTCTAGCAACTTTCTCTCAGGCTCGTGGCAGTCAGCACCTTGCTATTGACAATCAGCGCCAGTCGTGGCAATCAGCACCAATAATTGGCTGTGGCAGTCAGCACCCGTGGCAGTCAGCACCCCACCGCGTGACTTACCCTCGTCAAACTTTGACAGGTGGACTTTAATACTTATATTAGAAATACTATTTTTTAATTGGCGTATCAGATATGGTTGTGATTAAAACTATTAGAGTCGTTTCTTCTCAAGGAATAAAACAAAAAAAATTGATCTTTCTACCATAATTGGTTCCAAAGTTAGACATATTATAATTTGTATAAAAATAAACTTATTTATTTATTTTTTAATAATTTATTTCTGCTAAACTAGCAGACAAATATACAATTTAAGTATCTCAACCCGTTAATAAACTTCTGTAGAATGCTGCAAAAGTTTTCTTTCCCATTAGAGATACCTAGTTCCTTAGAAACTGAGGAAATTCGGTAGCCATGTTCTCCCCATAAGGTCCAATATAAAAATTTTTGTGCCGAGAAAAGGTAGATCATCCCGTTAAGTGGCAAAATTCACTGTAAGTAGGGCCTACCAAACACAAATATCTCGTTGTATTTCGTTTCTTAGTGTCATACCATGATTTTATAACGCGCTATTTTGCCTAGGTAATAAGTATTATGTACGCTGTAGAAAAAAAAAATCGGGTGGCTATTTAAGTAACCATTATCCATTCAGGCATGCAGCGAGAATTTATGAAAAAGTGGGTGGTAGTGGGCAGGCACGTAGCCAAGGGGGGGGATCCGGGGGGCCCGGACCCTTCCCTTCGAGACCAGAAATGAAAAAAAAAATTAAAGAAGGATGAAACAAAATGAAATGGAAAAAAGAAGGATCAGCGTTAAAAATAAACTACAGGAAGCTTTTGGTTACTCTTTCTCATGAAGAGATTTGTATTACTTGCAATACATGGTGGCGAAGTGAGTGAGATATCCTGGAAGAGTAGGGAATTTTAAATTTCTAGAAAATTGCGGAATTCTCAGAATTTCTGCTACTAGTCAGGGAGATTTCAAGCTTCCGAAAGCATAGTACCGTTGTGTAACAGTGTGGACATTTTTATCATAATTTTTCGTCATCGCATCCTTGCAATATCAAACATGTTATTTCAAAAACAATTTTCTACTGCTCCTTTAAGCTGGCACTTGAAACAGATAGTAGTTGACGGATAATAAAAACAAAAATATATGTGGAAAGAAAGTTCTGTTAACATTTGATTCAACAGAAAGAGGAACGCAGATATTGCAAAATATTTTACAATACATTATTGAGTATGTATTTTTTATAATAGTGAATATGTACTTTTTATAATAGTTGAGGTCATAATGAAAGGAAGATTGTTATATTTGAATAAACAGAGAAAGGATGTAAATATTGTATAATCTTTTTCAATACTTTAAAAAAAAAAATACTCGAGATTTCTTCATAGTTTATTAAAATACTTACCAACATATCCTCACAAACCAATACATGTTGATAGTAAAGTAGTTTAGATTGATCGAGCTCCTGGGCCTTCAGAATTTCATGCCCCCCCCCCCCCCGTTACGAAATCCTGGCTAAACGAACCAATATACTGTATATTCCAGTAAAATTGTTTAGAATGATCGAGGCCCTGGTGTGATGACCAAGGGCGCCGATCCTCGGACCCCTCCCCTTCACGCAATCCTGGCTACGTGCCTGTAGTGGGTGGTTAGAAATATAACCACTATCACCTAAAGGGTAGCCTCGGTGCTCAAGAGGGACGTTGAAGTTCAACAAACAAAATCATATAACCTCAGTACTTACTGAAAAGGGTTAAGTTCCAAATACAAGTATCTGATCATTTAGCTAAGATCATTGTAATAATATTATTTTTTTTTTTTGGTGTAGCAGTCCACTGCTCTTGAAGTACCGAATTCGAACACTGTCGCACAAGTTGAAATTTGAATATTTCTATTACGAATCGAATTCGGGATTCCAGACACCAAAAGACGGTTATTATAGGATAAACAGAGACGTCATTTGGAGAGGGCAATTGCTCCCTTTCCCCTGAATTTCAGAAACAGATGCTTTTTAATAAATTGTACATTACAATATTAATAATAAACATGGAACTATTATTATGTTGGGTGGCCCCCTTGCCAAAAATCTTTCAGTTTAACGTCCCACGATTATGACCTTTAGGCTAAGATAGAAGGATGATTAAGGCAAGTGAATAATGAAGGAATAAGATTGGGGGTTGAAACGGAAAAACCCGGACACGATGTTGTCCACCGCATACCTACTTGGCCGGGGATCGAACTTAAGGCCCCATGCACTGGAGGTAAGCGCTCTACGACTGAACCACCCTGCCTCCCTCAACCCCCTGTTAAAACTTGAAATGATGCTGTTAATTATAAAACATAAAAAAAAACTTCTTGTGAAAATATCGAGTTCCTTGCCCGATGAGATATTGTGTAGTTCATATTACGTCCTACAGCCTCGCTATTGAAAAAAAAAAAGACATAGGCTATTAAACTCCAATAATAATAAAAAAATAAATCTTAATGTTCACAATTGCTTAATGCGCGCGATCCTAGGTCTGATTCTGGGTGGTAGTTTTTGACTCGGTTAACAGTACATTCTGTTTAATGAAGCTTCAGAGCTGACAGGAATCGTTAAATTCCTATTAATGATCCAGTTAACGCCCACAACCACTTTCTCTATAAAATGTGAATGATTATTCTGTATTCTTTGCATAGCTATACTAATATTATATATATATTCGTCGGCGATTATGCTGAGGTTGAAGGAGACTGTGAAGATAATGACCGAAATACTGGAATGAGGAAAGTGGGAGGGAAAGAGAGAAAATCGAGTATATTTACGTACACAGTGTTTGTTCACCACAAACATCACTTGGTGAAAGCTGGGATAGAACCAGGGATCCAATGCATCAGAGGTGGACGCTATATAGGGCTTCCTAGGTCATTTTTTTTGTAAATTTCTACCACTGTTCAGGCCTACTACACTCAACTGGGATGCGAATAAGAAACATACAGTTAAAACTCCACTCTTGTTACTACAGAGGCCGCGGTGGCTCAGTGGTAGAGCGTTCTCCTCTGGTGCATAAGGTCCTTGGTTCGATCCCAGCTCGCACCAAGTGAACTTTGTGGTGGACAAATACCGTGTGCATGGGTTTTCTCGGGGTACTCCTGTATCCTTCCACGTACTTCATTCTACCATTTCATTCATTTCTCATCATCACCGTCTCCTTTACTCCAGCCGGCATAAGCGTCGGACGTAAAACTTAAAAGATTTCATTTCTTCTGCTAAGGGGAACTCGAATCAATGGGTTACACTTCACAGTCGTTAGATTAACACCTAAATCCGCTCGGCCACACCAATCAGTTCCTATTATTACTATACCATTGAGCTATTATGGCCCCAGGTTTGATTCTTGCTGGGGCTATGTGGTAACTTACCATCACGATTAAATTTTAAATGAAAATTGAATCAAGAGATAACAAACTTAGGTAGGAATATATTTTAGATTTCGAGTTTAGTGTCCCATTCAGCAGCAAAGCTATATGAGATGTAAGCCTAGAGCTTAACGTGGAATCCGAACCACATAAGCTCCCACCGGGAATCGAACCAGGATCTTCCATGTCTAAATGTAAGAATAGAGACCCGTTGATAATGACAAGGGTGTTCGGTTCTCACGAATCATACAGAGTTAAGCAGGCGTCATCTAGCTTGCTAAATAGACCTTCGTAAATTATACTGTTAACGCCAGAGAGCTGCGCTTAGCAGAAAAATAAAAGTTGTAAAGATATTGGTAAAGTTCAGTATCAGTTCCGGAACAACGGTAGAAGTTCGTTCATTTCGAATAAAATAAAAATCACAGGAACCTTTTATCACTTCTTTTACGAAAGGGGGAGTAGCCGTACAGACGAAAGTAAAGGGAGGAGGAGGGGGACAACACATCTGATCCTGAGCCTCATCGCTTTTATCCTTGAACTGTCAGTCGTGCTTAAAAAAGAAGCTGACAACAATTACTAAGATGTCGTCACTTGATAAAGTTCCATTTCAAAATGGTTGGTGTTGGTGTGACTTCCCTATTTTACGCTCTTTCCCCCTTCCATTGGGAATGGAAAGAGGGTGGTGGGAGGTGAAAGAGCAGCTCAAAAGCATTTGTCTCGTCACTTTATATCTAGATAATGAAACTGACAGAACACCACTCCAGAATGTCCTAAACGCAGCTTGAGGATGTCAAAACTTTATTAGGAGTGACGTTCGTAACCTGTCTTTAATGACAGCGTTACTTTTCAGTTTGAAAGGCCTGTCGAACGAAAAGAGGCTGATAAACATCTTATGTCTCAACTGGAGCTTGATTGCTAATTCCACAAATATAATACTAAGGATCCTGTTCTTAGTAATTTAGAAGCAGTAGGCCTACTTCGTATTTTTATAATAATATAAGAATCAGGGGAATAAAAAATAGGCAGAAAAGGTAGCAAGTATCTATAACAGATTCATAAGTGAAAAAAAAATGGAATCTTCCAGTTTTACGTCCCACGTTATGCCGGCTTGGCTAGAGAAGACAGTGATAATGAGAAATGAATCCAATAGTAGATTGAACAAAATGGGAGGAAACTGGAGAACCCCGAGAAAACTCACGTACACGCTGTTTGTCCACCATAAAGTCCACTTGGCGTGAACTAGGATTAAAAGAGGGACCCCACGCTCTACCACTGAGCCATCGGCATCGCGGCCCGATTCATAAATGAAGCTGCAAAAAGTATAGACTATCACTCTCCCCAAAAAGGAATCTTACCTAGGGATGCGCACGAGACAAGATTTGTGGCTGTCTCGTCTCGAAAATGTGCTGTAAAAGTGATGTCTCGACTCGAAAAATGTATATTTCTCTATTGGAAAAGCCCGTGTCTCGACTCAAATTTTGTCAGGAAAATCCTGTCTCGACTCGTCTCGTGCGCATCCCTAATTTCACCCACCCAGGATACGAGAAATAAGATTGTTTCGTCTCGTAAATATTATACGAGAAACTATTGTCTCGATTCTAGAAACCATTGTCTCGTCTCAAAATTTTCTCGTTTTGTTTTGTAAATTTATGTAAAAAAAAAAAAAAAAAATTGTCTTGTTTTTTTCTTAATTTCATCTAGAAGTTTTTAGAATCCTTCCGCGTCACGAAAAGTCCACAGAGGATATTATATAAAGCATTAAAACCACATTTTTTAAATTGGAGTATAAAGAAATGCAGAGATCTTATTAAACGCTTGCAGGGACATGGGTTTAGAAGTAAATGCAGAGAAAACTAAATACATGGAAGTGCGTCGGGACCGTAATACGGCAAATTATGGATGAGTTAAAATATGAAATAATACTTTTTATAAAGTGGATACTTTCAAATATCTAGAATTAATATTAACAGACGAAAATCATACTCACGAAGAAATTAAATGTCGACTAAAAGCAGGGAATTCGTGTTATTATTCAGTTCAAAATCTCTTGTCGTCGTGAATTCTGTCGAGGAATATGAAAGCTTAAAATATAGAAAACGATAATCATGCCTGATGTTCTGTATGGTTGCGAAACATGGTCGCTTACTCTGAGAGAAGAACGTAAACTGAAAGTGTTTGAGAACAAGATCCTGAGACGAATATTCGGACCCAAGAGAAACGGGAATGGGAAATGGTGGAAACTTCATAACGAGGAACTACATAATTTATACGGTTTACCAAAGATTATTAGGGTCATTAAGTCTAGGAGACTTAGGTGGGCAGGTCATGTAGCTAGAATGGAAGAAAGTAGAAACGCTTTCAAAGTCTTGACTGGAAGACCAATCGGAAAACGACCATTAGGAAGACCTAGGCGCAGATGAGAGGACCATATTAAGATGGATCTCGCAGAGATAGGTATACAAAATAGAAACTGGATCCAGTTGGCTAAGGATAGAAGTCAGTGGAGAGCTTTTGTGAACGCAGCATTGAACCTCCGGGTTCCATATGCCATAGAATTAGTTAGTTAGTTAGTTGTATAATGATTTGCATATCTTTAAAGATCAATAAATGGTCTTCATTTTGTATGTACAATCACTTTATCAATTTATGATTTTTAGGTAACACTAAAACAGTGTTTAAAATCTAAGACTAGGAGAGGAAATCCTTTAGTTTAACGTCCTACGTTTACGCCCTTAAGGCTACGGCAGACGATGATTAAAGCAAGTGGATAATGATGGAAGAATCGGTGGAATGAGAAAGTGGGAGGAAACGGGAGTAACCCGAGAAAGCCCGCGGACATAATGTTGTCGACCACAAACTTACATAGCTGGGGATCGCACTAGGGACCCCACGCTCGAGAGGTAAGCACTCTACCACTGAGCCACTTTGCCCCCTAATCTAACAGTAAGATTTGGTAAAATGCTGTTGGCCATGAGATTCGCCCTATTCCTTGTCACGTCTTAAATTTGAGAAAAAAGATACTTCTCGTCTCTTTTTCGAAAGCAACCCTAGTCGTTTTAGTGCGGTAATAAAAACATCAACTCTAACGATTTCGCTTTCTGGTAAGATAGGTCCTGGTTCGATTCCCAGTGGAGACAGTCGGTCGAAAAAAAAGTGTAACAGTTTTCTCAGGCCAACCACCCTAAGCTCGATTTTCCTCATTCACACCAGGCAAATGCTGGGATGGTACCTATCATAGCGGTTCCAGGCCTCTTCCTTCCTTCCCCATTCCTTTCTTCCTCCCCGATTCCCCGGATAGCGTGTTCGCCGAGGGACGTGCTATCATGATCTTAACTGCCGAAAGCCCAGAAATCTAATTCCTGATTTTAACCCTAAAACATCAACTATACTGCAGTTGATAATACTTGTGCTTTCTGACAGTTCGTTGCGTGCACATAGTGCTCAATGCTGTGTTGCCAGCTTTTGCGTCGAGTATTGAATACATGAAATTATTCATTGCAAATAAATGTTGGTTTATAACATTAAATGACACAAAAGAGAACTAAAAGGAATGTTCTTGAATAACGAGCAGGTCCACTATTCAATTTGACATTCGACTAAAACAATGTGCCTTTGTTTATATTCAAACTGACAACGTGTGGAGAGGGTGGAATGTTTACCACGGCAGAGCGAGAGAAATGAGACACAATAATTGGCTGAACGTTCTGTTGCCATAGAAACAGTTCTTCTTGCAGGAAAGCAACTGTCAGAAAGGACAAGTTGTATCAAATGGACTGTAACTATTAACACTACTCACAAATTTATGTACAGTTTACACTACATTATGTACAGTTTACACAACATTATGTACAGTTTACACAACATTATGTACAGTTTACACAAGATTCTCTTCTCTGTACTACATTATGTACAGTTTACACAACATTATGTACAGTTTACACTACATTATGTACAGTTTACAGGTTACATTATGAATTTTAAGCATTTCATGCACTATTTCGACCGAGTGTCCCCACTGGGAGTCGAACATAAAAAATACAAAAAAGCCCGACACTAGAATTGGACCATTAAAGGAGAAATAACGTTTTTATCGTCTTATCTCGTCTCTTAATTTTTTGTTTATGGAAGTACCGTCTCGTCTCGATTGTCGGAAAGCTTTTCTCGGGTTGTTTTGCAAAGTTATGTAGAAAATTTATATATATATTTTTTTAAATTTGATCTAGAAGTTATCACAATCATTCCGTGTCACGAGAGGTCCATGAAGGGTGTCATATAACAACAATTAAACTATATTCATTATTGGAATCTATTGTGTAATAACTTACATATCTTTAAACGTTAAATATATTCTCTTCATAACGTTCGTACAAATACTTTATGAGTTTATTTTTTTTAAACTATAAATCATGTAACACTAAAGCAGTGTTTGAGATCTAAAACTTTGGTGAACAAGTGTTCCCCACGAGACTTTCGAGGGATTTCTCGTCTCATCTTCAATTTAAAAGTGTATATCTCGTCTCATTTTCGGGACGAGAATAGAGAGCGGAGCAGAAACTTCTTGTCTCGTGAGCGACGCTGTCCAACACAAGCGACTACATAGTAGAGGAACGCATTATGATCAGCAGCAAGGTTAAAAGTAAGGGAGAACACGGCGAAACATCGTCTACCCACTTCCTTAAAATATCTATGGCGTTCACCAACTTCTTCAAAAATTACAATGGACAAAGATAGGCAAGGGGTCGGCGTGATATCATGCGTCTCCTTATCTTTTCACCCCTGATCAGCAGTCGAGTTCATGACAGGGTATGAACCAGCAAAACGATGAAAGCGTTACGTCAAGACTTCGAACATTTTGGATCGTCGTGCTCCCCATAAGATGACATTACTGTGACGGAACACAAACTGTTCAGCACAGGCAACAGAAAGAATAAACCATGCAGCGGGAAGGCCTTTCACACGAGCAGAACTCAACCTCTTTATAAAAATTTGAGAGTTTTGCTTTTTACCGAAACACGACATTTCGTGATCGGGAGCTCTGGCATATCGCGTACTTATAACTAAATATCACTACATGTTCCGAATTGTGTCAAGCGTCTATGAAATAATGCCACATCCGTTCTTTCTGCTATTCATATTATTGTTTGTTAATTCCTGCACATGCACCGGTCGGAATGGGCATTATTTAAGGTCAACTTTCATATGCTTGCGCATAGCTGTTCGGGATATGTATAGATCTGTGGTTTGCTTCGACTTTGTAGGAGATCTTTCTGCTGATTATTCGATCTGTCACGTAATGGGCTGGCATGAACAAAAAACGACTTTTTAATCCGTATTTCTGTGGTGGACCCGTTAATCAACATTGCTATTTAGGCACGTTGCAGACGTAGTCTGGGAACGAGTATGATCTTGGTTTCCGTTCGCGAATATCGCAACGAGGTGTTTCCGCAACATTCATTGGCAGTGGGTTGCCTATCTGCTCATTTAACTGGCCACCTCGGAGCCCTGACCTAACAACCTGTGACAATGCACTTTGTGATTTCATCAAAAACAGTGTTGCAGAGCACCGGTACTGCAGCGTTGATGACAAGCTGTGCAATGTGCTTTCAAAAGGGCTACAGTAGCAATACTATGACGAATGTTACACAAGATTTGACGACGTATTATTTTGTACCATGAGCAAAATGGGGAATATACCGACTCTTAGACACTTATGGTCTCATTTTGTACGGGTCTACGTCAACGCAACACAACATCTGAGTTTTAGTTTGCGTCAATGGGTATAGCACTTATATTTGTTGTTCCAGCTTTTGCGTTGCGTTACGGTCCGTAAGATTTTGCGAAGACTGGTACGGAATGACCCACTTGTACTAGGTTAGTGTAACATGAGTGTTTGGTTTTGTATTTTGACAAGAAGGCCTTCAGTGGTGTGCATTAAAATTCTGCGTGGGGCCATTAGAACTCGTGTTCAACTTGTACTTGAATTAGTGTAATGAACTCCAGTCAAGAAGGCAAGAAATAACGGTGATTGAGGATGAACTGATCTTTTGAATACCTCACCCGCCTAAGTCTTTTGTGTCCTGTAATGGTCGTGCATTCAGTTCAGGAAAACTTCTAATGCTTTGGAGCACTGAATTTCAGAAAGGTCTTAGGTCAGACAGATTATACATGCTCATCTGATTTCCTCATCAATCTATCAAATCCCAGTGCAGGTGTAGTTTTGACGCATTTCGGAAGATTTACAGGTAAAAGTCATTACTTTGCATGAAAAGACATGTTTATGAGGATCAAAGTTCTGCAGGTGACAGAATTAAATTCAAAGTAATACAGCTGTATTTTAGGTTTACAAGTTAAAATCATTACAAGTATTTTACAATGGATAAAATAAGTGAGTAGATATGAAAGATGGCTCTATTATATGCTATTTTGCACCGGGGGTATGTTTCTGCACGGTGTACAGGACATGTATTTTATGCTGACAAGTGCAGTGTTACTAGTACGAAACCAAGTACACTAGTACAAGTGCTTGAAACTCGTATCATTGCCAAAACCCACATTTTTCACTATCCTTGCCTACATGCATGCTCATCATCAGCCCACCGGCTTCTCCCTGTTCAGACTCGGTTAAATAGCATTCGTGCTTTCTAATGGCCACCTATCACAAGTTGGTTTGTGTTTTTTACACTATAGTTTTTATGCTACACATCTGGAAGTCGTATTTATACGCAAATCGCAAAAGAATTGTAATTCTTGAACAATTATTTATTGTGCCCCCTTGAACTTTATCTATGCCAAGTGAGATATTTTCATGTTGCCCAGCGGAAACCTTTTAGGGGACAATAAGAAAGAAATTAATGAAAGAATTATAATTTTTCAACAATTCTTTCTGTTGGTGCGCCCTCCAAAAGTAATCCTGTACGTACATTTCTTTGAGATTACTCTTTCTTTGCAAATTAATGATTTTATCCGTAAATCTTTCCAAATGTAGGCATCCATATTCCTAATCTACATTGAAATGAATGCTAATATAATGTAATAACATATATGACTTTTAGAATGTTTGATTATGACAATATTATAGAACTAAATAGTTTGTGAGCAGATTATAGCGTTTATTCATGAAATGTATTAGACAATCAATCAAATGTATTTTTTGTTTTATTTTTTATTCTTTCGAGTATATATAAAGGGATTCTATGAAATATCACGATTGACCTTCTAGCCAAAATGATGTAAAGTGGCTACAGTCTGTGATTATTTAACTTTACACACACACACATACACTACTGACATTTTGTCATGGTCAATCCTGGTTAACTTGTCACGAGTGCTGTTAAATTGTTCACCATTCTCTTTTCGAGTACCAGAACATTGTTTTTTACAAAATGATCTTTATTTATTTTTTGTTGTTGAAAATGTACTTGCGCAATATCTTTTTTTAAATGATAAAACATTGCAAACAAAAGGTTCGCAGATAAGATATTACAGTCATTATCTGTCACGTTTCGCAAATATGCTTACTTAATAAGTGGCAATTCCTTTTGTTTGACCAAATGCTTTTGTGAGTAATGTAATGTAAACTTCTACGAGGAACTTGATCTTCTGCACTGAAGTGTGACAAACGTCTAAGTTTATTTAAGAATCGTTGCTCTTGGCTATGGAATACTATTAATATGGGGACTAAAGGCATGACTAAATCGAGTTCAGATGACGTCATAATTCTACTATGTATTCTTTAGTGTCCAACAGACAATTATACTATCAATATATACTAAAATCATATTAGTTGATTAGGAAGCTGTGAATTCAGTTGTTCTTTTTAAAACAGTTTTGTTGTTCTATATCATTGAGTGCTCGGAGAAACATCTCCAAAGTAAGCATTGTATAATATGTATACTATCAAAATGTTGGTGCTGTCGTCTAAAGCTTTGAGTACTCTTACTGAATTTGTTTCTTTTCTACTTCACGACTACTATATAGCTTAGTGCATATTCCTGTCTCCTAATCTTTCTCAACTTGGTTTTTGAAATGCTTTACAACGACACAAAGCATTTGAAACAATATTTGCTATATAATGCAGTGTAATGTTGCCCATGATACGATACGAGAAAAAAGGTCTTCTTGTCTCATGTCGTAAGTTTTGTACAATTTATGATCTCGTCTCGATTCTCGAAGAGTTCTTTCTAGTTTTGTCTCGATTCAAGAAAAGCTACGTCTAGACCACTTTATATATATATTTTAAGATCGTCTGCAAACAGCAAATGATAAGATGACTTGATTCTTTGCGGCAAATCATTTATAATGGTCCTAACAAAAAGCAATGGTCCTAAATTGGAACCTTGTGGAACACCTGATAAAACTTCATTCCATATTGAATTTGTCTGACAATAGGAAGCATATTGTTTTCGATTTGATCCATAGAATATGATCAGTTTCAACAAATTATCAGAGAAACCATACATAACTAGTTTTTTTTTTCTTTTGATTAAAATAGAATAATCAAGTTTGTCAAAAGCTTTAACAAAATCTGTATAAATTACATCAATTGAGTTTCCATCGTTAATTGCATTAAATACAACTTGTGTAAACGTTACTAACTTTGCCACTGTCGATCTTTTGGGAACAAAAATCATGCTAAGATTCAGAAATATATGATTTTACACAATTGTATAATGCTCAAATATTTTAGAGGGTACTTAAAATAATGATACGATGTTGGTCTATATTCCGCAATCACATAACGATTTCCTGACTTGTAAATGGAACAAACTTTATTAAGTTTATATTAATCAGGAAATAGGTATTTGAGTTTTTTAAAACAAAAATCGAGACAAGAAAATGAGAATTGTCACGCTTCTCGACACGTGGGCAACGCTAGATATTACTTGTAGAAGAAGTAAGTACTGCACAAATTGTTCAACTTAGGTGTGAAGACAATGATATCACTTCTCTCAGGACCAGTATTCACCATCAACGCTGTCGAACAATCCAGACAGACGCATTCTGATCAGACACGCCCATGAAAAGAGAGAGAGAGACAGAAGCAACAGAGTAATCAAAAAATGCAACACTGTTCCTGTTGAAACGTGTAAAAATCACTTCAGCTTAAACATGATTAAACAAGATCTGAGTGATTTGTGATCTTGTTTGACTCAACTTCTTTCTCTTCTCAGCCACCAATGAACAAACTCGTGGGACAACTTACAACCAACGATGCAGGTTATAAATTAAACAGTCTCCTCAAACCCTGCAGATGATTCTCATTTCTCACGCCTCTTCATTTTTCTCTTTTTTCTCTTTTTTCTCTTTGCTTTCTTTTAAGCTGTCTTTTTAGCTCATCTTATCAAGCTCAAATACTGGTGTCACAAACGACATTAATTGTGACTTCTGCTGGTTAGCACATCTGTGTTTCAGCAGAAAACATTCATCAGTTTTAGTTTTTAAGAGCTATTTTGAAAGATTTCTCTTCTTTTAGAACAATTTGGAGCTGACAGAAATGGCCTTCTTCCTTAGGATAAGCTTTACAGTATAGTATCGCGGGAAATTCACACCAAAACCAGGCGCTACCATTTTTTATATTTACATTAAACTTGCACTATTTAGAATGGCATGGGTTCACATTAACTATTAATATCATTGTTGTCATGGCAGCCGAGATATTATTTTAAGATGTGGGTGACGAAACAAGTACAGCTGTTGCATAGTATATTGTCATTCATTTTCTTGTAATAGATAGTTTTAAACTTACTGAAATATTGGGAATTTCAACAGCAATTTCAAAACCAAATTCTACAAAAGATACATATGTGTGAACTGTGCGTAAGGCATAAACCCCTTCATGATTCAGTGACATGTTTGTCCCATTTCTTTACACTCCCCAAAAGTTGTACTGGATCACTTAAAATGTTTCGATTTTTTAACAAGCTTCAATATAAATTAATATAAACATAAATTCCTCTAAAATATTTTTGTGCAGAGCAAGAGAGAAAAAAATAATCCTGTAATTTGGACATATGCTGTGTACATCTGGTAACTTCCGGGCTAAGTAGCCGACCGTAGGAAACACCATGCAATGAACGCACAGCGTCATCTGTAAAATACATACGAATCAAAGAGGATAGGAAATATACTATCATCTGGAGAGTGTAGATACTGCATAGTGTATGAACTATACGTACATCAGAACGATAGAAAAAAATGTTGGTGGGAGCTGGGACCAAACCAGGATCTCCACGCACCAGAAGTGCTCTACTACTATGCCACAGCGGGTTACAATAAGGGAAATAAAGAAGCTAATAGTTATAGGCTAACATTTTATTTGTCGAACACTTTCTAAGAGAACTCGGAACTGTAAAGAGCATATATGAACAAAAACACCAGAGGTGCAAAAAGTGCAACCAAGTTCGTTAGCCTCAAAAAGTGTTGAGTTGAGGATGGATGAGCCAAGTTCCTTGGTTCTGCATCTGAGACGAACACTGAAACTTGGCGCGAGGTTTCTAACACATTCGAATACATTAAGATGTATGTTCCTAGTTTCACGACCAGGACATTTTAGCCCTAAGGCTAGTGGTGACCCCCAAATCCACCATGCTCACAAACACCGTCCCTAAGGCTCGTCAACATAATTTACCTTGAGACTTCGTGGAGGAATATAAGTTTTCCTTGTTTGGGTTTCGAACCACCAATCTTACTGCAGTATACTGTATTACCTTAGCGAAGTTGATATTCCTAAGGTTGGTAGTTGTCCCAAACCCACCACTCCCACCACCACTATCCCTAAGATTCCTTAACATCATTTTCCTTTACACCTCGCGCCAAGTTTCAGTGTTCGTTTCAGATGCAGGACCAAGGAACTTGGCTCATCCATCCTCATCTCAACACTTTTTGAGGCTGACGAACTTGGCTGCACTTTTTGCACCTCTGGTGTTTTTGTCCATATTTCACTTCTTTTTGTACTTCACCATATCAATATTGTATATTGGGGCTCTTAATTGTGGCATATTGTTGGATTTAAATTTAAAATTGTACATTTGAAAGGAGTCATAATGTGTCACATGCAACATTAGTTCACAAGGGCTCTTCCATCGGGAATCGAACCCAAGACCCTGTACAAGAAAGGCGCACATGGTAGCCACTAGAACAGCGGGGAGGATTTATTCTCTTAAATATCTGTCAGAGAGTTATGTCCAAACGAGATTCTAATTCATTTAGCCGAACTACAAATCACGATCGCTAACATCTCATTTTTCATTACCTAAATACGAAGAGTATCAACAGGGTCCAAAACCCCTGATGCTGAATCTTCGCTGCTACATCACTAGACATGGCTGGTGTTTCAATATACTTAACTGTTCTCTACCTTTCCACATTGCGAAATTACGGAGTTCATTACATCACGCGCATGTTGCGCAGTTTCATACTGCCTCGGGTTTTCCTTCCAATGATATACACCTTTCAAATAGCTTGTAATCTTAATTATATTTGCCACCAACATATTCTAACTGTATATAAAACTAAATGAACTGAGTAGTACTTGGTCCAGAATGTAACCTTCGTGTGAGGTCTTTGTTCATTGAATTGCCGACAATTAGCTTTTGTAATCGTAGCAGATGCTTCTTTTGGAGGTGTCTCGTAATTTGAACCCTGTGTCAATTAAACAAAGAAGGAGCTGTCAATTTAATGTAACATATGGATGTTGCACAATACTTTAACTGTTGGAAGGCAGAGAGACATGTGAAACATGAAAGAAAAGGATACAATTTGAAATTGACAAGCTTTTTGTAACAGTGTTACAATTTGAACATTGTGTCATTAAAAGAAAAGAATATATTGTGACTGAAACGTAACATATGGATGTCTGAGAAAGTTTAACTGTTGGAAGTCAGAAAAAAACATGTGAAACGACTTTTAGAAACATGGGAAACTCTGGATAAAGAACAATAGTTAAAAGATATTGACTGTCTAAGATGGAATGTGTAGGAGAAAGAGAAGCCATTGATAGGGACTAACGAAAGGAACATAGACACAGGTGTGCTATATTTTTGGGTGGTCCAGGTTTTTTGCAGGTGTGGGCAAACTTCTTTGTCCATGGAATAAAAGACATGGGTTAATTGGTATTGTAACTTCCACCCTATGGAGAGACAACAGACATTATAATGAAGGAGAGAGAATGTAAGAAAGAGATAGTTACGTGTTATATTGCCACATACTGAGAGACGTTGCATACAAGATTGTATAGGGAAAAGTGTGCTCTTGTTTTGTGTGCAAAGGACCAGTTTTTTTTTTAAAATTCACGTGGGGGCTTGTTAAGGAATTTTAGCATGTAAAGGGACATGTAGAAAATTACTACAATAGAAAGCGAAACTTTTTTGTGCAGATGAGAAAATGTCATGTTACTTTTGACCCACCTGTATGTGTAACTTTTTTTTTTAGAAAAGAAAGAAAGAATTGAAATAGTTGAAAAAAAGATCTTTTGAGTTGTTAGGATGTAGAAAGTTATTTGAGAAAACGTATGTGACATTTATTGTTGACGGTTGAGACCACCTGTAATTTTGAGTTGAACGTTACTCTTTTTAGAAAAAAAAAAGAGACAGGTTGTGAGTAAGATTGCTATTATGCCAGTGGTTTAACAGAGGGAGAAAAAAAGAAAAAAAAAGTATTGTTGAAGTTAGGGATACTATCATGAATGGATTTTTGTAGTTTCGAAAAGGAGTGTGAGAAACTTACGTGGAAAATAAGATAATATTTGCAATAGAAATTTAGATATTTTGGGGTTATGGATTTGTTTGAAGTTTTAATTTAGTTGAATTTTTATGTTATATAGTTGAAAAGATGCAGATGAGAAGAGACATGATTGATTTGATATTATATTATAGTTGAGAAAAAAAAATAGAATAAAATATGGGAAAATATATATGCTGTGAGCTGAGGATTGAACCATGGATGTTTGATACATTAAAGATAAATATTTTATTAGTGTTGTGATAATTGGATTAAAATTGATAGGAAGATACATGAAAATTCGAAGGAACAGAATATGAATTGAATGGATTTTGACTTGACTTGATGTTAGTTTTGCCTCGGTTTGAACACCGACGCTACATGAGACATGAAGTTAGTGAATAATACGTGTATAATACTGATGCTTACAAACTTATATTTTTGTAGTTGGAATATTGAAATTGAAATTTTTAAGATTACGTTGCATGGTTATTTGGATTAGGCTAAGGGAGACGATGAGTAAAATGGTGGAATGAGATAGTGGGAGGAAATGGGAGAATTGCGAGAAATTGCAAGATGATAGTATTTAGATGCTTTTTTATATTGACGTAGTAGCTAGGGCGCACACATTTGATATGTGTGTGTGTGTGTGTGTGGGTTAGGCTAAGGGAGACGATGAGTAAAATGGTGGAATGAGATAGTGGGAGGAAATGGGAGAATTGCGAGAAATTGCAAGATGATAGTATTAGATGCTTTTTTTTATATTGACGTAGTAGCTAGGGCGCACACATTTGATATGTGTGTGTGGTTTAGGCTAAGGGAGACGATGAGTAAAATGGTGGAATGAGATAGTGGGAGGAAATGTAAGAATTGTGAGAAATTGCAAGATGATAGTATTTAGATGCTTTTTTATATTGACGTAGTAGCTAGGACGCACACCTTTGATGCGTGTACGGGTAGGGTGAAGGAGATGATAATAATGAGAGATGAGTGAAATGCTGGAAAACGGGTTAATCCGAAGAAAACCTACAAGCATGCTGTTTGTTTACCATAAAGTTGAATTGTTTGGGTCGGGGATTGAACCTTTGGTACGTTAGATGGAATAATGTATAACGTGAATTATAGATATATTAAAATATGTATGTGGTGTAAAGTGTGACTGAAGCTGAGACTTGAAGCACGAAAACTGAACGCCTTAGTATTGAAGAATTATGTTAACGTATGGTGCGATACTTACAGAGAGAGAGAGAGAGAGAGACGGAAAAGAGCTGTTGCAGTGCTGAATAAGATAATAAAACTGAAAAAAAGGCAAACCTTTGGTTTTGTTTTCGTTTTGCAGAATCTACAAAAGTGTATTGTATTTTTTTTTTTTTTGCCTATTGTGAAGTATCTAGACGCTACAAGCTGTATTTAAGGGCTAGAGTTTCTTTTATGTGTGAATTTATTGTTTGTAGAGAGATAGTTGCGTAAATTTTGTGTTGTATTGAAGGGAAGTTGTAGGGGGTAGTCTTTTAAAAGAATTTTGCTTTAAGACATACAGTAATTGGACGAAAGTGTTTGCAGGGGACGCTAAGATTTAAAAAAAAAAAAGAAAGAAAAGAAAGCGTAAAATGTTTGGCGTTAGTTTGAATCTTTTATTTGTGAAAAAATATAAATATGTTGTTTTGGAGAACACGCTTATTTGTATTTTAGAGCTTACTCGGTGCTAGTTCGTCTGTGTTTAATATTTGAGGAAAGGAGCTTTTAGCCGACCAGAAATATCTATATTTGGAAGGTAAGTTGAATTTTGTTTTTAATATTTATTCTATAAAGAAATAACGAAAGAACTTAACTTTTATAGACAATTGAAGTGTGAATATAATATCATTTTTAATGTAAATTGTAACATGCGCTTATTTTTATTTGTTGACTTTTAAGAAAAATAAATGAGAAATATTGAAAACCTGAGGTGGCATTAATTTTTTAAATTTATATAATAGCATAGAACTTATTTGCAAACCACCCAAGTAATTTTTATTAAACTTTTAATATATATATATATATATATATATATATATATATATATATATATATATATATATATATATATATATATAATGATATTATGTGTGTTTGCGGAGGATGCGTTGAATTTATACTAAATTATTTTTCTTATTTTTGTTTTAGATTTTTTCCTGGATTGATTTAGGAGATATTTTGAAGGAATTTGGAGATTTGAGGTAAGAAATAAATTATTTTATTTATTTTTAAACTTAAGAGAGGAAAACTGCTGAGCTTATTATGTTTAATTGACTTTTTGGAAAAGATTAGTTTTAGTGGCGAACATTTTGAGTATAGTATGTGTAGCCTAGTTTTATTAAGAGGAAAGCAGGAAACGATGGAAAGATAAAAGCTTATAAATAGCATAGAAAATGCAATATTTCAGTTTATCGTGCCACAATTATGCCCTTTAGGCTGAAACTGACGTGTGATTAAGGCAAATGAATGATCATGGAAAAATTGGTGGAATGAAAGTGTGGAAGGAAATAGAAATACGTGAAACAACCCATGAACCTTATGTTGTCCAGCAAAAAGTTACATGTCTAGGGATTGAATTAGAGACCTTAGACACTAGAGGTGAACGTTATAGAATTGAGGTACCGTTGAAACATATGCATAGGAAATGAGGAAACGATGGAAAGATAAAAGCTTATGAATGCCATAGAAAATGGAATATTTTAGTTTATCGTATGACGATTATGCCCTTTGCGCAGAGAGTAAGGCATAATTAAGGCAAGTGTATGATGATTGAACAATTGGTGGAATGAGATAGTGGGAGGAAACGGGAAAATCCACTAACAGAATATTGTTTAACAGAAAGTTAATTTGCGGGAAATTGAAGGAGGGATTGCATACACCAGAGGTGAGCATTATAACATTGAGGTACCGTTTGAACATAACGAAAGGAAAGCAAAAGATGGTGCAAAGATAAAAGTTTATAAATGCTATAGAAAATAAAATTTTTAAGTTTGACGTTTTACGCTTATGCGGGTTAGGCTAAAGGGTAATAATGCGAGATGGATGAAATGGTGGAATGAGATAGTGGGAGGAAAGGGAATAATTGCTAGAAAACCCACGTTTACGGTGGTTTTGCATAGTGTATACGAAACAAGAAAATGTAATAAGGCAGTACTTTCATGTCTTTTTACAGTGACCTAGTTAATAGGGCGCACACCTTTGCTCTTGAAAAAGTATATAGAAAGTGGGAGGAAGCGGGAGAACCCCGACAAAACCTACACATATGGTGTTTGCGCAGCATAAATTTGACTTGTTGCGGATTGGGATTGTATGAGAGATTTGAAGCACCGGAGGCGCGCGGTACCGCAAACTGGTGTTAATAAATATTGGAATTTATTATTAGAAAGAGGATATGAAATATAAACTTTTAGTTAATTCATGAATTGGAAAAAAAAAACAAAAGCAATGTTATGTAAGATAATGTGGAATTGAAATTAGTTGAGTGAATGTGATAAATTGAACTGAATTGTTTTACGTTTAAGGCACCACTATCTTAATTGGAAAAGTGTAGTTTGCCATATATTTTTGCGTGTAGATAGAAGGTTACGTAATAGTGCCATGGATTTAAACACACTGTTATTATGTACTAGTTTGGCGATGACAGTTTTTTAATATTGGAAACACTCACCAACATTTATGACATGAAAATTGGTAATGTAGGTGCAAGTGTACCATAATTATTTTGCAAAAGAGATAATTGAATTATTAGTAATTTATTGTGTCTTAAAACTAATTATATTTGTTAGTTAAAGAATTGGGAAAACCATGCATGTGTAATATTAGTATGGATTCAACTAATAACGTGTAGAGAAATGTTTTAATGCCTAAATTTAATTGAAATTAATACCTATATAGACTTTTTATTGGGAATATTAGTATTTGAGGGAGTGTGCTTGCGACTTAAATATTATTATTATTATTTTTGGAATATATATTGCGTTATACCTCTTGCATAGCTTTATGTAACTGCCCTTATGTCCGAAAGAATAAAAAAATAAAAATACAGGAAACAAAAAAGCATTGTGGGGCTAAAATATTTAGTCAGACTGAAAGTAAATTCATGAATTATATTATTGAAATATAAGTATAGAAAAATCAAATAACCGTATTTAAAATGTGGGTATAAAGAAGATTTTATTTGGGTTAAGTTGATTATGAGTTTAGCGTACCCTTGAGCAGCGAGGCAATATGAGACGTGGACCTACAACTTTACGTGCAATGGGAACCACATGAGTTTGCCCGGGAACCGAACGCTGGTTACCCATGCCAAATGCGTGTACGCTAACCGCTTAGTCATGAAGGAGCTTATGAACGACAATAGTTTTTAGGAAAACTGGATTTTGTTTTCTTATATTAATTTATTGAAAATATTGAATTGTTTTTTATGGCACTTACCACTTTATATTGCACGGTAATGCGAATTAGGGTAAAAGAAGATGATAATTACGGATGTGGAAGGAAACGGAAGCATTGCGAAAAAAATTATGAACATAATATTGTTTACTATAAGATTACTTAACCAAATCTTTTGTTAAGGAATGTCCTAGAGGGTATGTTAACAAGAAAGAAAGGGAGGGGGGCGAAGAAGACTACAATTAATGACTAATATTAAAACAGAAAGATTATACG
This sequence comes from Thermobia domestica, assembly GCF_964235325.1. Taxonomy (NCBI): domain Eukaryota; kingdom Metazoa; phylum Arthropoda; class Insecta; order Zygentoma; family Lepismatidae; genus Thermobia; species Thermobia domestica. Next base: position 28,438,060 of record NC_137454.1, read on the forward strand.
CGAAGACGCAAAAGGTAAGCGGAGGACCGTGGTGCATACAAACTTGTTAGCTGCGGGAAGTGACTTGGTATTAAAGGCAAAATATCTATAATAATGACTTAAGCAAAAAAACAGAATTATGAACCATGTGTACTAGAGGAAATTACTTTAGGATTTGTATGGAAAAAGTAAAATAAAAACGTAATGATAACTGAATATTATCTTGGTAGTATTGTAAATAGGAATGTTTCCTGGAAAAACTCTTGCTTAATTTTTGTGGAATTTCATATAAATGATACGAATATGTTGATACATTCGTAATAAGGACATACGTTATTTGATATTTTGAATATGTAGGCAAAGACAGACATTGAAATTTTTTTGTTGGGAGGGTTACAAAGTAATTTTGTTAGAATATGTTTGAAACTGGTGATTTTTAAGGTCTTGTAGACACTTATATGTAGGTTACTTTTAAAAGTAAGATAAAAATTGTAGAAAAAAAAATAGATTGTTTATGATTGAAGGAATGAAATATTACTTTTGTTGGAAATATAGGTGAATTGCCTTATAAACATAATTTAGGGAGCTTAGATCCCCAGAGTTTTTAATGATGGAAAATAAATAAATAATACCAGCTTGTTTACAATCATTATTTGTATTGAAGATCCAAGTTTTAAGAACTGATATGTAAATAATGAAATAACTTTGACAGATCAAATTATAGGCGCTAAACGAATAACTATAAGACTAATAATTGAGTATTTAATGTACAGTAGGTATTTTGATTGGATAAATTGTTTTAGAGACATAAAAAATAAGATGATACTTATTTTGATATATTTTTAACAGCACGTCTGCTTAAATATAACATCTGAAATTTTATAGTATTATTTGATATTTATAAGTGTTTATTTTTGTTTTTTGCAGAATGGAGGGACCAACCACATCATTCGAGATTATTGGCTCATTTAACGAAATAGACGCAATGTTATTGGCGGTTGCAAATGAAGACAACAAATCCGAAAAAAGAAAGGGCGAACAAGAACAAGAAAAAAGAAAAAAAATGAAGAAAGAAGAAGAAGATCTGTGGAAATTGTTTCCCTTGGATGAGGAAACAGCTAAATTGTTAATATTGGCTGTTAAACGGGTGGAAGCAGTCGAAAAGTTAAAATTAAAGAGAAGAAAAATGTAAAAAAAGAAAAATGTAAATATAAGAAATAAAAAGAAAAAAAAAGAAAATTAGATTAGACAATATAATTTGTGTGTTTTATTAATTCCAATATGATTACTTTAGGTAATTTGAACTGAGAAAAATCAGGTCTTAAGGTTACTTGGTTGTTTGGGTGATTGGAAGGCTTTATAGCGAGCACATTTTTATGGTTTTCTCTTTCAGTTTTCTGGTGGATTGTAGGAAGACTGGAACGAAGAAATGGAGTAGAGTAAGGTATTGTATATTTTTTATGGAAGACCCAGCGAAGGATATTATTTTCACAGGGATTTAAGAATGTTTTGGTGTTAAAATTACAGGGAAAAAAATCTATAGAAACCTTATAAGAAGAAGACTGCTGAAAATATAATTTCCAGTTACTGACTAAAGATGGTTTTTTGAACTTGATTAAAAGACAAATTTTAGGTAGTGCAAGCTGGAATCCAGCTCAGCTATTTAAATATTTATTATTATTATTATCATTATTATTATTATTATTATTATTATTATTATTATTATTATTATACATTTGACAGACTTGGAAAATAATTTTGACTCTGTTTCTTTAAAATTATGCTTATCTTATTCTTCGTATCCATTACTTTCCTTCTACTTTTTCCTTTTATACTCATATGAAGAAAAAAAAAGACAATTTTTCGTAAACTATATGCATTGAAATTGTTGTTACACACGATCTTTTACTATGAGGAAAGTATTTGAGAACAGAATTCTAGGAAAAATATTCCAAGCCAAGAGGAATAAGAATGGGAATTGGCAAAAGCTTGATATTGAGGAACTACATAGTTTATAGAATTACCCATCATTGTTAGGGTTAACAAGTCTAGGAGGGTTAGGTGAACAGTTCATATTGATTTAATGGAACGCTTTTAAAGTCTTGACTGGTAAACTTATAGGAAAACGATCGTTAGGAAGACCTATGCACAAATGGGAGGAAAATATTAAGATGAATTTTGTAGAAATAGGATAGGCAAAGTAGAAATTGTATACAATTGGGTATGGATAAAAGTTAGTGAAGAGCTTGTGTGAACCTCTGGGTTCCATAGGTCATAGACTTAGTTAGTTAGTTTTATATGCAATGAAAATAATAATAATATTAAGAACAAGAAAGATAAATAAAATTTACCTCTTTTCTGCTAGCTGTTTTTAAAAAATAATTTTGTTTGTCCCCCTTAAAAACATTCTTGAAGTTTTATAACATATGTATTGGTAACGTATTTTGATTTTGATTGAAGGAGCAATGAAGATCGAGACCAACTTTGTTTGTAACTGCAAAATTTACTTAAAATTTTGATATATAACTCATAATTTCCATGGGATTTTTATGTTTTACAGTTAGCGATTATTTCCATATTTCATCGATTGCTGCATTTTAATAGATTAATATGAAAAATATTTCATAAAAAATCATTATGTGTACAAGACTTCACTGAATATGTATGATACTTAAAAAAGGAAATCCTATGTACATTTTTCACTAGTGAAACTTATAACATAAACGAAAATCAATGGGAATATTAAAATGAATATTGCACAAAGTACAGCATGAATCCAATTGGTTAAGAATAAAGCTGAATTAAAAGTTTTTGTAAGCGTTATTATGAACGAAAAAGAGGTAATAGTTAAGAACAGCTACTTGTCATCTTCCGTGCATGAGGATACATCTTACTGTTGCACTACCTGAACACTCTAAGTACAAGGGTAAGAACTCAGTTTATTACCTACTTTTTAACATCCTAGATAGTGAATGAATAATTCCTAAAAGTATAGCGTTTTTCGTCCTTCCCTAAATGGTAAGTACGGCTTTTTAACTATAACCGGAAAAGACATTGAGATTTTTTACGGGAAATTTAAGATTGAAATACGCAAACCAGAAATGCTGTGTATTTCCTGAATGGTTTTTATGAGGCGATTTAAAACCATAAGAAGTGCATAGGGTTACCTACATAGCAATAAAAGTATGAACGGGAACATATAACAAAGCGAGAGCGAGAAAGGGAGGAAAAAAAGAAAAAGTTTGCTTGAGTGCAGGCTAGGGATCGCAGCGGTCGGTGTTGCGGGAGGGAAAGAGTGCGAACGATAGACGCGGAAAAAGAATGTATTTTTGTATTGGTGTGTGTATGTGTATACGTTTGGTGCGTGAGAGGAGAGGAGACGTGCGGGACAGTTTTTGCTTGTAGATTGACGGAAAATGCAAGAGAGGGAGGGAGAGAGACAGAGAAAGAATACGAGAAGCACACACATACATGTATTGGTGTGCGTGAGAGGGGTTAGGTTAACCTGAATGCTGCCTCAGGCCCTTTTTTATTTCTAGCTGAATGGAATGGAATTTACGGTTTTTAAAAAGGAACGGAGAAAGTTTGATTTTGAACACAGAAACTGGAAGTTTGTGTAGGCCATGAGAAACGAATATCAAATAAACGAAAACGAATAATTTGATTGCTGATATCAGTGGCGTATATGCGCGCGTTTATTAAGTGAATATGTGACTATTTTTTTTCTTTAAAAATATGTGTATTATTTGAAAGATCACAAAGGGATTTATCAGATATGCCTATGGGAAAGAACATGTAAAGTATAGAAATGTTAAAATGTTGATACTTACCTAGGATAAATTGTGTTCTGTGATGTTTGAAGCACATACGAAGCACTAATATATGGCGGGGGAAAAAAAAGACGGGAAACAACAAAATATTTCTGTCGGTAAGCGTATGAGGCACTACCGGTTGTAGAAATAACACGAGACCAATACGGTGTGATGTTATCGGCACAAAAGCATGCATGGTACTGACATGTGTTGGTATATAGATGGCGTTGATGCAAAAAGACTAAGATTTTTTCCGTATAATAACTTTAAATGCTCATATCTCGTAAACGATTCATCGTAGGTGAAAATGGACTACAGAAATTGATTTGTTAGGTGAAAATCTATATAGAAAGACACCTTACATAATAAAATTCAACAATTTTTTGTGGGGGCTAACAGTGGCGGCTGGGCATGTAGGGCTCTAACAATACATTTTTGGCTTTTTACGGCTAACTATTGGTCGTAGGAAGAAAAGAAAAGTATTTTCTCAATTGTTAGACCCTAAGGAACACTACGATACAGATTAGAACAATGTAACTTGAAAATAATTTTAAATGGGCATAAATCGTAAACGATTCATCGTAGGTGAAAATGGACTACAGAAACCGATTTATCAGGTCAAAATCTATATAGAAAGACACCCTACATGATACATTTGAACAATTTTTATTTTTTTTTATTTTATACAGGGTGTTTCAAAAGTATAGTTTTTTATTTTTTTGCTTTTGACGGCCAAGTATTGGTCGTAGAAACAAAAGAAAGGTATTTTCTTAATTGTTAGACCCTAAGGAACACTACGATACAGATTAGAACACTGTAAATTGAAAATAATTTCAAATGGGCGTAGCTCCTAAACGGTTGATCGTAGGTGAAAATGGACAACAGAAATCGATTTATCAGGTCAAAATCTATATAGAAAGACACCCTACATGATACATTTGAACAATTTTTATTTTTTTTTGATTTTATACAGTGTGTTCCAAAAGTATAGTTTTTTATTTTTTTGCTTTTTTGGGCAAACTATTGGTCGTAGAAAGTAAAGAAAAGTATTTTCTTAATCGTTAGGACCTAAGGAACACAACTATACAGATTAGAACACTGTAACTTGAAAATAATTTTAAATGGGCGTAGCTCCTAAACGGTTGATCGTAGGACAAAATGGACAACAGAAATCGATTTATCAGGTCAAAATCTATATAGAAAGACACCCTACATGATACATTTGAACAATTTTTATTTTTTTTCGATTTTATACGAGGCATGTTCAAAAAGTACATTTTACATTTTTGGGTTTTTACGGCCAACTATTGGTCGTAGAAAGTAAAGAAAGGTATTTTTTTAATCGTTAGGACCTAATGAACATTACTATACAGATTAGAACATTGTAAATTGAAAATAAAAATTTAATGAATTTACATAAACAATATGGCGTCGATTTTTTTGAAACTTTGGAAATATGTTTATTAAAGGATATATTTTTATATGAATAGGTAAAATGAATAATATTACTAAAATAAATACCATTTTTGCGCGTTTTTTTCCGCAACCGGTGCGCGCCGCGCGTTTTTTACCGCGACCGGTACGCACCGCGCGGTATTTGCGGCCGAAAAAAGTTTGCGCGACGCGGGACGCGTAAAATATTGCCGCCCGGAAAGTGCGCGGGGTATTGCCGGACAAACAACACTCGGTAACTTGCTATGGTACATGTACACACACGCACAGTCTTATACACACTAATGTGAATGTTATGGTACCGGTGGCGTTGTTTGAAGAAACAAACATGGCGGATGAATTTTAATGTGCATTAATCTAGTATACATTATTTTTAAAACACTAATAATTAAAAATTTAAACAAGTTAACACGAACTTAACCGAAGTTTTACGAACATTGCCGAACAAACAAAAATGTATCTACAATTTTATACATATTGGTTAATGTGCCACACAAATGGTTCCGAACTTAACCGAAGTTTCCCGAACATTTCCGAACATAAACATAACAGTTTATTTACAATTTGTGTACATGATTATACATGTATTACACAAACTTAATAGAACATAAACATAAAAATGTATTATGATTTACCGTACATGTGTAGTATACGTATACTTTGCATTAAATATAATTTAATTACCGTTAAAAATAATTATAATATTAACGTAGAGTATAACACTACTACTTGTATAAGCTACAACACAGTTTGTAATCTCGTACCCAAACGCATTACGTTTTGTAGTCTCGTACCCAAACACATTTCGTTTTGTAGTCTCGTACCCAAAAGCATTTGGTTTTGTAATCTCGTACGCAGATGCTTTAACATATTTTAAATTTAGTAACAGTAATATTACATAATGTGATGTAATTTGTACCTTATGTTACTGGGTTTAAAAAATTCCTTTGTTAGTATTGCTAGAAATTTCTTTTGTTTGCTTTGCTGCAGGTGTTTAAACTGGTTTAAACTGGTTTTATTGTTTTTTTTGTACAATTATTTAGTTCTGCAAGAACTTCGTTGTTAATTTTTTATTTGTTTGCTTCCAGCGTAAGCTCTGTTTATTTGTTGGTTCGTTTGCTGTGCAAACTCGTTGTTAAATTTGATTGTAAAAATATAAAAATTGCTAAGCAATCTCCTTATTTATTTAATCTCTCGTAATATTTATCGGATCGCTTGCTAAGCAAGCTCCGAGGAATTATGTTTCAAAAAATACTAAAATGTGTGAGCATACCAATCATGTTACCTCAAAATGTGAGCATGCCATAGATGTTCTACGAATATTTTAAACATAAAGGATATCACTGTGTTATAACCCATTTACATATAGATATATTTTTACTACAGTATTCTAATGACATTTATTGATACCTTTACTTACTTCTAAGATGCTATTTACTTTGTAAAAGACATTGTGACATCAACATAATTTCCAACTTGAGATAATTTATTATAGGAACATAAAATACGTATAAATAACCTTATATGAAGTATAGGTATTCTTCCTTTATCTTATATAGAATACAGATACTTCGTATGATATCAATATGTGTTTGGAGAAATAAAACATATTATTATAAATTGTAACGCTTTATTGTATTTTCTAATATTGGCATATTGATATACATATATATTTAAATAAGATATTTACTATACTTAGAATATTTTTAATAACTTATTCCCATATTTACATTATATATACGTACAAGTACCAACGGATAGGAAAACTTATGGACATATTTGATGATATTATGACCATGTTACTCCATGATGCTACCTTTAAACAGTCTACTATTTACATATACACAGAATACCAAATCATTTAACACAGTTAATACTTTGATAACCATATGGCAATGTTCTATAGTCAGTAATACTGTTATGATTTAATCGTCGTCTTTTATTTTGAACTTTCTGATGTGTTTTAGTTTCAGACTTGGATACGATGACAAACCCAGGCTTACGAACAATTCTTCCTGGATTGTGTAACTCTTTTTTTCTCAGCTTTATCCCGAACTAGTTGATAAAAATGATCAAAGTTAATTTCTTGTCGTGTACGATGATTTAAAGTTACTCCTCTAATTTTAAATACATAATTTACTTTCCCTGTTTGAACTTCTTTTATTCTATAGGCATAATTTTTTGGCCCTAAGCCTATAAAGGCATCAATTTCCCAGCCATCAGGAACTTCATTAGTTAACTGACCTAAATAGGAACCCAAAGAAAGTGGAGGTTTTTTCATTACGTTGTTGCACAAGCATAATACTATCAGTGTCGCAGTATAATACACCATCAGGATCTATAGCTGTTAGTAATTCGTAAAGTTTTAGACGCGTCCACGAGATGATGAAGGCTGTAAGGACAACATTGGAAAATTTCCATGGGTTGTTTTTGTTCTCATTGTTTTTATATGATACAATGAGATGTTGCTCTCCAATAGGCAATACAGTTTGTACCTCATATTGTAGTGCCCATAGATAACTTAAAAATTTTTTTGGAGTATCTACAATTACAGATTGAGATAAATCTGTTTTTTTGTCCCCATTTTACATACAAGGAAATGAGAAATATTTTGGAAATATATCTTAGACCAGGATTTGATTGAATGTTATTTTCCGTTAACTGAATGCATTCATGTTTATAATAGTCTGCAATATATTTCTCTTGATCTTGTTTAGTTTTGCACCAGTTATGAAACCCTGAAGATTCCTGTTTCATTTTTAAGAAGGAATTGACATAATCTTTAAACAGATTATTTTCTGATCCAGATAATTTAAATTCCCAAATTTCAATAATTTGTAAAATTTTGTATCCGAGATCTAAAGCTACATGAAGTTCAGGAGTACAGTATGTACCAGTAAGGGCACACTCAGTATCATTATGCATACAATTGTTATCACATTGTTCCATAACCCAAACAAAAGGCGTTCATTACATGTATATGGTAAAATTGGAAAATATAAGTCTTTGGGAGGTACATTTGACTAATCCATAAATACTTTGCACTTGTGCAAAGTCAGGCCCCTTGTATATTATAGGTTTTCCTATAGGCAATGGTTTACGTGCCATTACCAAGGGGTAAAGACTGGTAATATCATAACATGCCACAAACTCTTCGCTGGTACATTCGTACAACGCATAAAACATTCCACCATGAAAACTATCTTTAGGTATCAGATGATCAATACTTTTTTCACTATTTTTATTACTGTGTAATATGCAATTTCAACTTTATAACTTTTGGCATTTGTAGTACATGTTTACTAAAAAATCTTTTTTGTTTTCACTAGTGTTATACTTTTAAGGAAATATTAAAATAAACTGTTAACGAAAATATCAATAACATAAACCAATAACGTTCATAATAATTTCTCGTAAACTTTTTGTAAACATTCTTTCTTATTTTTTCATTAATAATTTTTCTGTTACGTAAAAAAAGTCATTGTAAAACTTGTGCTAATAATATTTACGTATACTAAAAAACAAACTCGATGTTAAAAATTTCTTCTTATCATATTAAAGTATTAATATAAACAATAGTTCTTTTCTACTTTCCTTTCAAAAGTTTTTTTTTCTATGTCTGTATTTCAAACATGATTATTTTTATTCTTTTTTTTCTTTACAACTGTTATTTCATTTTTTATAATTTACCTAATGATATTAAAATAATTATGTAATTCAATTTTATGCCCAAATATAAAATAAATTCCAATGCGTTCAAATTACAACTAAATCCGTTTGCACATAACAATGCAAACTATTTGTGCGTACAAAAATTACAAAGTAGGTATTTTAAAAACAAATAAAAAATAACAAAAATACTTTTATAGAAATAATATTTTTATTTTTCACATAATTTAAAACTGATTACATATAAATAAATATTTAATGTTATATTCTATTTTAACTTTAAATTCATATACATGCAAACAATTTCATCATACTAAAATTATAATAAGTATTGTTTTCAAATTTATTGTATTTACAATGTATAACTTTTACTTCCTTTACTTATATCACTAACACATCAATCAAATTAAAAAAAATTATAAAAATTGTAAGCAAAATCTTTTTCTAAGAAAAGCTCTGTAATTAAATCAACATAATTTTTGTTTAATAAAATATTATATAACATATAAACAAAGGTCCAATCATCTATTTCAATATCATGATATGATGAAAAAATTTCATACAGTTCATCAAAAGTACGCCCTCGTACCATAACACGCCACGCATTAAAGCACATCATTTCATATTCACAAGTAATACAATCATGATGTTCTATAATATGAGAGTTTTCGAAACATCCTTCACATACAAGTTTATATTCTGGATTCCATCTTGAAATACAATCCAACACGCACTGTTCATTCACAAAAAAAGAAGTGCAATTATACAGACACGGTCTGATTCCTGTAGGCATTTTTGTCACTTTTTAAAAACACTTCCACTAACTCAAAAATATAAGTATCACAAAATGTAAGTGATTCATATGATAAATTAAATCTATTTAAAAGCGTTTTGTTTTGTTTGTAATTATTGTCTAAACAATGTTTCTTCAAATACAGTTTAAACACTATGTCACGAGTTGTCTTCTTAATTACAAATTCCCACACAGAACGTTTCAATCGATTATTATATGCTAATAAACATAAATTAAGGCGCTCATCTGGTATTCTTAATGAACAAGCAGAACAAAGTAGTGGTTCATTCAGTTTATAATTTTCAAAAAGTTCTTTTATGCACAACTTACTTACTTTAAAGCGATTGCACTTACAGTTTACAATATCTAATTCACGAATTTCAATATCTGTATTAGGATACACTTTTTCAAATTGTATTTCATCGTCATTTCGATAAAATCTTCTAAACGAATTACAATGTTCTTCATTAGAATGTAATAATTTCACTTCACAAATAACTTTCTTCCTATTAACAAGTTTAAGTTCTTTCTCTCGTGGTGAAATATACTCGGAATGGGATACTTTTCTACTACACATCTTCACAAATACTATACTATTTAAGTATTCTTCTTATGTATACATAAATAAATTTGCGCATGCGTATAAACTTTTAACAAATGCGCATGCGTATTACAAACTTATATTTACTTTCCATTGGTTAGCACACCTTTCAACTGCATTATGTGTTTTCCTTTATAAATAAATTTGCGCATGCGTATAAACTTTTAACTAATGCGCATGCGTGTTATAAGTTGGTATTTTACTCTCCATTGGTCATCATAGTTTCCATTGGCTAACAGAGCTTCCAACTCCAACATATGTTTTTTACTTTTCATTATGCAGCTATGTATGTATGTTTACATGTATTTTTCATCAAACAAAATAAAATTGTATTGTATATCCAAAACACAATAAATATTAATATATGTTTTGCACATTTTATTTTCAAATTAATTTCATTAGTTCACACAACATGATTGTGCAATTTAATGCGCAAAGTTAAATACACTGCAATACAATCTGATAAAGTAATTTAGTATTTTCAAAAATCATTTCTTTTTAACATAAATTATTTAAGTATTAAACTTTTATATACGTATATATTTTTTATTATTATTTGTATTTATCTTTAAATATTTTCTTAAAATATAAAATAATATTACGAAAAATTAAAAAAATGCAAACATGTGAAACAATACTAATTGTAAAATAATATAAGTAAATGCAAAAGAAAATAAATATCAAACAAATGTTACTTGCAATCATTTTCAAATTTTTCTAATTATTTATTTCATTAACCAATTTAAAAAGAAAAACAACAAAAATTATTATAATGCATAAGTTTATTTCTTTATATTTTCATCACAATACAATAAAATTACATTAACAAAAAAAACTTGATGTTATTTTCATTCAATACATAAAATAATAATAATTATTATTTCTTTTTTGTATACAATACAAATAATGTTATAAAAAATTTTAGATATTACAAAAATATTTTTAATCCAATGTGATTTTTCTGCATCTTTACAATAAAAGGTTGCATCTTGTTTTTCTAACAAAAAAGCGTAACAGCAAATTCGGTGTTCACGCGTTTTTGCGTGTAAAGTTTATACTTAAAATTTCACTATCATGTTCTTCATATAAATCAATCAAAGTTATATCATTGGATACAGCAAAAGTTCCAATATCATAATGAAATAAACATTGTTCACAAAAAAATATTATTATTAAAACGTAAGTATGCACTTATATGTTGTTCACTACACAATACACAAAAATTATTTTCAAAATACATAATATGTATACATATATAGTTAAAAGTTTAAAATTTAATTCTTTCTTTCACTTTTTTGTGTCTTTACACAAACACAAACACAAAGTTCACTTTTCATCTGTACATCAGTTCACACATGTTTTCTGTCTTTCATTCTAAAAATTTCAATTACATCACTTAAAAATGTCTTATCCCTTTCTTCAACCAAATCATAGTATAATTCATAAAACAATTCTTGTGTACATATGCCTATTATATGCGATTTGGCATATGTATAAAACAGTTCTTCAACTTCTATATCTATTAAAGTTGATATGGCACGTTCCACCAATTCTTCTTCACTCATGAATAAACACTCATCGCCCATTTGATTGTTAACATTATCATAACATCCGCTACAAATTAACATTTTATCTGTTTCCCACTCTTTAATCGATTTCACAATGCACATCGTGTCCACTTTATAATTATTACAGCGGCAATTCAAACTCCAAAAGCGTGATGTTCTCGATAATAACGATGGTGATCCTCCCACAAATTCTTCATCTTCAATATCAATATCATCATCATCCGAAGATGATGATAAATAAATAGTTTTTACACTGTCTGGAGAGTCTGCTCTGCTGTTTACCGAAAAATTGCTATTCTCGGTCTTCGGGTTATTCTCCACACACGGCGGAGAAAACAACGTCTCTTCATCCGCGTACACAAAATCTTCTTTCTGTATAGCAGCCATAGCTAAAATACATACAACATTTTCCAAAACTCTCGTATTTAAACAGTTCAAACAAACAAGATGGCGTCCTCCAGTACCATCAAGTTCATACAAGTCACCTATTCCTTTTCAAAACAATATTTAAACATATCAATAACACAATACAAAAAAAACATAAAAACTTTTTCTTTGCACTAACAAAACAAAAATCCCAAAATTCTTTTCATATATACATTCAAGGTAAATCATTCTCTCTTTTACTTCATTTTCAAATTTATTACCATCCACGCCCAACCGTTCGCGCCCCGCGCCTTCCCGCGCCGCGTCCGCGTTTCCACCACCACCCCGGTTAAAAATTCTTTTATAACAATCACCTAAATGATTATTCTTTATCGCATACAGCTGCAAGGTTTCTCTTTACATACACCTGCAAAGTTTCTCTTTTATTATTTTAAACATACAACTACAAGGTTTCTCTTTACATACACCTGCAAAGTATTCTATAGTTCTATTATTTCTTTATACCCTTGTTCTTCGATTTTCCCAAGGTTTCTCTTTTATTATTTTAAAAGATACACCTGCAAGGTTTCTCTTTTATTATTCTTTATAACAAAACACCATTGTTCAACACCTAAATTATTATTCTTTACATACAGCTGCAAAGTATTCTATAGTTCTATTATTTCTTTATACCCTTGTTCTTCGATTTTCCCAAGGTTTCTCTTTTATTATTTTAAAAGATACACCTGCAAGGTTTCTCTTTTATTATTCTTTATAACAAAACACCATTGTTCAACACCTAAATTATTATTCTTTACATACAGCTGCAAAGTATTCTATAGTTCTATTATTTCTTTATACCCTTGTTCTTCGATTTTCCCAAGGTTTCTCTTTTATTATTTTAAAAGATACACCTGCAAGGTTTCTCTTTTATTATTCTTTATAACAAAACACCATTGTTCAACACCTAAATTATTATTCTTTACATACAGCTGCAAAGTATTCTATAGTTCTATTATTTCTTTATACCCTTGTTCTTCGATTTTCCCAAGGTTTCTCTTTTATTATTCTTTATAACAAGCTAGCATTGTTCATTAATTTTCCCAAGGTTTCTCTTTTATTACTCTCTTTTATACATACAATAGTACAACAGCCATTACCTGTCATCATATGTCATTTAAACAATAGTGTATTTCTATAGCCCTATACTCTCTACCCAATGTCTCCGGGCACCCCGCTGGTACTTCATTATTACGAATACAATAGTATTTGTCTCCAATCCATTGTTCTAAGAACACACACGTTGGTTACATTCTGCACCAAGTACTACTGAACTGACATGAATTAAAGAGGTGCTTCCGGTTGACGTGGAAATTTGAAATGAAGAAGGGGGAAGAATTTCCCCATGTTATTTAAATGGGTCCTTTTTTTATCTATAATATCATATTTTAGGAATTTCGAATTGGAATAAAAACTTGAAATTCGGTATGCTTCTACGTTTTCGTTAGCATTACCTAAGTAATCAGTAAAAACAGACAATTCCAACTTTAGAGTGGTTTTATGGGGAACAAAAAAACCTTTTCCATGTTATTTATATTGGACGTCTTTTACACCCTAAAATGTTTAGGCACTTCCGGCAGGATTAGAATGATGAAATTTGGCATGATTGTAGCCTCCCGGGACTAACCTACAGGAAATTTGTTAAAAGTGAATATTTTTACTTTTTAAGGAGTCTAAAGGGAGATGAAGAAATCCCCATGTTATTCAAATATACGTTTTCCTGGGATACAAGATCTTATGTTTTAGATAGTTGAAATAGGAAAAGGAATTTGAAATTCGGTAGAATTGTGAGCTTAGGAGGTGTGAGGAAGTAGGCCGAGCAAAGGCGGGCGCGTGGGGGCGAACCCCCAGGTGGACAAATTCAGAAAATATGAAGAGCAACGGCACGAAATTCACTATTCATGAAAAGGCGATACATAAGAGATTCGCACACTGTTCACAGATAGAGACACGAAGCATCAAGAACATTTTTACATAATGACTGTGGTAACCATAATATAACTCGTGGTACCAATATATTTACGAAATCGGTTATATTTTGTTACTAGTCTCACATAAACTCGAACAATTAAATTTCTAATTTCTTCGGAAACTTCATTAATTCTAAATATCCTCACCTCTACATTCTCTTACTTATCAAATTAATTTCAATATCTATTTAATACCAATGACTGCAATAAAGGAAAAATCTTCACCGAAAAAAAAAAAAAAGACAAAAATATTGGCTTTCCTTTTCTGGGTTTCCAACCAGAAATTTAGGGCAGTATGCATGTGTTTTAGCCAACTATTTTAAAAGTTAACAGATTCTCTAAATGTGCCTCATTAACTTGCTTAACTACTTATTACTAGCTATCACTTATTTTACTCGCACACTGAGAAAAATTGTAGGCATACCTAAGTTACATGTGTACATCCTGTAGTTTTTGGACTTAACGTACACTGAACGTATAACTGAAAAAGTATATTTTAAACATACTTTCCGTATGAGTGTTCCGAATAAACATACTTTCCGCACGAAGGAAAGAACTGTATGTAGGCAATCAGGATCTCACATACAGATGGCAGTTTGTAACTTATAGCTGACGTACGTAATGTACGGAAGACAGTTAGATGTCAGACATCCTGTAACGACACTGTGTAACATTTAAGTGGGAAAGGGGCCAGTACGTATGTAACATATGGATAACGTATATAAGTATTGATTTCTGTAGTAAACATAAGGATCCCGTATATTTGTTCAATATACCGCTGTTCGGATAACGGATTTTTCTCAGTGACCGTAGCTCGTTTCTCTATTAACCTAGAATGACAGGGACACGAACAGAGACACATCTAGGAGAGTTAAGATTCCAAAGGCTCATCCACCGGGAATCGAACCCGGGACCCCATGCTCCAAAGGCGCACGCGATAGCCAGCGAGGAGGGCAACAACTCGACCACTCGGGCGATTGACAACATTATCACGTCAGATACGCATGACGTATTGAATAACGGAATCGTTCCCGATTTCTGATTTAAGGACAGTTTTTTTTTTTTTTGGCGCCAACGAAAAGTTTTCCATAGCAAATTCCTCAAATATCTTTCTCAAGCCGTTACAGGGTACCTTCATGGAGAGTTTCGCATCTTTTTCTCATTAAGAAGTGCCTAATGGCTATGGACAGTTTTCGCCTATAAAAATTTCCATAGTACATTACTTAAATTTGGAACCTTTTCCTTAGACACGTCATTACATAAGGTAGGCCATTATGCGGAGTTTCAAATCTCTGTCTCATTTGGAAGCACCTAATCAATGATGAGTGAGTAAATGAACCGACCTCTCTTTTAATAAGGTCAGTTTTTCGCCCATAGAAAATTCCATAGCACATTCCTTAAATTTCGGACATTTTTCATATTCAAGCCATTATAAGCTACCTTTGTGTAGATCACATCTTCATCTCATTGGGAAGTACCTAATGGCTACGGACAATTTTTCGCCTATAAGAAATTTCCCATAACACATTCCTCACATATCGGACTTTTTCCATACTCAGGTCATTATAAGATACCTTTATGCAGAGTTTCACATCTTATCTCATTGGAAAGTACCAAATCAATGTGATGAGTGAGTGAGTGGACCGATTTCTGCTTGAGTAAGGACAGTTTTCACCCATAAAAAAAATTCATAGCACTTCCTTAAATTTCGGACATTTTCCATACTCAGGTCATTATAACGTACCTTTATGCAGAGATTCATGCCTCTATCTCATTGGGAAGTGCCTAATCAATGCTATGAGTGATTCAGTCAGTGATTGAACCGATTTCTGCTTGGCTAAGGACAGTTTTCACCTATTAAAATTTTTCTTTAGCACATTACTTAAACTTCAGACCTTTTCCAAACTCAAGTCATTATAAGGTACCAATATACAGACTTTTACGTCAATATTTCATAAACAAGTACTTAACCAATTTGACGAGTGTGTGTGTATGAATCCATTTCTACTTGGCTAAAAACAGTTTCTCACCTATAAAAAAATTCCCCATAGCACATTCCTCATATTTCGGACTTTTCTCACACTCAAGTCATTATAAGATCCCTTTATGCAGAGTTCCACGTCTCTATCTCAATGGAAACTAGCAAATCAATGTGATGAGTAAATGAATGAACCGATTTCTACTTTGCTAAGGACAGTTTTCATCCATGAAAAATTTCCCATAGCACATTCCTCACATTACGGACCTTTTTCACACTCTAGTCATTATACTATACCGTCTGTACTAACAAAATGCTGTAAAAGCTTGCATATACTGCACCTGCATGTTGTGAGGTCCTTCCCATAAGGGGTATGAACTACGTAAGCTGCATGTTGTGAGGTCCTTCCCATAAGTAGTATGAACTACGTAAATTTACAACATATGACTCATTGTGACTTCAACAGAAATCGTACGTTGCCCGTATATAACTGTTTTCTCCAGCCAGTCAGGAGACACGGTTTCTCTCCGTGTGATGGTCTCTGGTTTGGATAATTCTTGCCACATACTTATGGGCTTTTGAAGAATTTAGAAAACAAACACTGTTATTATTGATTACAAAA
Source organism: Thermobia domestica (assembly GCF_964235325.1). Classification (NCBI taxonomy): domain Eukaryota; kingdom Metazoa; phylum Arthropoda; class Insecta; order Zygentoma; family Lepismatidae; genus Thermobia; species Thermobia domestica. The sequence continues at coordinate 28,454,930 of NC_137454.1, forward strand.
AGATTATTATTGCTGATACTACGCAGAGGAATAAAAAACGTTAGAAAGAAAGAACTTGTCGTAGGTGGGACTGTTAATGTTCATTTGTTAGAAAAAACGAGTTTCTAACTATAGGGACATATCTGTTCCAGACCATAACTAGGTAATCGTTGAAATGATCTAATTAAAATGGCCATCTTTGGAATCTATATTTCAGTGTTTAGCCTAAATTGTTCAAAAAATATTTTTCTTCTTGCCTATAATTCATATGATTCTGAAGGGAGTAGTGAAGGCGCGGAATCTGTTCAAATGAATACCACAATGTTGGTGATACCAATATTCAGAGAACAGTAAGTTGAGAACTTTGAAATGAAAATGAAATGAAATGAAATATGCCACAGTTATGCCGGTTAGGCAGGAGACGGTGATGATGAGAAATGAATGAAATGGTGGAATGAAGAAAGTGGGAGCAAACAGGAGAACTCCGAGAAAACGCACGCACATGGTGTTTGTCCACCACAAAGTCCATACGGCGCGAGCTATCTTACATGGGTGATGGGCAAATAGCTCTGTGTAAATAGTAGCAAAATAAATCCGTAAGAACTGGGAGCGTTACGAAATTGTCCCTTCTTATGTGTCCACAAATAGGAGTGTATCTCGGAGAACTATTTTGACCAGTTTTAATAATTTGTTGCTGAAGTAACATCGTAATACAAGCCGCATCCCAAGTTGAAGAGTCTGTTTACCGTTAATTTATTGTTCTTTCTTCTTCTGCACACTTCTGGTTGAGAAAGAATTTCTTCTCTATTAACAAGCTTTCCCTCATTCCTTCCAATAGGAAAAATAATCTTTTCAGGTTTTACAAATTCCTTCCACAAACAATTTTCTTCGCGATAGATCAACATTAGACTAAAAGAGACGGATAGTTAGTGAAAGTGCAAGTAGGAAGATTCGAACTTGGTGTAAGAAAATTCGGTGCACGGGTAATTTGGTGTACGGAAAACTCGGTGTGGGGAATGCTAGGTGTAAAGAATGATTCGTTGTTGTAGATCCATTTGAAAGATTTGTAGGATCAATTAGAAACTTGGATAACTTTGAGGAACTTTGAGGATAAAGGAGTGTATTAGTTTTAATTTCAAATTTTGTGTAGAACGTAGCTACTTTTATTGTCTACTATAAGGATTTTTTTTTTAAAACGTGATGGTGAAATAATTTGAATTCGAAATTTCGACTGATTTTAACATTTCATGATCCTTATATGATGAGAAATTAGTTTTTCGTGTGATTTAGAGAAGCGACTATCGCTACCAATCGACATTTAATTTGAAACTTAAGTTTTTATACTATTTTAGAGTGTGTTTTCTAGAATTTTCTACTTCCAAAAGTAAATGTAGTTTACTGGAGGAGTAAAGTTGAAAATTGCAGATTTTTTTTAGAACAGTTTTAATGATTTTATTACTATTTTATAAATAAATATTTAAATCTAAATTCTTCTAAATTTGTTATGTATAGAAAAAAATGAAATGAAATCTTTGAGTTTTACGTCCCACGGTTATGCCGGTTAGGCTAAAGGAGACGGTGATGATGAGTGATGAATGAAATGGTGGAATGAAGAAAGTGGGAGGAAACGGGAGAACCCCGAGAAAACCCACGCACACGGTGTGTTATGTATAGAGTATATTAGCCATAGTTATATTGTAGGTGTTTTTAGGACTAGTAAATATTTTACTGAACTTGTTATTTTTATTAATTATTTTAGCCTTTGGTACTATTATAGTCTCAATACTATTTCCATAACTATTATCTGATAAAACCATCCCATTTTATATTGCCCATCCTACTAAAGCTTTTCTTATCAATATATTTTTACATCGTACATGTATGTATATGTTCTATGGTGTACTGTATGGAAGATATTTTTAATTGTTTCCATAAATTCTGTTCCTATAACTATACTCTGAGCTTATAATTGTGATTAGTTTTTTTTTATGACAAAAAACGTCAGATTGATTGTGTGATGGAAATAAATTATAGTAATCCTCCACAAAAGACATATAAGAGATATCGGAACGAACGCAAAAAATAAATTTTCTTGAAATAAGTAATAACATTTTATTCGGTGCATTTTATGACGATTTGTTTTCACAAGATGAAGTGTTTATAAGTTATCGTAAACGATAATATGCAAGATGTATTACACTGAATTCACCTTACACCTAACTTTCTCCACACCAAGTTTTCCGTACACCGAATTTTCTGTACACTGAATTTTCCTGCACCAAGTTTTCTTACAAAGAATCTTCCTACACCGAATCTTCCTAGACCTAGTGAAAGTAAATGTTTGTGAACTAGAGAATCCTGAGAAAATCCAGGGACGGGATGTTGTCCACCACAAAGCCATTTAGCCTGAGATCGAACCAGAGACCCCTAGAACCAGAGATAAGCGCACTCCATTTGAGTCACCGTATTTCTGAATATACTTATGAAATAAATATATTTTCAATGACGTAGTAACGAGTTATCTTTGCATTTATCTCAATTCATGATAAACTACTAATATCTGGCAACCTTCATCTGTCAAAGTCTCATTTTTAGGATGCCTTATCACTGCGAAATTAAAATACCGTTAATTTTACAGTAATTTGTGATATCTTCAAATAGATAAAAGATAATCGAAAAATGGAACAAGACCTCCCTAGACAGTATTATTTTGCGTGAGATGCCGTTATCACGACTCATTTATCTGCTTTCGATTTCCAGCCATTTAGAAAATCGGCATTTATTTTCGCGTTGCTAAATAACAGCAAACAAAAAGCTACTAAGTGACTCGTGATAACGGTACCTTATGCAAAATAACATCGTCTAGGGAGATCTTGATCTACTTTGCGAATATCTTTTATCTATTTGAAGATATCACATAATTACTGTAAAATTAGCAGTATTTTAATTTCGCACTGATAGAGATTCTTAAAAAAATATAGTGAAACAATTTTTCATCACTTTACAGAAGCAGAACTTGTAATAAAAGAGTTAACGACGAAAAAGAAGTTTGACTGTATAATACTGTATATTAAAGACTCATTTCAAGATACAATATCCTTTATAACTTTTCATCTGTTTGTTTCGAAAGCTTTAAAACAATTAACGGTTTAACATCTTTATCATGTTTGGAGCCTCTCAATCATAATGGTTTCCTGCGAGAGTGGAGGGGGGGGGGGGAAGTTGACCTCAGCAGTAGCTTGAGTTAATGTACCTTGTAGGATATATACAATGGAAGAGTAAACGGTTTCTATGTTTTCTGGCGTTGTCATTAAATGCGTGCAGAGCCCATATTCAGCCATCTGGAGAAACGCCTTTCTAACAACATAGCAAAATTTAATTTCCCTAAGGGAATTACTATTGCATTGTTTCACTACATTTTCTTGCAAGCGTAACATCAGCATTAAGTGTTACCAAGTCAATAATTAAAGCATCACTAAACACAAAAGAATGGGATATAGATTTAATAAATTACCATCTCATAAAATGTTCATGTCCATTTCCTTTATCTTCTTGAGTAGGGATTTCGTAACAGTGGCGACTCGTGAATAAAATCTATGGTCGTTCCATATTATAAATGGCATAAACTATTATTATTATTATTATTATTATGTTCTAACTACGTCGCATTGTCTGTAAATAGCGATCTTTTCAGTCCCCTGAATTCATGATAATTATTGTCAGAAGCAAGCAACGTATAATATGTAAGGCAATTACACAACGTTCATGATAATGCTTTTGAATATACGGTATATTTGGTAGAAATAAGCCCTAAAGCTTCTCAGACTTTTCTTCCCATCCCGGCACACTGTTCTTCTGATTCTATATTTTTTTCCCTGAAAATATAGATGAAAATATTTTTACAATTGAGGCGGTGTACGTAAAAAGGGTACATAGAAGAAAACTATGTTTCGAATAAACGCAAAAAGAAAGTGGTCGTCAATAAGAAACAGTTACTCAGTTGGCAACAAACCGCATAGAAAAATGAAATAAAATCTTTGAATTTTACGTCCCACGGTTATGCCGGTTAGGCAAAAGGATGAGAAATGAATAAAATGGAGGAATGAAGAAAGTGGGACGAAACGGGAGAACCCCGAGGAAACCCACGCACACGGTGTTTGTCCACCACGAAGTTCACTTGGCGTGAGCTGGGATCGAACCCGGGACCCCAAGCACCAGAGGTGAACGCTCTACCACTGAGCCACCGCGACCCCCATACAACCCGCATAGAAGATACATTCATTGCGAAACATAACTTCCCAGTAACATTGTATTGCACTTGTATAGTAATGAGTAACACATTTCAATGTGCAGTATAGTTATGTGTCGATACATTTCAGACAAAAAATTTCTTTTAGGCCTCATATCTAGAGAACTACATACAGTGTAGCCAAACCCAAACTATCACTTAACTCAGTTTGATGTGCTTATTCCGAAAAAAAAAAAAAAACGAAAACTCGATTTAGGTTCAAAAATGTCTCCCCCGACACAAAAAACTCCAATATATTTCAATCAAAAAATTTCTTGTATGCCTTATATCTGTAGAACTGCACACATAGTTGCCAAACCTAAACTATCACTTAACAACATGATATGCTTATTCCGTAAAAAAAAAAATAATAAAAAAAACTATTTAGGGGCCGTTCAAAAAATTTGTGGCCTTTGATTCAAAAACTAATTATTGGCTAAGATCGCAATCTTTTGATCCATTTTTTGGATCATTCCTAAAATTCTTGTTACCTACGCAGAACATTTTTGTAGTACAGAGCAGATAATCGAAAGCCACATTAAAGTTTCAGAAACTATCTTCTCAAAATGTATTGAGAATCTATCAATACTTTTCAAAATGTATTGAAAGTGAAACTTACGGAGATTGTGAAATCATATGTACGATAAAGTCCATATCGTCCTGCTGTAAAAAGCGATATAAACTTTTAACATCATTGACTTTTCATTGACTCACTTCGGGGTCCCAATCTTCCAAATAGGTCGCCAGTAAGTAAACACATTATAGGGGAGACCGGGGTATTCACAAACACTTAAGCTTTGATTGTAAATAACTCTCTTGTTTTTAGAGATAAAATTAAGATTTTTTTGTGCAGGAAGCTTGGAGTTTTTCCTGTTTACTGAAGTGTAGAGGAAAGTCAAAAGTAATATTTCTCAAGAAATCACTGAGATTTTTTAAAAATGTGCCCATGTTCGGTATTGCTCCAGTGATCGGGGTAAACTCGAACATACTGTTTACTTTAAAGTTTCCTTTATGAAAAAAACAAAATGCATTAAAATACATTTAAAATGTACCGTAATTTAATTTTTAAATATTTAGATATAATAAGAATTATAATTACGAACATAACTCAAGTTAATGACAAACATAACCAGACCTCATCGTCTTTGAGACTATTACAAATGAAAACTAATGAAAAAATGAAAACATTATTTGGAGTTGTAGAAATCACGGATATATGTAGTAATGTTTTGCTCCCAAGGACAGTATTCTTTGTTAGTTCAATGTTTAAATGCGGTTAATAGGCTGACGAAAATCGGCTAACTGCTAATGGATGCTGTTAGGCTAAATAAGTTTGTAAAACACTTCATGAATCACATAGAAAAAAATTGCACCCTATGATGAGGATCAGATATCTAAAATAGGATTACTTACTATAGAATAATGAAGTAAGCTACTAATGGCCTAAACTAATAAATATAGCAAACTATTCTAATTAACAAAGCTAATAACGCTTATTACCAAGACATGATCTATTTCCCAAACCAATTTCATTACTTATTACTTACTTTTCAATTAAAAAAAAATAAAAAATGATATTTTATTTCACATCATGGGGCAATCCCGAACACTCCGGGCTAATGGCATTCTGTCCGGCATTTCCGCATGAGACACAATTTTATTGTTATAGTTGAAACTAATTGTTACAGCATACAGGCTGGTAAGATTACAAAGAACTAATGCTCAAATATAGGGGAATATATAGCCTTATCTGTAACAATATAGAGAAGATAAGAACCAACTTAGCTTGCCCCGATTGTTGAATCAACGTTATAAGTGAATCGACAACAACAACAGTATCTTTTTTCCTAGCAATCCACTCAACTGACTGTTACCAAATTTATGCTATACTTTTCCAGGTCTCTCCGCTAGTGTGCTGCAATAGTCTATTTTCTAACAAGCTTCCTTGGGCGTAAACTTGGGTGTTCGGCATTACCCCAGTGTTCGTGAATACCCCGGTTTCCCCTACTGTCCAAGAAGCTTTAGAACACAGTAACGTCATTCTGTAATGATATGATGATAACATATTTCATTAAAGTAAAGGGAACCTTCATTTTTGAAACAGTTTTTTTTTGTTTTGTTTTTTAAAGAAAATACTCAGAAAAGGCTCCTTAGTGATGTAAAGGCTCTGCGTTCACAACAACTTCAAATCACATCCTTTTGTAAAATTTTCTTTCTGACCAGACCAAAGCGTCGGTCGCACTTGGAGAAATTGTGCTTTCTGACCGGAAAAAGTTCAAGCACATCCTCTTCATAAACTCTTGCAAACCAAAGAGTGAACTTAATCAGAAAATTTCTACTGGTACTTTGACCAATTGTGGTATGAGAAAGCACATGACATCGTCGATTTCAAACAGGTGTACCGCCTAATTTTTTGAGGTATTGACATGAAACTGGCACAATTGAATCTTTCGACACATGAGATCAGTAATATACAGGGCGTTTATAAACAACACCTACAACGTTTGGGAGTTGATTCCTGACACCAAGATAAGACAAAAAGTATAGATCAATCTGGGTGCACAAATGCTTCCTTTCGAAGTTATGGGCTGGCGAAAAAATGAAAAAAAATCAACTTTAAAGGTCCATAGTTCCAAAACTAGTGCCTACTGTAGCCGGGTCAAGACCTCACTTAGAAACTAGTATGTGTCCTATCCTAATATCTATGTTTAGAGTCATGCGGTACTTTCGCAACTATTTTTATAGAGGGAGTAGGTGAGTACTTCAAATTATATGTCCGCAGCCAAACGTCCTCTATAAAAACTGTTGCGTGAGTACCTTAGGACTCTGAAACATGTATTTTTGGATGGTGCACATATTAATTCCTGTGTGAAGTCTTTACCCGACTATGGTAGGTCCCATAGTATTGGAGCTATGGACCTTTAAAGTTAATTTTTTTTTCATGTTTTCGGCAACGCATAACTCCGAAAGGAAGTATTTGTGCACCCAGGTTGGTCTATGCTTTTTTCTCTTATCTTGATGTCAGGAATCATCTCCCAAACGTTGTCGGTGTTGTTTTGAAACACCCTGTATAATATGCAAGGAAAGGACGCATAAACTTATGTTCCCTTTTTACGTGGACCGCCTCAATTACTTATAGTCTTTTTGTAGACATAGTGGGTTTTAGTATTGGACCCCTTCCAACAAAAATTTCTGGGTGCGCGTCCGCTTGGGCTCAGCACCTAGTTCACATTATAGTAGTCTATACACATTTTATAGTTTTCATTACTAAATGTTTAAGTATTCCTAATACTCACATGGTTCAACAGACTTGCCAATATTCAAATTAAACATTTTTTTTTTTTTAATCATGGTTACACCTTTTTGAGGTGTGATACCATCATTTCGTGAAGATTTATTAGCTCGTACCTTTGCAGTGATTTAGTACAGAGCAAAGTATATAAATAACGAGATTGGAAGGGAAATGAGACACGATCCATGCATTTGTTTTATTAACAAGAAATGCTACGTCATGCTGGATGACTTTTTATACCTTTTAATATTAATTAACAAGCAGGAAAAAAAAAGTGAACTACGAAATGCATATGTAGGGTTGCCAGGTTGCAGCACTGAAAAAAAAGTAGCTTTTTGCCGCCTGAAAATAAAAACGTAAGAAATGTGTTTTTTGTTACTTACAGTCGTCAGGTTTGAGATTCTGTGCGGGCTGCTCAATCTGAATTATGAAGGTAAGTATTAAATTGTTTATTTGATCGACCCAAACAAAATATTAAGGGAATGTAGCACTTTATGACGAAATAGAAAACAATACATTCGTGAACATGTTATTTCTTTTCATGTAAAGAATGTATCATAATTATGATATGACGTCGGAAATTTATTATTTCATGTTTCTCAGTTGAAAATAAAACAACCAGAAATTTTATAACTTTTACGGTATTAGTAAGTACTTTAGAAAATACTTTCCTCACGTTTACACAGAGAATTACATAGTTTTCTTTACTAGTTTTGCCCACGAGAAGTAATTTGGAACAGTTTCGTCTCGCAAATATGGCGCCACAGTGCTTTCTCGTCTCGAAAATAAAGCGTCAAAGTGCGTTCTTGCCTTGAAAAAAGTATCAAGGTGCTTTCTTGTCTAGAAAATAAGGAATCAAAGTGCTTTTTTTCTCGTCTCGAAAAATATCTTTTTATATTAGAAATTCTGTTCCTCGTTTCGTATCTCACCCAAAAAAATCCAGAAACTTATCGTCTCGTCTCGTCTCGTGAGCAGCACTATTCTTTATGTTCTAGAACAGGATTTCTCAACCTGTAGTACGCGACTCGCTGTTGATGGTATGTACGAATGCTTTGGTGGTTACGTCAGAGGAAAATGTTGAGAACCCCTGTTCTAGAGTATTAACTAAGAAACAAAAAAACGTTGGGCCAATGCACGATAATCGTCGGACTGTTGGCAAATATACGTTTGTTCAGGTTTTCCAGATTGTCACTATCCTATTCAATTGCTCAACCAATTTTGCTGTTGGGCTCTGTTCTTTAAATTTTAATGTTTTACATAGTTCTTTTAGATAAAAAAAAAAAAACGAAAAAGACGGAAATTTAAGTTTGAAATGCTCTTCAAATGCATTTCATTCCAAGGTTACTAGTTGCATACGACCTAAAGCTTTGCAATCTTAGGGGGAAGAATATGATTCCCAATTTGCCCATCTGTTGTTTATTTCCGAATTCTTTCAATATTATAGACTAGCAGCGTTCACCCCGCTTCGCTGCGGTCACCCCGGAACGCAATAAACTTTGTTACTTAGATAATTTTTACTTTTTCGCTTTCAAGTGATTTATAGCGCCTGTTAGTTATGTTAACCCGCCGAGTCACAGGGTCATGCGGGTTGCATATAAATACGTTTATTTTTATACCTATGATGAACTAATAACAAAGGATTTCTACGTATGGACACCTGAATGGTCAATTATCTCAAGACACTGGTAATTGAAAATTAAAGTGATATGATAAAAACCATCTAGGGTTCACATCCTAACAACCCCCCAAAAATGAAAGAAATCGGTTCAGCCGTATTAGCGTGATGAGCGGACAAAGGATTTTTTGTACGTATTTACACCTGATTGGTCAATTATCTCAAGACACTGGTAATTGAAAATTAAAGTGATATGATAAAAACCATCTAGGGTCCAAATCCTAACAACCCCCCAAAAATGAAAGAAATCGGTTCAGCCGTATTAGCGTGATGAGCGGACAAAGGATTTTGTGCGTTCTCTTTTATATATATAGATTGCGAAGCTTGTGTAAGTTTTAACAACAGCAAAATTAAACTACTCTCAATGTTGGCAACTTTAATTTTTGACCAACTTGTAGGGTGTATGTCATTTATATGGGAGGGTCAGCATTAAAGAAATTGTTCGTTGGTCCAATGCAGGCTAGGGAGGGAGTACGGTGGTTCAGTGGCAGAGGGCTTACCTCTGATGCGTCAGGTCTCTGGTTGATACTGGGCCAAGTAATTTTGTGGTGAACAACATCATGTCCGTGGATTTTCTCGGGGTACTACCGTTTCCTCCCACTTTTTCATTTCAGAAATTCTTCCAACACCCTTCACTTGTCCTAATTACCGTCTCTCTTAACCTAAACGGGCATCATCGTTTGATGTTAAACTGAAATACTCCGTTTCATTTTTTTCCAATGTAGACCATTTTATATATTATCTTACGTCAATTGGGGTAGGTTATTGTTAGCACAATATATTCGAGATTGTCACCACACCATTCCACTGTCCAACATTGGCCCAACCATTTTCGGTAATGACAGGGGCTGATCCAGGAGGGACTTCTGGAGGGGGGATTGTAATACTGCTACTTAGAGCTAATTTTTAAGAGCTCCAAACTCTGGAATGGGTTTTATTTATATATAAAATAAGAAAGTTTCCTCTTCTGGAGGGGGGGAGCGATCGCCTCGATTTTCCCTGGATCCGCCCCTGGGCAATGGGTTGTGTTCTCCAAACTGTAATATTTTAAGTAGGGGGCAAAAAGACAGGAGTTTAGTTTCGAATGCTCTTCAAATGTATTTCATGGGATGCAAATTTTACAATTTGGTAGGACGAGTATGATTCTTAATTAATCCTTCTCTTCTTTATTTTACCATACTCTTTGTTTATAAAAGTGTAACCTTTTGTTTAGATTGTTTCAAAAATATTTCCAGTAATACTGAGGAAAAAGATAATAACCTTTATTTTAAAAAAAAATGAAACTATTTATCTAAAATATATAACGCTGATTACGGAACTCAGAATATATTTCATTGAACAGTGATTTTTTTAAAAAAAACTCAGAAACCAGCACTGTAACTAGAAAATATAATGTCTGGCAACACTAAGAAAATGCGAATAAGAGGACAGACCTTGGCGTTGCAACATCGTTGTCACTGTTCATTTTGCTTCTCAGATGGACTTGCTAATTGAAATAACGAACAATGAGCGTTGAAAGCATATCGACAGCAAAGACTGAAAAAACTATTGTTCGCCTGACAAGTGCACAGGTGTTCGCAATAGCAAAAATGCAGGTCGAAAACGATCCATTCATCTGATCTGCAAGTTTTAGTATGCGTTAATTCTTATGCAGAACGATTAAAAAAAAGTGAACGTAGCAGCGCCAGTACATTTACTTCTATAACTTGCATAAAAATATTTTGCGCTGTCCAGAAATTTTCTCACTTTCTTCATATTTTCAAGGTAAGAATAAACGAAACCTCAATGCTACTATAAATGTCTGCAAAAGAAAAAAAAATCCCAGTAGATGTTTTTCTTTTATTTCACACATTCGGTGTACGTTTTTTTTTTTTTTTTTTTTTTAACCAATAGTTTAACACATTTCCTCTCTTAAGTATATTCTGCCAATGGAATACGTATATTTCGAATTTATTCAGGTGCCAAAATGAAAGTAAATGAAATATTTTAAGTTCCAAAATTATGTCGGCTAGAGTAAAGGAGACTGTGATGATGAGGAATGAATGAAATGGTGGAATGAAGAAAGTGGGAGGAAACGGGAGAACACCAGGAAAAATCCAAGCACAATGTTTGTCCATTACAAAGTTCACTTGGCACGAGCTGGGATCAAAACAAAGGACTCCATGCACCAAAGGTGAACGCTTTACCCCTAAGCCACCGCAGCATCAAGATGCAAACAATCATACTAGCTATAAAAAAAGAAATAAAGAAAAAAATTAGAAACTAAAAACATGCTTTCTTTCTAAAGTAAAATAAAATAAATTGTACTAAAAACAGTCAAGTCGATGCATTCTTCAATTCTCACGTAAACAAGTTCTACATGATTGCGCTCTTCTTGTTTTTCTTTTAGTCATGCATAAACACAATTTTTAAAGTAATTCTCATGAAAAAATAGATTTCTTTTTTCTCTGCCCCTCTTTTTCTTTTTATTTTTTTACTTTTAAGTGCGATTTGGATTATTATGTAAACTAAAATGTCTCTTTAAAGAAAGCAGTTTTCAATATATATATATATATATATATATATATATATATATATAGTACTTTTTTATTGAAATTTGATTTTCTTTGATTTTTAAAAAAAGAAAGCTTGTTTTTAAAAATATTCAATTTTCTTTACAAATGTGTTTTGAAAAATCGTAAAAATATGAGATTTTGTTGGAACTTGTGAATGCTAACTCCTTTGTACTAGATAATCCCGCTTTACTCGAAAGTAAGGCTGGTTGCATACGAAAAGTAGATATTGATCTTTAAAATCCAAGAACGGATATAGCTATATATATATATATATATATATATATATATATATATATATATATATATATATATATATATATAACAATGGAGTATTGTATTGTTACTTTATACAAAATTTCATCATCGTATGACGTCAGGAAACGAATTAAGGTTGCAAGATTTGGGGACATGATTTAACCGTTGTAAATTAAAGAGAAGTACACATAGGACCCATTAAAATGTTATTTCTATACGTTTCTTTCCCATCCCTTTCAATGATGAGATCTCGGAAATCAAAAACTCTAGAAACGTGCCGTTTTTGCCGGTATATTCCAAATTTTGTGTAGACTTGCCAGTTCTCGTTGAAATTTTCAAAACCAAGGCGTACGGTTACTTTTCTATTCAATGCTTTAGGGACCGTTTTGAGCCCATAAAATTAATATTGTCGTTAGGGGATTGTTAAAGTTGGTATCTTTGTGTTAGGCAAGCAATAGAAGAACCACATGTAGTGAATAGACGGACATTGGAGGCGGTTATGTATAATCTGAATGTAAAACCTATTGCATGCTAGCTACTTCAAAGACCTGAGTAGAGCCGCAATGAGCCGTTCTCGAATGTGGATTTATAGAAAAGAAAAAACAAAATCCATTTGACATCAGCTTCTTCAAGTATGGCATAAACTCGTCCCAACATCTATATATTGAAATACTACATTTAGGCTATATGTTTGATCATAACAAGCCATGTCTCTTGGGAATCCTCCCTTTACTTGTACCTATAAAAGGACATGTACAGATACAGTAAGAAAGACGGTTATGTTCGTATTAGAATGATGTGCTTTGTAGACAGTGCAGGTTCAACTATATACAGGGTGTTTAACAAGTAATGGTCATAAATTAAACCGTAGATAGTACACGCCAAAACTAACAAAAAAGTCTTAGTAAACATGTGTCCGCAAACGCTTCGTAACGGAGATTGGGCAGTCGAAAGTGTGGGAAAATGAAGTTTAGAGACGAATATCTAAAAAAGTAGGAATCGGACAGAGGGCGGTCCTTTGAATAACTATGGAAGTCAGACCTGCGCTATGCAGTAATGCATGGTTGATAACTCTGCAATGCGCGCGTAAGGGATTCCCAAAGAAACGGAGGGATTTCCTGAAAATTGTCCAAGGAAAGGGGGCTCGAGATGTACATCAAGAGCGAGTATATCCACCAGTAATTCATAAGTCGTGGAACCAGGTCGAAAGCTCGATAAGATACAAAATGGTGGAATGTTTACGTGCCGTGTGTGGTTGCATAAAAAGCAGGAAATGAGAGAGGCAATCGAAGTCTGGTGATGTACGTTTAAATGGCTCCAGGAAGAATTCCGGTAACTAATGCATACTTACAAGTGTGGCAGCACTTACGTAAACCAAAGGTATGCAAGGCATTGATGAAGCATTATATGCTAAGCAGTTAACGTAACGAATATCCGAAAACTGGATTGCAATGGGAGAAGCATGACAACATTCGAGTATGTGGAAGGCGAATTTGAACAATTCCGCCTGTTGAACGCGTAAGTGTTTTACAACAAGCGAAAAATGATGGACATGTCGCGTTTCTTCATATCAACAAACATAAATCTTCATGTTGGTAACGTGTACAGTATTAATCATATTGTAAAGAGTAAATACCAAGATGTATAGCCGAAGAAGGGATGCATGAGAAATTAACTTTCCTCTATCATTAAAGTAAATGTTGGAAGTGTCGTCCATTTCATGCGAATGCATGCTTGTACCCGTCTTCGCAAAGATCCACGTACTCGTGATAACATGTCGGCATCCTGTTGAATATGTCCGCAACATTATTGCAACAGGGGTAGAATAAACGTGCGATTTCCTGGGTTTTTGTCTACTGCCTGGAGCGATGTGTAAAGCTCCCATGTTCTCTTAGCTGCTGATGTATTCTGATGAATGTCCTTCGGTCTGGTTGCTGTCTCGTAGGGAAAGTCTCGCGATATAATCTAGCGGCCTCTACCGCATTCCCGTTTGCTTTGCCGTACATAAAGTACATGTCAGCATACTCAATATTGCTGCACATTGTATCAATGGCAAGGTAAACAATAATTTAGCACCACACTAATAGCACTAATTAACACTAAACAATAGTATCCCCGCGGCTTTGCAACACTACTGAAACTATTGCACTGTTCCCCGCAATACAGTGAAGTAAGTACATCCACAACACTGTAAAGGCACGCGCATTTGACACCTCTTCAACACACAGAACTACTACATTCACTGTAGGCGAGAAAGACAAATGAAGACAACGAACCTCTACACTCTGAATCATTCTCCCAAGCGACTACTCCGGAACGACGAAAACATGTAGACCTGTAGCAGAACCCTTTACGCAACATACAAACATGGAAAGGCAAGCGTGTTTCCAATTCACGTCTGTAATCGAAACAATGTAGTGTTCTTCCATTCCATATTTCCTGGCTTACCAGCTGATTGACAAGAACTGCGTGCACAGTTTTTTTTACGTATACGTACAGGGGAGAGGACCAAATAATGAGCAACCTACAGGCGCTCGATTGATTGAGTTATTGTTGCTTTAAACGAACTTAGGAGCTCAGAAGGATGGGACCTACAATTTGGAAAATCTGGGATCAGAACCACTGCATTCAGTGGGCATTTCAGCGGATTTGAACCCGCAACATCATGCACCCAAGGTGAGCTTGACGTCTGTTCCAATCCCGATTCAGTATTTCCAGCTGGCTTGCATGTTCCGCCAGTGTTCCTTTCTTCTATTCCATTCATTTTCGCGCATCGTTTGTTTTACCTTGGTATGGTAATGTAAATGACTACTCTGTACATGTGCATTCGTCTTAGGAATATCCTCTGAAGTAGTTCACAACATGCACCACGACCTTTCATGGATTTGCCTCTCTCATATCCTGCTGGTTATGCAACCACACACGGCACGTAACATTGTTCGCCATTTTGTATCTTTTTCCAGCTTTCGACCTGATACCACGACTTATGAATTACTGGTGGATAGACGCGTCCTCGATGTTCATCTTGAGCCCTCTTTCCTCGGACAACTTTCCGAGAATCCCCTCGTTCCTTTGGGGAATCCCTTGCACGCGCTTTGCAGAGTTATAAACCATGCATTTCTGCATAGCGCAGGTCTGACTTCGATAGTCATTAATTGGACCGCCCTCTGTCCGATTCATACTTTTTTAGATATTCGTCTTTAAACTTCATTTTCTCACACTTTCGACAGCCCCTATCTCCATTACGAAGCGTTTGCGGACACATGTTTACTAAGACTTCTTTGTTAGTTTTGGCGTGTACTATCTACGGTTTAATTTATGACCATTACTTATTAAACACCCTATATAATGTTTGACGTTATATGCGCTTCAGGGTGAAGGAGACGGATGATTAATGAAAGTAAATGATGGTGAAATTGAATTTTTTTGTGTTATTTCACCGAGAATGGAACCCGGGACCACGAGCATCGAAATTGCACGAGCTAGCTACTAGACTAGCGGGGAGGGCAGAAAAGTAAGTACAGTGTGTTCCGGAAGTGGACGTACGCCTAATTGGTGTTTTCTTATGGTTTTAGGTTTTACCCACATTTGTCTGGTAGCATTGCTTGGCATTATCTGGTAACAATGTTTGGCATTGTCTGGCAACATTGCTATCCATGTTTATTTGTTTTCTGCTATTTTCTGCTTGGTAACAGTTATTTGCCTGAATCAGACGTTTCCTGGCCGCTGGATTGGAAGAGGTTGTGCATCTTCACCAGCTCCCTTTGCCTGGCCTCCCAAGAAGTCCCGATCTGCCGACACCAGACAATGTTCTCTGGGGTTTCATAAAGCAACAAGTAAGAAACACTTAATATCACACATCGCAGGAATTACGAGCAGCTGTGGAAGACGCCTTTACCCCCGTGACTCCGGAGAATCTCCGCAAAACATCTGCGAGAACTTTGCGCAGAATTCAATTGTGTTACGACATGGATGGTGATCATACCGATGTTTAGTATTCTTAAAACTCTGAAGACTTCAAGGTAACTGTGTACAGACATTCTAACACTATACTGTTGAAACTAAAGTGGGGAGGTACGCCCATTTCCCGACCACCCTGTACAGGTAAAAACGTAAAAATGAATGCTCCAGTATATTGAAGTACACTTTAGGTAGGTATTATGGGGGGAGGGCGGTGGATAAGCGGTAATGGTGGCAACCCATCGAATCATGGCCTGCAATACATCGTGGTTTTGAGTTCTATTGAACAACCTGGTCGTTTTACTATCCTCAAAATTTGCGCAGGGGGGGGGGGCACCGTGGCTCAATGGTAGAGCGCCTACCTCTGGTGTGTGGGGTCCCTGGTTCGATTCCCGGAAAGTAAGTTTGTGATGGACAACCTCGTGCTTGTGGGTTTTCTCAGGGTACTCCAGTTTCCTCCCATTTTCTCATTCCACCAATTATTCTATCATTCACTTGCTTTAATCATCGTCTCCCTTAGCCTAAAGGGTATAATTGCAGGACTTGAAACAAAATATTTCATTTAATTTATTTTCGAAGTTTTTTTTTTTTTTTTTTTTTTTTTTTTTTTTTTTTTTGCGTTTGTGTCCCTATCGTGTTGGATTAAGTAGAGTGTTAAATAAGATTCATTAGACTATCGAGACAAGTGTTGCAGTTTGGACGAATTTTTAGGAAAAAGAGTTAACTAAAAGTGCTCACCTCTGATACTAGTGACTAGTGTTGCGACGACGCGAGACATTTCTCATCTCGTCTCAGAAAAGATAAGATTCGAGATGGGAAGTACCTTTTAAAATCGGATGAGACGGGAAATATGAGAATTCTCTCGAGAATCGAAACGAGACGATAAACTTATCAAGCCTTGTAGATAGAAAAAGACCCACCCTTTTGGGATTAAGTGTTCTTTTTCATTAAAATTCACCTTTTGAAGAGGGCAGGGAAGAAAAATTCTTTTTTACAATTTTATATTTTATTAACTCTAGTATTATCTTTGTTTTTTTTATAAAGGATTCCACAATTTAAAAAAGCGGATATACAACATTCACCACTTATGAATGATATGTTGTTTGTGACTAGTAATCTTTATTGGTTCTCGAATTGATATTTCATTGGTGGCCAGCAAGGGTACAACCCTGAGTCGCTAGTGAGCAACATTGTTCGTAATATGGCTAATTATAATTAGTAATGTATCTCAGTAGTAATTAGCAGCAGTTTCATTCAAATATTCTTCCTACAGTATCACAAATAAAACAAATTTAGCGGAACTCGGGAAATTATTAAATTCGAGTACCGTATTAAATTTACAGTATTTGCAGTAATGAATTCGAGTGTCCCCTGTCGGCGAAGATTACATCTACCTAAACAAGTGTTCTGCAAACCACATATATGAATACTGTATGAAAGCAATAAAGCCAATTAAACTATCATTGAAGTTATCATTCGTGGGTATAACGCAAAAGAAACAATGTTGCACGTAAATAGCAGGGACTTAATAAAGGATTTTAATGGCATTATTTGACTTTCTTCTTTAATACAGGTTAAATGTCCCTTGCTTTTTCAAAACGAATTTGCATTATACAAAAAAATAAATATTATATTTATGTTAAATTTGATTAAAATTAGGGCCGTAGTGGCTCAGTGATAGACCGCTCACCACTGATGCGCAGGGTCCCTGGTTCGATCCCAGCTCGTGCCAAGTGGATTTTGTGGTGGACAAACACCATGTGAGTGGGCTTTCTTGGAATTCTTCTGATTCCTTCCACTTTATTTATTTCACCATTGACTTTATTTCTCATCATCACCATCTCCTTTAGCCTAGCTGGCATAAACTAGGGACATAAAACTGAAAGATTTCATTTTATTTAATATTAAAATTGAAACAGAACAAAATTCGAAGTTTTTGTCTCAAGTAAGAGATATTTAAAAACATTTGAAGAAAAAAAATAACAAAAGTTAAAAAAAAATGAAAATCTCAGTTCAGTTCATATCGAAGAAAATAGAAAAATAATTCCGCATAATAATCAATGAGTAAATGGTTCTGAAGTTTTTAGGGTGAATGCTAATGTCCTGAGCGTCTTCTCCCGTAATTTTTAAAGCCCAATCCACCTATACATAAGAGAGGTTATGTAAGTCTAGTAAAAGACTTAAAGCAGTGGCGTCTACTGGTTTGATGGCTTGAGCTACCACTAATCTTTATAATACCTGTACATTATATTATTATTATTATTATTATTATTATTATTATTATTATTATTATTATTATTATTATTATTATTATTATTATTATTATTGAAGTTTAGTTTCCACGTTATTATACAGTCTTCAAAATAAGAAAAACACGTTACAACACACTTTCCTTTTATTAAATAGATAAACATGATTTTCTCTTTGCTAGCAGGACTTATACGTATTTCTACATTTCCACCTTCGTGAAGTATCCCAACAGTTTGCTTTGGATACGTGGTAACCCTACTCACCAGAGTAAATGGAAGCTGTTCGAGTAATAAAAACCGCTGAAATAGGCGATTAGCCAATCAAGGAGCCTCAGTCTGTAAAAAGCCTTTGTAACGAAACGCAAGTAATGAAACAGCTATACCAACTATCGCAAAACATTATAAAACAAAATTTTCGTTGCGTTGACGCAAACCGCTAAGGAACGAGGCTCAAGGTGTCCGAAACAATTCCAAAGAACCTCCCAAATGCCTTGTCATTACTCGTATAATTTTCTTTTACTCTTCGCTCACGCCCAAGAAACCGATGTCTCTAGAGGCAACTGGTGTCACCTGTCAGCTCTTCGTACGCTATAGGCAGAGGAGGTATGAAGAGAAATGCGCTGATAGATTCTTGCTGTAGTACCTAGAGAGTGGTTACTGCTACTTTGTCATATCGAAGACCTTTAAGTTAGCGAGACAGATTGCGTTCAAAATTAGTGTATCTTTCTAAATATATACAATTCTCAGAAACTTATATCATTGAAAGAAGATACTAAAGTATAAAATTATCAATATAATTTAGTTTATATTACAATAACTTTATTTTATAATACTCTAGGGCTACCGCCCGTAGCTCACAAAATACGCCACTGACTTGGACGAAGCAGTCTTAAAAGACAGAAATAATAGGCTTCAATTCTTTAAATCAGCCTAGAAGAATCTACATTATTAATGGTAAAGTAAATGTATTTCGAAGTAAGTGTAAACTTTTGATAACATGCAAAATCTATAAGCCTTCCGTCTAATCATGAAAAGAAAACAACCATGCAACTCAAAACGCCCTATAAATAGTCTTTCACCCCGAATCGCCCCTTTTTGATCCAGCGCCCCCTTTGAAAACGAGAACGCCCTCTGGAGGGGGAGATTAATGCAAATGTTGAGAATCACTGGTGTAAAAATGAAGATCACAATTATATTCAACGTCATTAAATGTATAAAGAAGTGTTTTGATGATTTATGAAATAATATATTTTCACTTCTGTTATTGGTTTTCTGCACTGATTTGCATGGCATTTTGTTTCTTGTAAATTACGCTAACTAAATACACCGTCTCGTTTCGTAACGACTATGAAAGTGGTAAATCTCTTACCGTGTATCGGGTCTGTAAGGTATATACTTATTTTATATTCATGGACGTTTAACTTATCTTAAACCTACATATATATATATGTATCTTGATCATAATGATATTTACGCTTTTGTACACACGCACATAAGGAAAGGAAAAAAAGGCGATGATAATTACTATTTACTGTACACACGCAATAATAGGCCTACTACATGACTACATGTTAGCTACTACATGTTTACTGTTTCTGTTGCTTTGCCTGAATACGACTTCGTAAGGTACACCAATGAGCGCACAGATACGTTGTTAAAAGGCTTTTTAGCTAAGTGTTATGGCATGTTAGTAAAGGTAATGACACTTAACAATACAATAGTTACATTTCGCAACAAATGCTGACTTTTTGTCCCTTCACTTTTATCTACTTTACACTGGTATATCTTGCTGTTAAATTGGAATTACTTGTTTTTCCATTGTAACGCACTGAAAAGCTTTATTTTCTGTTGAATAAAGCAAAACAATAGCAACAAAAGGGGTAGAGAAGAAAATTGAACTTAATCAGGGAGGACGCACCCACGGAGTAGATCTGCACGGGCTGAATTTTTCGGCCCGAGCCCAATCCAGCCCGAATGTACTAGTTTTGGATATTTTCGACCCAAGCCCGGCCCGGCAAGTTTTTTTTTTTAAATTCTTGGCCCAAGCCCGGCCCGGGCCCGAAAAATTTTAAAAGTCTCATTTTGTAACATTTTTCACTGGCACACTTCTTCAACGTTTGCCTTCATTCTAATTATTGTTTAACGAAAGTCAATAATTATTAAAGAATTGCAATTAATCGGCCCTAGCCCGGCCCGACCTGAAGAGAAATCAGTGTCGGCCTGCCCAAGCCCGGCCCGTGCAGGTCTCTACCACGGAGGGCGTCCATCGGTACGGACCCCCATTCAAAAATTTCCGAACTCAACATACATTAAGTACGTTTACTCAATAAAACTATACTTGTTATAAACAGGGAAATGATTGATGTAGCGTGAAAATTTGATCTTACACATCATCTGTACTCTTTCTCTTATAAAAACATTCTAGGATTAGGATTTAGATTTCTGGGCTTTCGGCATCTAAGGCCAATTAGCCCTTCGCGTGTTTGAGGGATGACGTCCCTCGGCAAGCACATTATCCGGGGAAAGGGAAGGAAGGAAGCGGCCTGGGACCTGTAAGTTAGGTACCACCCCGGCATTTGCCTGGTGTGAATGAGGAAAACCCAGAAAAAAACTCATTCAGGGTGACTGACCTGAAAAAGCGTTTTACACTTTCTCGACCGAGTGCCCACACCGAGAATCGAACCCGGGACCGCTCGCATCGAAGGCGAAAGCGTTAGCTCTCTCTCTCTCTCTCTCTCTCTCTCTATGTATGTATATATATATATATATATATATATATATATATATATATATATATATATATATATATATATATATATATATATACAGGGTGGCGCGTATTGTATCTACCAGTTGCAGTTGGCAACCCTGATCAAATGCGCGTACGAATGCTGCGCATGCTTACGGCACTGAATAGCAGGGCCTCTGGCAATTAGTTTACCATGGAGCGGTGGTCTGTGCAGACGCGAATTGCGGCGGTGGAAGCCTTTATCCGAACCGGTTCTGTCAGTGAGGCTCAGCGGGCACTGCGACGAAACAGTGATGATCGCCATGTTGCTATACCCGAGAGACACAGTATTCTGAGATGGGTGAGACAGTGGCGGGCCACAGGTAGTGTTGTGAACCGGAAATCACCAGGTCGTGGACGAAGTGTTCGAACAAATGTAAACTTGGAACGAGTGCGCGTAGCGATGGAACGCAGTCCCAAACGTTCAGCACGGCGACATGCACGAACATTACATTTGACACGACGTTCATTGGGTCGTTTGCTGGGTGATTTGAAGTTCCATCCGTATAAACTGCAGGTGGTACAAGAGTTGAGAGCCATTGATAAGGAAAACAGACTCAATAACTGCCAGAACATTCTTGAGTTGATTAACCGAGATCCACTGTTCCTCCAACAACTTTTGATGTCCGATGAAGCAATCTTCCACCTGACTGGGTATGTTAATAAGCAAAACTTCCGGTATTGGTCTCAGGAGAATCCTCGTTCATTACATGAAAAGCCTCAAGGTAGCCCAAAAGTTGTGGTATGGTGTGCAGTTGGAATGTGTGGCATTATTGGTCCCTATTTTTTTGAGGATGACGCCGGACATGCAACAACTGTAAATTCCGACCGCTACTGCCATATGTTACAGACGTTTCTCATTCCGGAATTGCAGGAAAGGGGTGTGATCAATAACGTTTATTTCCAGCAAGACGGTGCTACGGCACACACGGCACGCCAAAGTATGTCTATACTCAGAGAAACATTTCCAAACCGCGTGATATCCCGATTTGGCGATGTCTCATGGCCATCCCGTTCCCCAGATTTAACAGCTCCTGATTACTTCCTCTGGGGATATGTTAAGGAAAGGGTCTTTGCCAATCGCGTGAAGACAATTGACGAACTGAAGACTGCCATTCGTCATGTGATAAGTTCCATTCCACAGTATACGTTAATGCGTGTGATGAATGCCTTCCCACGTCGCCTGCAGCAGTGCATCCAGGAAAAAGGCGGACATTTACAGGACGTTATTTTTAAAGTTTAGTGAGCTCCTTCGACAAGTGTTGTACAGTGTACAAATTGCCAGTCCATATACTTATATTCCATAACAGTTTTGCATTAAAACTTGCATAACACACCTTTGTATTTTCATTTGAAGTTGGTAGATACAATACGCGCCACCCTGTATATATAATGTGAAAATATACGTGGAGTATTTTACAGTTACTTAATCTTTTCGGGTGCAGAAAATACCCGTTAGTACATAGACGTTATAAATTATAGTATTTGGACGTACCCACAGTTTGGACCCGTCCCAAAAGAAATTCTGGGTGCGCGCTTGGACCTAATCATTCCAATCCAATACTGTCAACAGGAATTTCTTTTGTAAGGACTTTAACTTGTATTAATTCGTCTGAGCCAAATATTCGCACTCAAGAAGGACGGGAATTGGCAATGACGGAAACTGCTAATTTATACGGTTTACCAAACATTATTAGGCTCATTAAGTCTAGGAGGCTCAGAGGTAGGAAAGTCATGTGCCTAATGAAAGAAAGTAGGAACGCTTTCAAAGTTTTAACTGGAAACTCTACAAGAAAAAAGACTATTAGGAAGACCTAGGCGCAGATGGGGGAACAATATTATGAAGGATCTCACAGAAATAGGAATACAAAGTAGAAACTGGATTAGTTGGCTGGTTTGTAAGAACAGAAATCAATGGAGAGCTTTTATGAGTGTGGCATTGAATCTTTGGGTTCAATAGCTCATAGAGGTAGTGAGTTAGTTAGAAATTTGAACAAGAATAATTTCCCAACTTCGAGAAAGTACGAGAGAAAATGCGAAAGAATGGAAAACATACAGAAATGACAAATTGATACAAACTATCTCGCGATTTTTTTTTTTTTTAAATAACTGTATCTAATGAATAATATTGCTACAGGATTTGGAAGACGGTTAAAAATAATGTGGAAAACCACTGTTTCGTAGCTTTAAAATAGAGAGATTTGTTATTAATTTGAATAAATGATTATAGGATATTACTTATTATTTGTTATCATTAGATGTGCATAGTTTTATTCAATGTTTTTAGCATTGGCGGATTAAACCAAAAGTCTTAGGGGGGGCTCTTTATTATACAGTGGGATATGTTCCCCGAAATTCACTCCCCCCAAAAAAGGTAAAACGGATTCAGGAAAAGAGGGTGAAAGATATAATTGCTACGGAATTTTCACCACAATGCCCCCTCCCCGAAACAGATATTCCGCCTTATGCAGTCATTTTGACGTTTTGAGTAGCGCCATACTAAACGCTTTACTACTGCAGGGAACATATTAGTCGAACTCTTTAGTATGGCACTCATCACGCGTCAGAACGATTCAGTATAAGGCCCATTCTGTCTACAGGCCTGGTCGTAGCTATGCTTCACTAAATATTTCGCTAGAAAAAATATCAGGTTAAACATATTTTATAACGCTCATAATGTTTCTGTATTTTAGTAAAATGAATTCAACAAAAGGACAAAAGAACTTACAAGTTACAACACAAAACACGCTTTTCGGCGAATACCACACAAAGCGTATTTGTCGATATAATGTCGCGATCTACGACAATGTCCCTATGCTCGTGCTCGTCCATTCAGCCGCTTTTCACCAAAACGAGATCGCAACCACGTTTTCAGTCGGTGCAATGTGGATTAAGATCGTTCTGCACTGGCCACGCTCGAATGCAGGGTTACAAGTTGAGTTGATGTTGAGTTAAACGTCCCTTTCAGCAGCGAGGCTATATGAGACTTACTGAACGTGGAATCCGTACCACAGGGTTACAAGTATGCGCAGCAGTTTTCGAATAGTCACGTGAAGATCTTCGTCCCTGGTGGTCAAGGCCTCCAACGCAGTCCGTGATAGAGTTCTACCTTTTTCTTTAATTCTCTTCCATTTACAAGTGCAGATTGCAAATTCAGAACTAAAGAGGGAAAACAGCATTTTTTTCTTGGGTTCCGATAGTTTTGTAAAATCTTTCTGCTAGAATGCGGAAGTTGTTGCTCAGAGTTTAGTCAGTTGCGCGTGTTGGCAATAGAAAGTTGATTCCGTATACATTTAAAACTTCCTGCGCAAGACGAGTTTTGAGGTCTTCTACAACCGACTCTATCAACGGAATGTAGACAGTTCTTCAGTAGTAAGATGCCGTGTCATCTGACCTGAAGTTCGTACGATGTGTTGTCTTTGGGTGAGATGAGGAGTTTGAATCTGCACGTCGACACTGGTAACCATTCTGGACATTGCTTCGAAAGTTGCCTTGAATTCTTTGCTGTTTGCATGCTTCTTGTTTAATGCTGCGATAATATTCTGAATGGCATCTGACGTTGCGTTCATGTCTAAATTTGTCTTCTACAAAAGTCGATTGAGGGGAGGGTTATCGTGAGAACACCCTGAAGACACGTAATAGTTACGATAAACTCGCTGTCGTGCATGGCAGAAGAAAGTGTCCATGCTTTGGCTGCTGTATCTAACTCGGATCACTTGGAACACACTGTAGAACCTCACTTATTTATTGAAATTGCACGTGAAATTGTAACACAGCGTCGTTCCATTCAACCCACCTCGTTTCAAACAATGTTTCCAACTGGCCACTAACCGTAAGCTTAAGGACAGTATTACGTTTTGACGATGCGGTGAAAACGTAATGATCTCTTTCGTTGTTCTCAGACAGTTCCTCATACACTGTACTGACGACGACCTGAAGATGGACAAGTTGAGGCTGTGACTGCAATATGAACAGTGCAGCGCGTTTGAAGCCTCCTTCTGGATCTCCTGCACTGACCGGCGACTTTGAGAGGTCGTGACGGCGCAAACATCTGTACCAATACCAACTCAGTTTTACGGGTCGAGTGAGAAATCTTGTAGTAAGGATAGAACAATTTCTCCAATTTTCCCTCCAGTCAGTGAGAGTTCGGGCGGTTTTGCGTCTTCAGATTCCGAGCTCGAACCAATGTCCTCACCTTTCAGCTCTGCTGATCGAGGATCAATGAAACCGAAGCAGTCTTCTCTTATTTCACCCATGTATTTGTACCTTAGAATCAAACACAGCTGAGATGTGTGCGAAACGACCGTAGTCTCATCAAACATAATAGAATAAAACTGATCCTCTCGCACTCGATTGACAATTTTACAAACGTGATTTCTCATCCTCAACCCTCAATGAGGGCATTTTGTGTGGTTTTATTGGCAAAAATGGTCCTTTTCGATGTTTTTTTCCAGTGATTCAAGAGATCGTCACTACAAGCCATTCTAAATTTGAGCAATTCTCGAAAATTGCCCTCGTTGAACTTAGTTTCTGCACTGTCACCATCTGAGGTCCAATTATCCGCACACGCACCGTCCTTGTGCAAGGGCGCCGATCCTGGGGGCCGGCCCCCCCAAATCTCATGTGGGCCTCTATATTGTATTTATGAATATACAATATTTGACATAATTTGAATGCAATTTGTCTTAAATTCCTCATATATATACATTCTGCATCTGAATGGTCCCCCAAATTTACGGAGAAATCGGCGCCCTTGTCCGTGTGGTCTTGAAAAGCAATGCCTTGCCTTCTAAGGAATATCACATTTCCCAACATTAATTTCAGTTTGTCGCGGTTTTGGATGACTTGTCTTCTTGACGAGTTGATTTGATTCTCGACTGATTTCACTGGTTCCCAGTAGTTTTTCAGAAACGCTTTTTCAGCCTCAAGAGCGTTAATGTGATATTGTGCATTGTTGTGAGTTTCTAAAATACCGTAGAAAGTAGCGAATTTCTTCAAAGATTTAATCTCAAGAGTTTGGAGAGGCACGTTTCTTCGATAGCCCCCCCCCCAAAAAAAAAAAACCGTTGCAAGAAGTGAGCAATATTTACAAAAAAGATCCCTCTCCTTATGGGAAAGAACCAGCCATGGATAGTTTTCCAGATGCTCTGGCCTCAAGTAACATCGTCCTTCTTCCTGAGATTTATCTGATATTATGACTCGAATTATCGTTAGCATAAACGCGGCATGCTAAACGGAGACTATTTTTAAATAGAATTTAAAGAATTAACCCTCTTTTGAAATAATGCAACAATGATCCCAAACTTTCGTTCGTGTGGCGGTAAGCTACGACCGGCAGTGTGTGTAATTTTAATATTTTAGAGGGCTCTTGGGGGGGGGGGCAATCGCCCCCCTCGCCCCCTCCTTTAATCCGCCCCTGGTTTTTAGTGTCCTCGGTAAAAATTGAACAAATACTAATTCAGATGCATCTTAAATATTATTGAAACAAGTTGCATAGAATTTAAAAAAGGTTATAAAATAATAAATATAAAAATTATAATTTATAACAAATCAAGCCTGTCATGGAGGAAGACCTCCATGCACCGAACTTCTTATGTGTCGCCTCTTTAGCATAATTAATGAAAGCACTTATAGGATAATTTGATTGCATAGGCTGAAATCCATCCTAACCAGGCTCCAATTTTAGTGGTCAACCAACTATGCTGTTCCTAATTAACCAACTGACTGCCAAATGACTGACCCTTTGTTTACCATTTGTTTAGTTTAAATACCTCTGGTTTCTAGCTCTTCACCTGTATAAGTTCCTTATTTCGTTTCTGTATTTTGTCATTTTCACTTTCATTTTTTAAATTTCACTTCCTTGAAAATGAGTTGAAAATGAGGATCGTCTTTTCATGGTCGATGATATTTCAAAACAGGTAGGAGTGAGTTGGAGCTCGTGCCAGCGTGAGGTTTTGCAAATGAGACATGTTGCCGCTAAGTTTGTTTCTCGTCTGCTCACACAGGATCAAATCATTCGTCTGAATTTGAGCCAGGACTTGAAAAATCAGATTGAAAGTGATCCAAACTGTTTGACCAACATGATGATATTTTCCGAGAATTAAACAAAATCTAAAAGGAAAATGTTTTGATGGTGTAGAGGCTGTAAAAAGAACTTCGCAGAGCGCATTGGACGATATAAAAGTTCCAGAGGTGCTTCAAACAGTGGGAAAGAAGATGGGAGAAATGAATCGCATTTAATGGAGAGTACTTTGAAGGAGACAAAGAATTTTGTAAAAATGTAATAAATCGTTTTTTTAGAACGAAAGTTCGGTTTCTTTTGGGTCCTCCCTCGTATAAGATCAGATTTCCTACTCATTTAGTCAGAATCAATTAATTACCTTTTCCTGATTACTACTCACAATTTTACAATTCACTCAAGTTAACATAAATGAAGCCCCAAAGAGTGTACAAAGAGTGTGAAGGGTAACATAAGAAGAGTTGCCTGCCTCTTATTCCGAAATCCGATTTGTTGTGTTTAACAGGTCCTAAATATTGCGTCAATTATGACACACCCTCCTCACATTTATGATTAAAGAGATACTTTCTTCTTCGTTGCGTCATCATCTAAGTCAGAAACACTACCCTAAAAGAAACATAAATTTAGCGTTTAGCAAGAAAAAATATATTTACGCTAAATTCAGAACGATTAACTAAAAGTAAATCCATTTAAAGACTTACGCAGGTTCTCCAAAAGTTTGACAGAAAAAAAAATCCAGTATCAAAATTAAACAAGACATTTATGCGTTTAATCGTCGCTTCTTGTGCTAGAAATTGTTACGGAATTTTAACCTAAAAATTTTATGAAATAAAGGAAAAATTATAAATCCATAATTATTAAATGGGTGCACAGCATCTTCAGAAATATTTATCCACATATGGGAAAGTATATTAGACAACTCAGTTCTGTAATAGTTGAAGTGGGATTTCAAATGAAAACCTTTCGGGCCTTATTCAGAGTCGTTTTGACGTATGAGCAGCGTCATATTAAAGGCCTGACTACTGCAGGAAAAATATGTTACTCGAACTCTTTAGTATGGCACTAATCACGCGTTAGAACGACTCTGCATAAGGCCCTCCGTTTTTATGTGTGACATAGGCCCTACTAGTTCTTGCGGGTTGAAATTTTTCAATCTGAGGAACGAAAACCGGGACAAGCAGGCGTCCCGAAAGCTTTTTTTTGGGACAGTTAATTCTTTCACTGAAAACCGGGACGTCTGGTAACCCTAAGACGACGTATGATATAAAACCTGGCTACATACATCATCTTGGAAGTATTCTAAAGTTTTATACTATTACTAACCTTTGGCTAGCTGCGGGCTCCGCTCCCAGACCCTCGCGTTTGCTCAAGCTGCGGCCTTGTGTCTCTTATTTATCAACTTTTGCATCAAGAGTAGATTTCGTGCATTTGTTCTTAATATTTTCTGACTTTTGGCTCAGCTGGAGGCTTCGCCCTCTCACCCCTGCGTTTACTCGTCCTACAGCCTCGCACCTCTTGAAGCCACAATTCTACCAAGTTTCAAGTTTCTTTTCGTGTTTCAACTATTTAACATATATTATTATTTATCCCAAGAAAAGAGCCATTTAAATAACATGGGAATTTCTTCATCTACCCTTTAACCTCTTAAAAACTACAAATATTCACTTTGGCAATTTTCCTGTAGGTTAGTCACTTAAAGCTACAATTATGCCATATTTCAACTTTCCACGTCAACCGGAAATACCCCTTTATTTTATGTCAGTTCATTTAGTTTTATATATATAGTTAGGATTTTTGCTGAGGTTGTTACCCGAAGTCCACGTGGTTATTACGTAGAGCACGCTCTCGAAAGACTGATCTAGAAATCCGGGTTCGTGTACAAATCGGAATTTGGGTTAGACAATAAAATCTGTCAATGCAAGATTTACATAATGAAGAAAGTTCATTATGTAAGTTAAGCTGTCTTCAGTACTAAAGCGAATTTACAGATAAGAATACTCTATATGATAATTTTTTAAATGTTTTACAATGGAATTTTTAGCATTAATATTATGTGAAATAATGTTTTTCTTGTTTGTTTACTTTCTTTTTAGACAAATGATTTTAAACTTGAAATCAAAGTTTATATAGGCCTACTGAGTGGTCGGTATAACAAATGAGATATTGTTTACGATATTCTTATCTGAATGAAGTAAGATCTGAAATAATGAAATAACAGGTATAGCACTTGAAATTGTAGATATGATAAACTGCTAACTAGATTTTCAAACTTATTTGAATTTTTACATACATATATACTGCATTTTAATACGAGAAAATATTAATAATAGTACTGTAATAATAATAATAGTATAAATGAAAGTGAAATTGGTACATCATAAATTGTTTACATAATGTAATAAGTTTTGTGTTCATATTTATATACGTATTTTTAGTTGATAAAGTACATAAAAAAGAAATATGAATATCGTATAATGTAAGTAATAAAATTCATAACTTTCTATACTATTAAATTATTGTTCGTTTTCCTTTTCATACAGATAAGGAGTTCTGCAATGTATTTAATCAGTTCTCTTTCGTAGTTTTTTTTTATGTTTAAATACAATTGATTCCTCGAAATATGTCTTTCTTGGTTATGTGGTATATAGAGAAGTAGAACAGAAATATACGAACATTGAATATGGTCAATATTAGTTCCTGGAAATATTTCTAAAGGTTTTTCACGATTTATTTGGAAATCCATGCAATATAAGATTTCCAACCTTCCTGTATTATACGGGGGCTCCCGCATTTGACACATTTCTTTTTAAACTTTCTCCTATCCCACAATTTGATTTAATCCGGAATTAAATAATACAATCCTCAAATACAAGCTGAAATGAACGAAACTCGAGAAAAGCCGATCAGGTATGAAACTGTCCGGACGCGGTTAGTTAATGGGGTACTAAACGGTTGTGTGGTAACTAGGAAACCGCTCTTGCGCCCTCAAAACAGAAAGAAGAGATTGCTGTGAGCAAGAAAATTTGCAAGCTGGGGGCCAGAGCAGTTGAACAAGTGCTTATTTACTGACGAATCAAAGTTTGAACTCTTCAGTCATAGACGTAGGGTTTTCGTGCGTCGCCCCAAGGGCGAAAGACTGCTTCCGTCGTGTATTTTGCCAACGGTAAATCACGGGGGCGGTTCTGTGATGGTGTGGGGTTGCTTTGGTAACAATAAAGTGGGGGATTTAGTGCAAATACAGGCCACAATGCAGAAAGCACAGTACCATCAGATTTTGATCAATTAAATAAAAGGTACGGCCCACCACACTAAACTTTCTCGCTCTCATTTCTTAAATTGGATCATATCATGCTATAGTTATTACGGAAACATTTATTTAGAGAAAATCAACAAAATTATATGTAATAGGCGCAGGGCCGTAACTTGTGAGAGGCAGGGGCAACTGCTCCTCCATTGACCCCTATTGAAGCTCCCCGCCGTTCGACGGGAGCCCATTTTAAGGCAAAATTTTCTTAATCCATATACGATACGAACATAAAATTATAAATGAAACATCAGCAGATTTACTGGCATTACATAAACAAAACAGCACACAAAACGTAAATAAAACAAAAATTAGTCATGGACCCATCTCAGTAAAAAATGTCTACTATCAGGGGCCCTAGAAATAATATTTATTCGTATGGCTTTGAGATTTGTCAATATTGTCTCCTTAATTTGTCATGTATGGAACCGGCTCAGGGGCGTAACTAACGGCCCTGTAGACCTTGCCGTGCAGGAGGGCCAACAGGCTCCGAGGAGTCCAAAAAGAGTAAGAGAAAGATGGGAAACGGGAACCCAAGAATTAGAAAAAATACTTTTTCTAGGGGGCCCAAATACGTGTATTAAATCTAAGTTACAGCGTTGAATAGGCGCTTTCAGAAAAACTTTGTATGTAAGAAAGCTCATCCCACAAACAAACTACCACCTTGTAATTTTTCTAAATAAAAAAAGTAACGTTATTTATGCCATATTATACGTTTGTTAAGGAAATATTTGTATATGAAATGCGAACAAAATTGCTCGAGTCACGTTTCGAGAAAATCATCTGCGAAAAGCTCACCCCCTCGCAAACAGTAAACTAATTAGTGTGGATGTTTCCCAGAGAAACAGCATTTATTATATTATTGGGTCGTTATTGGAATATTAATTTATGAAAGAGAAACAAAATCGATACAACTGTCAGTAAATTATCCTTGTTTTGGTAGTATAGAGAAATTTCCAAAAATCTTTTCTGGAGAATCTTATATATATAAGCTTAAAATTTAGTTCAGATACGTTGAACAGTATAGCTTCTAGGAGAGTGTACGTCAGTGTGAACGGAAAAATAGACACTGAAAAATTAGTTCTTTGGTCTGCAGGGGCCATAAAATGGGCAGATCCATTGAAATCTCGAATTCGATTTTTTCATGATCACCATACGTTTCTTCTGTCATCGCCGGAAACAAGGAGAAAATGAAATGAAATGAAATATTTGAGTTTTACGTTCCACGGTTGTGCCGGCTAATGAGAAATGGAAGAAATGGTGGAATGAAGAAAGTGGGAGGAAACGGAAGAACCCCGAGGAAACCCACGCAGACGGTATTTATCCACCACAAAGTTTACTTGGCGCGAGCTGGGATCGAACCACGGCCCCCCAAACACCAGAGGTGAACGCTCTACCACTGAGCCACCCCAAGGAGAAAAAGAGAAGGGAAGAATTTTATTTAAGTATTTTTAGAACAAATTGTTTGCACAGTGTACGTAATTCTTGCACGTTGAAATACATTTTAATAGAGTAAACTTCTCGATACATATCAGAAGGGGAAATGTACGTCGATGACCGTTGTCGAAATATATATCCCCGTGCCACTTGTTAAAAGTTCTTTTGCAAGAGAATATGGTAATATTTAGGTCTCTCTAAAGTCCGGTTAAAATTATGGTCTACTGATACTGTTATAGGTACTAGGAGCATCTCGAGAAATCATCGGCAATCTGTAAATTACATTTCAATGTAGCCTTCGAAAATCAATTCGTCATGCTTTTACGCGAAACAGTGGGAAAAATTGCATATACAATTCTGTTTGTTCAAAAAATTCTTGCCATCCACATATTTTTTTTTTCAGAGCTCTCTGCTTTTATATATAAATAGAAATGAATTAGACAAAAGGTTAAACTTGTTTAGTTTTTAATTTATGAATAATGTTCTTTAATATTAGAAATAATTGATTTCCGGTGAATTTATTTTCTTGGATGAATGAATAAACCACACTCCTCCATTCAAATAAATAACTAGCTCTTCCTACTGACCATAAATTCACCTTTCTAGGATTGTCGCAAAAGGGAAAAATATCGTAGAAGAGGTACAGTAATGAATTATAATAATATTTACATGATTAAAATGTTTCTATTTCCTTGCCTCAATTTAATTTGCGTAATAAAGTGTGTTTTGACAAGACAAAAACTTCTATTCTTGATGCCTCAGTCCTTTATTTTGTTCAATTATTGTCTTATTTGTCAATATTGCATTGAAACTTTGTGTAAAATTGTTTTTGCTTCCCTTTCACCACTGAAGCTATATGAGACATGGATCTAACAGCTTAAGAGTCTTCATCCCGGCGAAATTAAAATACCGCTAATTTTACAGTACCGGTAATTATGTGATATCTTCAAATAGATAAAAGATAATCGAAATGTGGTACATGAGCGCCCTAGACAATATTATTTTACATGAGAAACCGTTATCAAGACTCACTTATCTGCTTTCGATTTCGAGGCATTTTGAAAATCGGCATTTATTTTCGCGTTTCTAAACAGCTGAAAACGGAAAGCCACTAGGTGACTAGGTACCTCACGCAAAATAATATTGTCTAGGGCGCTCTTGTTCCATATTTCAATGATATTTTATCTATTTGAAGATATCACATAATTATTGTAAAATTAGCGGTATTTTAATTTCGCCGGGATGAAGACTCTTAACGTGGGATTCTTTGATTTGATATGATTTGATTTTGAGTTTAGTGTACCTATCAGCAGCGAGGCCAGATGGGACGTGGACTGAGAAATTAATTAAATTCGAACCACATGAGCAGGGTCGGATCCAAGATTTTCTTATGGGGGGGGGGCGTGCACCATAACTACCAAAATAACTACTCTCATTGAAACTCTTCAAAGTTACATGTGACAATATTTTTTCCACCTGACAGCGCTGATACATAGAACGAAGGGAGAGGGGGAGGGTCGCAAGTGATGTGCAGCAAAAATTGTTCTTCTCTCTTCCTGAATTCTATTTTCTTCCCTAGTTGAGAAATCTTATTATATTGCTTTGCTTGGTGATTCCTTTTTCCTTAACCTTCAGAAAATCGACTTAAACTATTGCTTTTGCAAAACCCCTCTTTCTTTTAAGCCCCAAACGGAAACATGACGGCAAAAAGTTTCAGAAAATGTTGCTATTTTCACTGCTAGCTTCTCATTCTAGATAGTGTATATTTACAACCAGGGGGGGTGCACGTGCACCGGTGCATCCCCTAAATCCGGCCCTGCACATGAGCTCTCGCCGGCAATTGAACCCGGATCTCCTACGCCAAAGGTGTGTACGCTAACGGCTTAACCACGAGTCGCCAATTAACATGGGATTCAAACCACATCAGCTTCCACTGAGACAGTATGAATATTGTTTGTAAGATTTCTTAAATAAATCGTTACAAATTATAACATAATTACATTACTTGTACCAAGTACGATAGATTTAAAAAAAAAATATTATTAATAAAATTGTAAAGTTTGAGATGCTACACTAGAAATAATAATAATAATAAAAAAAAGCAGAATTAACTACCCTTTCTTCTTGAGCAACTGTATGAGTGAACATGACATTGTATTTGTAGTAATTGTTTCTTAAGTAAAACAAATGATTTTCGTTTCACAGTTTGAAAGTACAGTAGACTTCCAAACTACGGGAATTCAATGCTCAAACTTGAAGTAGTACGTCTACAATTATTGGTTTATAATATCAAAAGACAGAACCTGTTCCTCGGATGCTTAAGCCATATCAAAAAAGCCATTACTCGCTATGCGTTATTGTTTTTGTTCTATGGTAATAAAGATTGAAACGAGAAATTCTTAATTTAAACCAATTTATTTATTTATTTATTTATTTAACAATCACCAGATACAGCTCAGAGGCCATTTTACACTGGATATCCAACAACAACAATAACAATGGAAAGGATTTGGGAAGGTATCGGCCAGGGCCTATTTAGTAGGTACCATCCCGGCATTTGCAGAGGACTGAGGGAAACCCTGGAAAACCTCAGTCAGGATGGTCGGCAGCGGGATTCGAACCCACGACCTCCCGAATGCGAAGCCAACGCTCTACCACTTGAGCTACTTCGCTCGGTAAGGGATTTCGAATTAAGGGGGGGGGGGGAGATAGAAGCTACTCTTGGGAAGCTGAATTGATTGCCAAAAACTGCATCTCGATATTTCTTACCGGTTTTGCTAAACGGAAAACAGTATTAAACCGGAAGTAGTATCTAGTAAATTTTAACCACTTTCGGTTTTCGTAGAATATTGTAGGTTGTGATGATATGTACTCTAGAGACCATGAATCGATTGCAGAAACCCGCTTGTTGTTATGTATTAGGGATGGCCAGATCCGGATATTTTTGGATCCGGATATCCGGATCCACTTGGGTCCGGATATCCGGTATCCGGATATCCGGACACTGGATCCGGATCCGAAATTTCGGATCTTGGATCCGGATCCGAAAAAACGGATCTTGGATCCGGATCCGAAATTTCGGATCTTGGATCCAGACCTGAAAAACCGGATCTTGGATCCGGATTCGAAACTCCGTGTCAGAAAATTCGGGTGTTCCGAATCAGCAAAATTTTCGAAATTATTGACAGTGATTTTCATTCCAATGCTTAAAATAAGATTTTAAGACACTTTTGGTATCTGATCGTGTGACAGCCTTGCGTTCTCTTCATTCTGTTGATATTTGGTTTTCGTGCCTTAATATGTCACAATTACTCCAAATTTGATTGAGTAAAACTGTCGACTTAGGTGAGAGCAATCTCATTGTCAGATTCGATTCCAGTAGAAATACTTGACCGAAAAGGTAGTAAATCTTTTTTAAAGCGATCGTCCTGATGGAAATTTGTCCTTTGTTTTCTGTAACACTAGTCAAATGCTGGGATGAAACCTTAGTCTCAAGCCCAAGCTTCTTCATTAGACTCAGGCTGCTTACTTTTCTAATTCTTTCTGAGTTATTGTGGTCACTGAATGAGGCCATTTCCTAGTCGTGATGGGCTAGGCCATTGCTAATAGAACAGCCCATAAAATATAGATCAAATCAAATTAAGGAGCAACTTCCTTTTCTTGCTCTTGATGAGATTTTTTTCTTTCTTTAAAAATACGTTTCTCTGTGACCGTACCACTCCAGTTAGAATTAAGAATTGTAGTAGAGATGAAGTTCTAAATGGCAATTAATGTATCAAAATCAATGTATTAATGTACTGTATGTGTATACAAAATACCATATGGAGCCTCGAGCAGTAACACGTATCTTTGTAATTAGTAATCCACTACTATTAACTCTGCATAGGTTGTATAAGGAGCTATATCATTCATGTAAACACATAGGAGGATGCAGGGGGAGGGCGAAAAGTCGTTCGCCTCTACCCAGCGCCACCATTAACAGTGTACTTTAGTAGTAATTTGTGGCAATTTCAGATCATCTAAGTAATTTTTCACTGCTAGCATCCCCAACCGCCCCCTCCAGGAGTCCGTTCTGGATTCGGCCCTGCGCAAACATAATATACAACTCATTCAAGAGTACATTTTGGTAGCTTTTTAAAATTTTTATCTTAAAGGATTGTCATTTCTCGTGGCTACTTATGCAATTTTGTCCACAGGCATACATGCAATTTCCAGTCATTACGCAAATACATTTATGTACTTAATAGACCTCGGCTAGTTGGGGGCTTCGTCACTAGACCCCCGTTACTAGGGCCTCGCACCACTAAAGCCTCTAATCATAATCAATTTAAAAAGAAATGTCTGGGGATTTGCCCTTAGACCCTCTGATATCTCATTTGATCGGCCTATGACCTCGTACCTCGTAAACCTACAACCATACCGAATCTCAGTTCAAATATCAAATTGTATGTAATAACATTCCGGTATCCCGAGACATACCGAATTTCAGTGCGAGTACATGGGGGCTTTCCCCCAGCCCACACATTTGCTCGGTCTACGGCCTCGCACATCATACGCCTGCAAACATAACGAATTTTTAAGGGGGCGCGGTGGCTCAGTGGTAGAGCGTTCACCTCCGGTGCTTGGAGTCCCTGGTTCGATCCCAGCTCGCGCCGTGTGGACTTTGTGGTGGACAAACATCATGCTCGTGGGTTTTCTCGGGGTTTTCCCGTTTCCTCCCACTTTCTTCATTTCATTTATTTCTCGTAATCACCGTCTCCTTTAGCCTAACCGGCATAAGCGTGGGACGTAAAACTCAAAGATTTCATTTCATAACGAATTTTTGTTCAAATAACAAGTTTCATTTCTCTAACATTCCGAGATATAAAAGTCTTTTCTTCCCCTCTAATACATACATCAAAAAACGCTTAAGTACATACCTAATTATTTCAAATGTAAAGACCAAATACCAAATTCTATACTCCTAACCTTCAGATTTTCCCAGATATCGACATGTTATTATAATAATTACAATCCCCACCCTCTTTCCTTTCCATCTCTTCTCTTTTCCTTTTTACTAAAACGTCAAAAAAACACTGAAACACATGTCAAATTATTTTCAATGAGAAATGCAAATACCAAATTTCAAGTCTCTAACCTTAAATGATTGAACTTATTAATACAATAATTCTAATCTCCACTTAATTTTCTTCTCGCCCTTTTTCTTCCCTTCTGGGCCACATATCAAAAAAACGTTGAAATACGTATCTAATTATTTTAAGTGAGAAGTCCAAATACCAAATTCCATGTTTCTAACCCTTTAAGTTTCCAAGATATAGGCATATTATTATACTAATTGCAATAATTGCAATTACCACCCGTTCTTTTACTTTCTACATCTTCCCTGCCCCTTCTAATTTAAATATCAAAAAGCACTTTAACAAGTATCAAATTATTTTCAATGAGAAACCCAAATACCAAATTTGAAGTATCTAACGTCAAGAATCATCATTATTTTCCACCCCATTTTCCCCCTTCCTCGTCGAATTTCCCAAAGTCCTTCCTTAGTAGTATCCTACGTCACAAAGCCTATAAACTGTCCAAATTTCACGTTTGTAGCTTAAGCGATTTGGCCTGTACGGTGATCTGTCACTCACTCACTCAGTCACTCAGGACTTTGCCCTTTTTATATAGAGAGATTTAAGATTTTATGGGAAAACCATGGATTTTGTCCTAAAGCCGCCAGTGTCTTAGAAATGTAATAGCTTTGCTATAAACTTTAAGCAATCAACTGACTGAACTGCGTCTATATGTATTATGTAAAATGCCGCTTATGATATTTATTTTGCTCGTAATAAAAAATAGAAATAATGACGAAAATTCAAAGACATCCATGATTTTAGCGTAATGCTGCAGGAGTTCAGATCATTGAATTAATCATAAGAGCCGACTGTATAAGATAGACTACATTAAATTCCAATGTGGCACAAAGAAAATATGCAGCATTACTATGCAGTTTTTCAACGTTATAACTCATTCTGAAAATATTATCATAGGTCTCACAAACAATCGAGTTTTAATCCTAACTCGATTAATATATAACAAAAGGCAGATCTATACAATTACTGACTTGAGATGAAAGTGGCATACTTGTAGTAATTTTAAAGATATACTAAAGACTAAATGATGGGGTGTGCGCAACAGTGGTCTAACCCCGAAAAATGTGAAAATGAGAATTTCATGTAATCTTTTGTCATTTAAATTGAATTGTCTTCCCACTGAGTTAGATAAAATTCACCTAGTCAATTTTATACATATGGATATTTTAGTTTTGGGTCTCAATCTAAGGCCTAAAATATTCAAATCAGAAGTCCGAATCTGAACTTCGAAATTTCGGGTGTGGGTAGAGGAACCGAATATCCGGATCCAATATTCGAAACTTCGGATCCGGATCCAAGATCCAAAATTCCGGATCCGGATTCAAGATACAAAACTTCGGATCCGGATCCAAGATCCGAAATTCCGGATCCGGATCCAAGATCCGAAATTCCGGATCCAAGATCCGAAATTTCGGATCCGGATCTGAGATCCGGATCTTATAGGATCCGGATCCGGATATCCGAGATCCGGATCCGTCTGGCCATCCCTATTATGTATAACCATTTTTGTTCCATGACAAGAAATTTTGACGACCGGAAAGGGTTAATTTTAACCACTTCCAGATTCAATAGAGAGTTAATGAAGGAGGTAGGACCTACTCTTGGGAAGCCGAATCGATTGCAGAGAACTGCATCTCGATATCTCTTACCGTTTTTCACTCTACGAAAATGAATGTTGAAACCGAAGTAGTAGTAAATTTCATCCACTTCCGGTTTTAATAGTGTGTTTCGGGTTGTGACGATATGAGGCTCCTAGTACCAAAATCCGCCACACCCATTTCGCTTAGTTTCGAGCAGTGGGGCTCCATATACACGCGTACAAAGTCCCATATTTGAACTAGTTTTTTTTTTTTTTTTTTTTTTTTTTACGTATGAAATATTAAGCTTTTAAACAAAATTTTGTTTCCATGAAACTTCTTTAGATCAAATATAAAACAAGCGATATATAACTCAATTTCGATCAAAAATGGATTTGGTGGCTTTTTATACTACGCACCTCATATTGTCTCTTGAGACAATGAATCGATTACAGAAAACCTCTTGCAGCTATCCGTTACCATTTTTATTCTATGATGATAAGTGTTGAAACCGGAAATGACTAATTTGAACCAGTTCCGGTTTTAATAGAGAATTAATGAAGAAGATGCAACCTGTTCTTGGAACAACGAATCGATTCCAGAAAACCATATCTCGATATCTCTTACTGTTTTACCGAGTTGGAAATCAGTATTGAAACCGGAAGTAATATTACATTTGAATCACTTCCGATTTTGGTAGAGCTTTCGAGATTGTCATGGTACGTTGCCGTGAGATGCTGAATCGTTTGAAAAGAAAAACTTCTCGCTATCCGTTACCGTTCTTATTCTATGCCTATAAACATTGAAACTGGAAATGGCTAATTTGAACCACTTCCGGTTTAAGTACAGAGTTAATGGAGAAGATGGATCCAAGCAACCACATATAGATATATCTGACCGCTTTTGCTCTGATGCCTGTCGACAGACAGACGGACGGATGGACGAATCCGTTTTATAAGACAACACTTATGCATAGCATAGTTTGAAAGTCTGAAAATCGAATAAAAGTACCTATAAAAATGTGAAAATACTTAAAAACTATAGACCTCCTATATTCTTCACAAAAAATAACCTTAATATATCATCTAAGCGGTTCTCTTCTCCCTTCCAAGTGTTTCTCAAACAAAAGAAACATTTTTAAAAAAAATCATGTGCCTTTTTTTGTTTATTGTACTTTTCTTATCTGTAATTCCTTCTATCTTAAAATAATAATAAGAATAATGTACAACTCTTATGTGAAGTAACTGAAGTATGAGATTTTTTTCATATTTGTATCATACAAAGGAAAAATGTCAAGATTAATAGTGAATTTGTCATTAATTGAGGATTTACATAGTATCTTCCGCTTTCGATGCTTTTGTAAAGATAGTAATTGGATTTGTTCAAGTAATCCTCAGATTAATATCTGCATAACATATTATCTTCTCTTTCAAAGATCTACCTCCGTATCCATGGAATTTCTTTACTTTGACTTAACAGAAAGTAAAGTTAATATCTGCCTTTTTGTTTCTTTCTTTCTCCTCAAGCAGCGAATGAAATAATCAGATGAAACCGCTTTTGTGAAATGCAACTAGGTCACCTCTTTTACAATATCTTCAATATCGTAAGTTTCTTGACATGATTGATTGTTTCTCTTGGTGAAAAGTCAATCACAGAGCAGTTTTTTTTTAAAAATATGATTGTAAATTGATTACATAGGGGGAAGCTTAGTGTGTAAATTGATTTTCCCGAACATGACCTCGTCATGATGTATGACTATTTCTCAGTTGCAAGCGTAATCTAAGTAAATATTATCACTGCATTTAACACATTTTCCGAAGTTTAACGTAGAATTAAACATAAAAGGACAAAACATATATATATATATATATATATATATATATATATATATATATATATATATATATATATATATATATATATATATATATATATATATATATATATATATATATATAGTTGATTAATTCGTGTGTCAATTTCATTTGTTCACTATGCAAAAGTGGTATGAGGTAAAGCCGTGCAATTTGGTGCAATAGACGAACGACATAAGTTTTGTTTCACCATAGAAGCATGTCACTTGTACTAAAGATTGAAGAGATACAGGGTCAAAGGTCAAATTTTGTTTTATTTTTTCCTTATGGGATTGCAATGGTAAATTCTGAAAGAGCCTGAGAAAACGTAAATCGAAGTGATAACAAAGAAAAACCTGTATGGTATGATTTTATGTCGCAAGCCGACCAAATATGCGTCAATCAAGTGTCATGGTCAGAGGTCACTGTCATATCAAGGTCACAGGCCATCTTGAGAACCCATTTGAATACACTGAAAACAACGCAATGTCCGTACCTCATCATGTCAAATATATATAATACAGGATGTTCCAAAAGTAATGGTAAACAATGAAACCACAGATTCCTGGCACCAAAACGAGGAAAAAGTTTATATGACCTATAGTCCGGAAGTGGACTGGAGCGGAGCTGGACAGCTTCAAATGTGGTGAGAAAGGAACTTCACACATGCCAGCGGAATAATACTAGTAATAGAAGCTAGGATGGAATTCATAAATACATGAAGATAATCTAACTTGACATGTTCAACGTATGTTACATAACTGCACCAGAGATTCTCCGTACGTCATTTAAGGATTCACGGAATGTCTGTACTTCAGCGATATTGAATGGGAGTTAAAGCAAAGACCACTTAGCATGGTTGCATAATATCAGAGAGCAATAGAAAGTGGTATACCAGATACAAACTTGCAGATAGAGGTTAGAAATAAAAACAAGTATAACTAGTCGTGTAATGTAATGAAATAACAGGCAAAGTACACAGCGACATACTTTATTTGTCACGTAGTATCTTACACAGAGTAGCACTATCAAACTACTAGGTCATACGTGCTAACAATAAACGTACCTACAGAAGATGTTCAAAGTGCCGTCCTCCCATGCTATGCAACGTGCTAATCGTGAGTTTCGAATGTATCCCATCACTCCCAGTGTGTTCCGTAACTGTTTACACGCATCCTCAATGCAGTTTTGTAAGTCGGCAAGTTTCTTTCCCTAAAAGTCTTAGGCTATTTGAGAAAGCGTTACCCCCTGTAGCGAACGCTGCCAAAGTGGCTATTCAGTAAATTTACTTTCACCAGATTTGTAAATCATACTGTGAGTCAGTCAGGGTTTTCAGGTCTTTTTGCCAGGTCCAGGTGTTTAATAGCAGAGTTCCAATACTCTGCACAAACCATCTTCCAAGCAGCTGTTTCTTGCTATAATCCCCTTGCCTGGCAACACGTCTTTCCTTTCCCCCCCTTTCCTTTTGAAATCTTTCAAACAGCAGGCGGTCTATTGTTCCGAAATGCACCAAATGCGCTCGAGCCGGCGTTTTCTCCGCGATTTTATTGCTTTCGCATTTGTGATTAGCCATCTACATTTAAATACATGGTCAGCGTATTCCAAGCGTATGCATGAGCAATAAATACGATTTGTGATCGCCTCAAATAGCCGGGTACTAAGTGCGATGTTACTTCCCCCCCACATTCAAAGCTGTCTAGCTCCGCCCCTGTCCACTTCCAGACTATAGGTCATACAAACTTTTTTATTGTTGTGGAGCCAGAAACCTGTGGTGTTTCATATTACGGGGTGTTTCAAAACAACAGCGACAACGTTGGGAGATGATTCCTGACACAAAGATAAGACGAAAAGTATAGACCAATCTCGGTGCAGAAATGTTTCCTCTTGAAGTTATAAGCTGCCGAAAACATGAAAAAATTAAATTTAAAGGTCCATAGTTCCAATACTATGCAACCTTACCGTAGTCGGGTCAAGACTTCACTTAGGAACTAGTATGTGCCCTCTTCAAATATCCTACATTCTACAGTAAAAGTAATGTATTGTTTACACGAGTGCAAAGTGATATCCTATAGATTTGAATTCACTTTCATGATTTTGCATACAACATGGATCTGGAAATAACGAATTTGATTCTCTATTTATTTAGAGTTAATTTTGCTAATCAGATTTGTTTTTAAAATCGATTTTTGTGTGGATTTTGGTCATTGCAACGAGTAATAGACCTATTATAGCCTATCTATTCATATTTCAGAAGGGTGGATCGATATTTTAATTTGCACTTCGAAATAACAAAAATTGGGATAAAAGTAATTTATTATTACCATTATTTTTGGAATAATCCTCGTTTGTCAAAGAAATTTAGGTTTTATTGAACAATATACCTCTATGAAAAGCTTTTTTTTTCTTTCTTAAAGAAAAAATCAAAACATCCAACATATTTCAATCTAAAATTTTTTTGTACGCCTTATTTCTGGAGAACTGCATAGTATAGTGTAGTCAAACCCAAATTTTCACTAAACTTAGCATAACTTGCCTATTCTGTAAAAAAAAAAAAAAAAAAAAAAGGCCGTTTAAAAATTTTGTGGCCCCTGATCCAAAAAATAATTTTTGACCAAAATCGCAATCTTTTGATGCATTTTTTTGACCATTCCTAAAATTTTTGGTTTTTTTATAGTTTCTTTTAAATGCTTTTGGCGTTTGAAATTGTAGGATGAACGTCTAAATCTTAGAAATTCAATTGATCAATTAACAGCATTTCCTTTTTTTTTTTTGCACATTAACTAAAACACGTATTTTGTGCAATACTTGGAAGCTTAATATTATCGACTACCTCAATAGAGAAGTGAAACTGATTATTTTCCTTCTTACCCATCCTATCTCTCAGTCTCGCATCACGAGTAACTATAGAAAGCCTATATGTTAAGTGTCTCAGCATCACTAAGGTTGTTAGATAGAAATTAGTCTGTTTTTTTTTTTTTCAACCGATATTAAAAAGAGGAAAATGAACAATTCTGTCTTCAATGTAGTTGAGTTGATTTTAGTTTAGCGTCCCTTTCAGCAGCGAGGGTATATGAGAAGTGGACCTACTGATTAACGTGAAATCCGAACCACATGAGCTCCCGCCGGAAATCGAACCCGGATCTCCCACGCCAAAGGCGCGTACGCTAACCGCTTAGCCACAAGGGAACTCCTCTGTCTTCAATGTAGTTAATTCTACAATATCATTCACGTCTAACAGGCACGTAGCCAGGATTTCGTGAAGGGGGGGGACGTGACATGAAATACTGTGGTCATCACACCAGGGGCTCGATCATTCTAAACAATTTTACTGGAACATATATTGGTTCGTTATTTAGCCAGGATTTCGTAACGGGGGGTGACATGAAATTATGAAGGCCTAGGAGCTCGATCAATCTAAACTACTTTACTACCAACATATATTGGTTTGTGAGGATATGTTGGTAAATATTTTAATAAACTATGAAGAAATCTCGAGTAAAATAATATAAAAAAGCGTATTGAAAAAAATTATACAATATTTACATCCCTCCTCTGTTTATTCAAAAATAACAATTTTCCTTTCATTATGACCTCAACTATTATAAAAAGTACATATTCACTATTATAAAAAGTACAAACTCAAAAATGTCTTGTAAAATGTTTTTGCAATATCTGCGTTCCATTTTCTGTTGAATCAAATGTTAACAGAACTTTCTTTCCACATATATTTTTGTTTTTCTTATTCCGTCAACTACTGTCTGTTTCAAATGACAGGTTAAAGGAGCAGTAGAAAATTGTTTTTGAAATAACATGTTTGATATTGCAAGGATGAGATGACGAAAAATTATGATAAAAAATGTCCACGCTGTTACACAACGGCACTATGCTTTCGGAAGCTTGAAATCTCCCTGACTAGTAGCAGAAATTCTGAAAATTCCGTATCTTTTCTAGAAATTTCAAATTCCCTGACTCTTCCAGGATATATCGGTCACCTCGCAACCATGTATTGCAAGTAATACAAATTTCCTCATAAGAAAGAGTAACCAAAAACTTCCTGTAGTTTATTTTTAACGTTGATCCTTCTTTTTCTCATTTCGTTTCATCCTTCCCTATTTTTTTCATTTCTGGTCTCGAAGGGGGGGGGGTCCGGACCCCACCTTGGCTACGTGCCTGCGTCTAAGAGAAAGAAAAATAAAAAAAATGCCGAAATATTAGAGATATACGAAGGCAATTTAAAAAAAAAAAAAGCCTTTTGGTTATCAATGACATT
Source organism: Thermobia domestica (assembly GCF_964235325.1). NCBI lineage: Eukaryota > Metazoa > Arthropoda > Insecta > Zygentoma > Lepismatidae > Thermobia > Thermobia domestica. The sequence continues at coordinate 28,499,569 of NC_137454.1, forward strand.
CACTCGTAGATACAGAAGGCACAAAAGAAAAGCACATTACATTATTTTTCAACATATTCATCATTCAAACTGATGCATTTGTCATAATGTTTTACGTAAAAAAAAAAAAAAAAAAAAAAGTTTGGGAATGAAGCCACTTGCTAACGGCATTGTGAAGCGCATTGTCATTGTCGAAGTGGTGCGACGCAAGCCAGTATTCCGTGTACCTGAAGAGGTGGTAGTCGCTTGGCGTCAAATCGGGGCAATAGGGAGGGTGATCAAAAATACTCCAGGTGAAACTGCTTGAAAAGTCTTTGAGTACGTCCAGCGGTGTGTGGGCGTGCATTATCATGAATCAACACCACAACAGAAGTCAGGTGTGTGTGTGTCCCGACGATGAATTACAGCTGCCGAAATTTTTTTCTCACTGAGAAATCCTTTGCATACCAAACGATTGATGTTATACGATGCCTATGAAATTGATACGGATATGTAACCAATCCCAAGGTTTCCGTTATGAGCAATACGTATAGTATGGTTATTGAGATGTACTCCAAACTTGGAATTAAGTCCTAAATATAAATTTCTGCTTAACTATATTTTCTAACATGATAAGACACATATATCGATACATCACATCAAGCTGAAGAAAACGACATGCTTGACGGCAAATTCTCAAGCTTGGCCTTCTAGAAAATCAAGAAAAAATATTTCTTAAGTTATTTGTTGTCAATCTGAGAATTTAATATTTTTATTGTGATGCAATAGACGTTTAGCAAACATTTTTAGGGCCATCAAGTCCAGGAGGTTCAGTCATGTAGCCATAATGGAAGAAAAAGGAACAAATCCAGTTTTGACTGGAAATCCAATCGGAAAACGTCCATTAGGAAGACCTAGGCGCGCAGATGGGAGGACAATATTAAGATGGATCTTTCAAAAATAGGAATACAAAAGTAGAAACTAGGACAGAGGTCAATAGAGAGCTTCTGTGAATGAGGCGTTGAGGCTCCGCGTTCCATGGGCCATATTGCGCTAGAATAGATAATTTGTTTATTTATGTATAATTTATTATACACTATTAATTAGCATACTGTATTAATTGATGTTTGATTTCCTCTAACGGTGATGTACATAATTCTAACAGCGATATATGTATATACTCCTAATAGTGACGAAAATAAATCTAATAAAAGCGGAATAGACTGATACTGATAGGAACATAAGATACAAAATATTCAATATTTTATTCTAATTTAACTTATTTACTAACGATAGAACAACATATAAATAATAATAATTATATTTATTTGGAATATAATATTCAGGATGTGAAACGATCATAACAGAGTTTTTGATATACCTCAGGGGGCCCGTGAAGGTAAGCAGAAAGATAAGAAATGGAACTGAAGATAATAAACAGGTTGGGCTAGGTAGTACCATTTAAATCACTTTCTTTGATGTCCCCCCAACATTTTACATGCCACAGACGCCAGTGCCGCTGACCACATAAAGAAAAAAAAAAGTTGTATAGCGCTGTCTTCGTTGCCAATACTGGCAAATATATTCCTAAGCAATAAAGTGAAACTTGCCTAATATGCTTTTATATTATTTCCCACTCAAATATAATCTAATAGTAAAATATGTTCCAAATATGTATTTATATGACCAATAGAAACCATATTATCATATTAGCACGAATCAGAAATGTACTGATATTTAACTAGCCACGTAAAAAATGCCAGGGTAAAAATATAACACCATAGAAACCAAGACCTAATTATGACTAATAAGGCAATATTTGAAATGTCAATATATATATATATATATATATGGTGTCGCATCCAGCGGGGGGAACCTTGTCGTTGACTCATTTTTTAGGTCCTTCTGTATTGTATATACATTGACTCTTAATATTTTTCTTATTTGATGTATGGTTCGCGAGATATTGGCTTGTAACAGTTATTTTGATTCACCCTATATATATATATATATATATATATATATATATATATATATATATATATATATATATATATATATATATATATATATATATTGGAACTTTGGTACAATTATTTTATGAAAATATATTACTTGCACAAATGCTATGTTGAGAAATTTGAACCATGAAATTAAAAATTTCATTCTCAGATTATTACTTCAACTGGTTCCTTTGAGTATAATCATATTTGATTTCATCATATATATATATATATATATATATATATATATATATATATATATATATATATATATATACAGTGGCGGATCCAAGATATGATCAAGGGAGGGGCTATAGCCCCTATAGGATCCGGCCTTACATACATACAGATAAAGTGGGAGGTAAACACTGTTCTTCCCCATCAGGATGAATTCCAGTCCTTGGGGACCGAAAGCACCCATGCTAGCCATTATATCAAGAAAAATAAACGACTTAACAATGATAATTGCAATGAGATTACTCTTTAAGTTTAGTGACTCCAAAATTTTATAGAATTATTAAAGTAATCTTCAATCTATTTAACCAATATTGATGAAACTGAGGAACTTGTTGGAATATAATACCCTGTTCTAAACAGAAATAAACCATTAAATAAATGGAGCATTATAACAAGAGAAAACAATTATATTAACTTCTGGAGTATTGGTTGATAGAAATAACTGAGATATAATGCAACAGAGATTTCTCACGAATGCAAAATCTTCCGACACAAGGCAATTGATGCGAATCGGTTTCCGGTGTTTGTTCGTTTCACCCACTAACCTGCTACGCCATTTTCCGCTTCATGAATTTGTTAATCAAGTACAGTAAATATACACGGTCACTCTTTAAAAATATAATAATAATAATAAACTAAAAAAAAAAAAAACTAAACAAACCGGAAAGAGAAAAGTCCACAACTACTTGGAAGTACGGGGACCTATTCAGGGGAGGGCAAGGATGTATGTAATCCCTTAAAATTTGATTAGCCCCTACTATGAAGGAAACAAGATGTTAACGTCGATGTCAATTTTACATATTCCAACAATACCTGTACCTTAGAATGCACTCGAACAAATCGATATAAAAGTCGTTAAGAAAAACAACGAATAAATGAGAAACAATTAACTAATATCTAAGAAATGAAATCTTGGGAGATTTGGAAAAGAGTCCTTTGTGCCATATCCTTTGCTAAAGTTTATGATTGAAAGAGCGAAAAGATTGTTGTATTCCATCAACCAATTCACTTTCATCAAGAGAAGACACTCATAAAATTTTGAAGTTCACGATGTGATTGTAGACTTGTGAAGTTTCAGTACTACGTACAGTACAAAGGAGTCTTAAATCTTGCAATATTCTGGTACAGTACCTGTATTTCTTACAGTACAATGAAAACAAGCTAAACTACAAAGTATAGCCTCATGTTGGATAATCTGCTGAGAAAATTCACAGACATGTTCACCACAAACTTACTTGATTGGGGATCGGACGTCACGCACCACAGATAAGCGCTTACCACTGAGCCCCTGTCCCTTCCCATTTCAGTAAGTACGCCATAGATTGAAACATATAGTAATCCGAAATGGCAAGTTCAGGACTATATGCGTCATCACCAAGTTCCTCAATTTTTTTGTTGGGTTTTACGAGCTGAGCATGGCTTTGCGTTATCCTATTACAGCAGGGCGCGTTTTCGATTCACCATTACTGGATATTTTTTTGCGTAGTCCAGCATACTTATATCCGCTCCAACTATTCAGGGTTAATGGAACGACTGTTAGTAACGAATTTGAAGTAAAATATCCCCTTCTAGTTTAACCACACACAAAGCAGTACTTTGTGCTCGAAACGGTACCGGTATTGTTTTACGACCGGTTCTGGAAGTTGGCCCTTCTCAATCACTGTTTTTGCGCATTTGAATTCTGAAAAAGCACTCACTTTTTGTCGCATGTGACAATCTGTTTTAGGAAACACAGCACTCGGAACACATCTACTCCCCTTTGGGTCTCAGCTGCAGGTTCGGCCTGAGGTGGTGCGGGGCCAGATTGGAAACATTTTGCAGGGCGTCAGGTTTACAACTAACTTGCACCAAGATCTATATATTTGCGCTCTTCCTGCAGTGTAGTGGTTCGTGCGTGCGCTTGTGGTGTACATAGTTTCGAGCCTGATTCCCAGTGAGAGAGCACTCAAAATTTAATTTCACAATCACTCCCTTTCATTATCATCCATCTCCTAAGAACAAATCTTGGGACGTCAATATACATATATATATATATATATATATATATATATATATATTCATTTCATTTCAAAAGTTTAATATATATTTTGCAATCAGAATGGATAGCAATCAAAATGTGCGCTTAAATAGTGCGTGAAAGTTAATATACTAAACATATATAGGGCATATTTCAATATAACATTATATATGTGTAAATCTACAACTAGCAATATTAGCATATCATATCTGAAAAGGACATAGTCATAATACTACTTGTTTTAGTGACCTCCGAAAACATAAAACTATACTTTTTCACTACCAACATTACCAAACACTGAAGGCCCCCGGATCACCTAAAAATTTTAAAGTTGTTAAAAGAAACCCTAAAATTGCGTTTTAGTTTCTGGGGCAGGACCCCCGGACTCATCCCGAAATGAAATCTTGTCTACGCCACTGTGCATACATTAAATATAGTAAATATATATAGTAATATAGAATTTCATACTAATCTATTAAATACAATAGTGCATCAGCAAGACGATCTAACAAGTTTTGACATGCATTTCGAGGAATTGAACACTTTTCGAAAATATAGGTGATGTAACTGACCCCCTTCGTTTCACTTGTAAGGGATGAAAAACAAAAACACATTAACCGAGACCGGGAGGAGTAAGTAGACATCTATTTGAGGGTATGCTTATCATGGCCCCCACCTTGAAGTAGGCCATCTTGTATCTCGCTCGATTTTTTTTAAATAGGAAGGGGATCATGTAATATATCAAATTGGGCTAGAATTTTACGAGAAATACAATGGTGAACCCTATGTTTACATAAGTTTATATTTTTAAGACATAATGAAATGCATATTGATATGAATTCGTTGGTTCAAAGATTTCTTAACAGCTGTATCTTTTTGAAAAGAACTCAAGTCAGAAAAACCTAATGTACGTTAGTGAAAACATCGTCAACTACTTATGAAAGGTATAATCAGCTTAAAATCATTCTTGACTGCAGACAAAATGAAATGTGATGAAACGATCACAAACCTTAAGGAACTGATGGAAGATGGATGACACATTTTCCATTGGATTATTCGAGTTAGAAGACAAACCTTCATAAGCAGCCATCTTTTCAGTATGCACTAGTATACATTTGGTTTTTCTGAATTGATTTTAAAAATAAAATACCCAAACGGGATTTTTCACAGGAGGGCAAAGTTTATGCTCTGGTTTTGTGTTTTTAATATAGCTATAATAAAAGAAAGGATATGCAAAGAAGTCTCAAGAAGGCCATCTCGGTATTCACGGTAGTATCACATGATATAATCAGTAAGAACACCAGGAACTTTTACTTAGTGGGGTGTTCAAAATAAAAGAGGAAGTGCACCCAGAATAATGATATACATTTTTACACAAACTCAGTGGAGGATCTAGAAGGTAAAAACTGGGGGGAACCCAAACTATGATAGATATATCATGAGTTTAGTATAGATTTTCAAAAAATATACAAATAATAGCTTAAATTATTTTTATTCCTCAAAAAGCTGATGGGCCTAGGCCCCCTGTTCCCAGGCTAGATCCACTATTGCACAAACTGAAACAAAACGATATTTTACGCCCAAGGGTGTGTGTAAGGAAATTTGAGGGATTGTTAGGGGTGTGCAGAATACTCCCTGGACATAATATCTATTTTTACAACAGAAGTTCTAAACGTAAAGAAATAAAGAAGCTACTGCAGCATTAAATTCAAGAAATATTTTCTAATTTCCAGAAACTTAATACAAACTATTCATTTACTTGTTAGGAAGAGGCCCTGCCCTCCCTTGTGGAGTCCATGGATGTACGTACCTGTATTGCAATATGTTGTGTGCATTTAACAACCGAGAGTAGCTGAGTGATCTTAACGATACCATAGCCCCTTGGTCGGGGGCCCCGCGAATAGAAAGGCATGTATTAATTACATGTAGACTATTAGGAGAAAATTTAGTCATAGGGACCACAACACACTTGTTTGCTCTGGGGTCTAATATGCTGTTAAAATAGCACTGGAGAGTAGATTAGAGTGGAGAGTAGAGTAGACGGAACTTGCGCGTCCCCTCCCCCTTAGGCGCCGGGCTCGATTGGGAGCAATCGGTCCAATCGGCTTAAGGCCGGCCCTGCTCAGCTGGGGTCACCTCATGTGGTACAACACACACCACTTCTGATGGTTTTCGTCCTGAGTTCATAAAGTTGACGCACTACAGTGGACTGGGCATGTTGAGTTGGTTGTCATGTACTGGTGGATGGATTTTCTTCAATGTCATTTCGTATAACTTCAAAATCTGTTACTTTGGGGTGGCTGAAACTCAGCTGATTAGCGACATTTTTACACGAAATCTCTGGAACAAATTAGGGATGGCCAGGAACCTGTTTTCGGGTCTGAACGGATCCGGTTTCTTAACCGGTTTTGCGGATCCAGGTCTTGAATCGGTTCTTCGGATCCTGGTCTGGAACCGGTTCCTAAGATCCCGTTCTGGAACCGGGTTTTCGGATCTAGGTCCGAAACCGGCTCCGCCGGAACCGGAACTCTGTGGCCATCCCTAGAACAAATAAGTTGTTGTGCTGTGGTTCACTGCACTTTACTTTCTCGCATGACAAATGTTTTGGGTTGCTGCCGCGGCGTTGTGGCCAAGTTCGGAACTCATACAGAAACAGTTCACGTATCAGACGTTATTAAGGACTCATCGTCACTGCTACTAAAAACTGACAGAAGACACTGACGGAATGCTGGCCTCCTTGTTAAATAGTCCATTTGCTATGCTACGTCTTGGGCCAGTTTGATGTTGTACCTAACGATGATAACGCCGAATACAAGCGCTTGCTGTTGAAGTTGTGGAAATATTGCAAGACTTATGACTGAACCTTTTAGTATATGACATTAACACACGTTTTGAAAGTGGAAAGTACTTGTTTAGTATACCGCACATTGTAATATGTAATGGAAAAAGTATGTAATATTTCATATCCGGAGTATAACTTAAATATTTGTAACAAATTTTGTCGTATTCAGGACACACTCTTTTCCGTAAAAGACAAACTGTCTTGTCTTGTCTTCTACATCGTTATCGGTGTTATTATAGAGCATCAGCTTTCGCCAAGTATGCTATAAATGTATGTAAATTGAAATGTTTTTATTGACATTGCAACTAATTTTACAAATGGCGGAAGCCGCCATTTGCATTTTTTTTGGGTCGACTTCCTAGTCGTATTACCTGTTACATATAGTATTAAATATATTTTTAAGTATAAATTGTTAGTTAAGTAGATTGTGGTGTATAAAGAAACAATTAGTCAAATCCGGGTAAGAATAGTAATGTCTTAGTCAGGTATGAAAATGGTCAAAATCGAGGAGTTCCAGCGGGAAGAAGAGGGCAAGTTACCCAGATGTTCAGGGTGAAAATGATGGATAAAGTGAAAAATAAATGAAATGAGTGCGTGTAGAATAATTGTAAATGTGTGTAAGTGTTTTCGTGTTAAAATGTGATGTGTGTGGATGGTGAATGATGAATATTTTCCACTTTAACCACTTCCTCTTCGGCAGCTCACTATCGGAGATGTTTACACTTTCACAATCACCGCGGAATTCAAAAAGACAAATTGACCAAACAAATGAAATACGCATAGAAGTAAAAAAGAAGAAGAGGAAAAGAAAGAAAGAAAGAAAGAAAAAGAAAGAAAACCATCTTTCATTTGATTATTTTTTGCTGTTCAAGACTGACTTTTAATTGCTACTTAAACAGTAATACAATTACTGACGTAATTTATTTAATTAATTTATTGAAAGAACTAGTAGCAAAGTATGATGTACAGAATATGAATAATGTAATTCGAAGAAAATGTTATGAATAATTAAATATTATATTTGTAAATGCAGTTTTGTTTATCTTTATTTTTCCAGGCATAAAACATTCATGTGCAAAAGCGATGATTGATTGATTGATTGATTTTTAGTTTAGCGTCCCTTTCAGCAGCGAGGCTATATGAGACGTGGACCTACTGATTAACGTGGAATCCGAACCACATGAGCAAAAGCGATGAGAAGACACCAATAGCACTTCAAGTCGTTGTACAGATTGTTATCAAAATAATGGTAGCACTTATCAAATTAAAACGGCACGCTATGGTCCTGATTGACAAACACGTGACTAAAATCCCTGATCGATGTTTCAATTTGGAGATACCCTCAAGCGGGTTTAAGAACGCAGTTTGCATCCATGATACTTTTTTTTTTTTAGATACACAATTTTTAATTGAAAATGCAAATATCGAACTTCAATTACATTATAATTAGAAAACAAATTTTCATTTTAACACAGTCTATGGACTCCCCTGATACTCCACAGAAAAACTGCAAAAAATCTCGCGTGGACAACTACCTGAAATGACGTCATCAATATGGAGGCCACGCAACTACGACTACTTATGCTTATGCGATAATATCTTATCACAGAACTGAGATACAAACTTAGTTCTGGTGCCAAATTAATGATAAAGGACAGTTTAAGTGATTTCAGCGTATATCATTCTTGTGTGTTGCCGCCATTTTTAAATATGGCGGTTATTACCTTAAAAATTCATTTTCCTCCGTTTCATTTATTTGTTAAATAGACCCATAAGTTGACAAGGTTGCATTTTTAATGGATAGGTGAAAATAAAGCACTAACAACAACTGGCTCACACAAACAAAAATTTCGTCTCACACAAGAACCATCCTAATTACCTGATAATGTCAACTCAATTCAATGTTGTCAGATTCAGAATAGCAGACTTCCCACCGAAAGCCCTGAAATTTCCCGATCGCTTGCAAAATTTCCTGCCAAGAAAGAAATAAGTTGTTTATAGGCTATACCTCTAGATTATACGAAAACAAAAATAAAAACCATTATTTCTGCTGGCACAGGAAACAATTTTGTGTGCAAGTTGGTCAGAAACGAAGGAAAGTTTAACTGCTATACTGGGACTAGAAACCAAATCCTCAATAGTGGTCGAGGTCATGTATTTTGCAATTTCTTTTGATCGTGTTTGTAGTAACATGATTTCTGTAGTTAAAAAAGTATAAACAAAACATTCGGCTCATGAGGAAATGTTAGTGTCGAATCGGTTTCCTCTACTGCCCTCATTCAGTTTTTAATTTTCCTTTCAAATTAAAGTCAAATAACTATGAACAATCTATCAGAAGTACGTCTTTTCATGAGGGAGGAGAAATCTATTATAAGGCCTTCTTTCTATTTTCTATCTATAGTTTATTTGGTATAGAGAAAAAAGTATATTTTGTATGTGTATGTGTGTGTGCTATTTCCAAGTATTAGATATACCCTTCCCTTCTTCCTCTCACTTCACAATAACATTCCTTCAATGATGGACCATAACAAATATAGTAAATAGAGCCACAAACTCTCCCTCCCTTCTGAAAAGGAAGACAAGTGGACAGAATTTCCCATTTTCCACCAGAATTTCCCGCATTCCCGCCAATGCTAAGAATTTTCCGCTTTGCGGGAAATTTCCTTCCATCTGACAACACTGACTCAATTATGAGGACTACTACTCTAGTCAAGTAGATCCTGTACTAGTCAAACGAGAGTCAATAACTACTAGTGCCAAGTGATTTGTGCAGCGCACGGTTTGTATGATTAATGTAGAGAGTTTTTCCAATTTAGAAAGCGAAGAATTTAATATGCTTAAGAAAGTACTGTATATTTACAAAACGGCGAAGACTTTTACATTATTACAAACAAATGTTCCGCATTCAATAATGAAAGGTAGAATCCGGCATGTGTCTTCTACGACTTAAGCCACATTGTCACATTAGAAGAACTTGTAGCTGTCATAATAATAATAATAATAATAATAATAATAATAATAATAATAATAATAATAATAATAATAATAATAATAATAATAAGCTTGAAACCCTAGTATATTTCATCGTGTACACATAGTCTTGAAAAGGTCATAAAACATTTTTTCCATCTTGCAAGGGGTTGAACGATGCGCAACTTTCTGGGACGACTTGCTCGCTACCTGCTATCGCCCTCCCGCTGACATAAAAGAAAAACCAGTTTCGCCGCTTCCAAAACAACGGATTCTGTAAAGAGTAAATAGAAAGATCGGGTTGAAAGTTTTTTTTTTTTTTTTTTTTTAATGACAGCTACAAGATTCATTTAACGTGGCAATGTGGCTTTATACGAGCTTCTTGATGAATTTACTCATAACTTCTTCACATACTTAGAGGTGAGGGCGTGGACCCAGGCTGCAATTAAAGATTTTCAGTTTTCTCCCCCATTGCATTCTTGCAGCACTGGTGCCTATTGGACAGGGGAATGACCCTTCGTTCCTCCTGGATCCGCCTATGCAATGAATATACTTGCTCATCGATGTGGCTTCAAACGCTAATTTCTTCCTTGGGTTTTCGCATTATTTGGGAAAGACCTTGATTTCAGAAGTTCCCAAAGGAAGTAGCAGGGGCGGATCCAGGACTGACTTCTGGGGAGGGGGGGCGATGGGTTATCATACTGCTACTTAGAGCTACTTTTAAGAGCTTCAAACTCTGGGATGGGTTTTATTTATATATATATATAAAATAAGACAGTTTCCTCTTCTGTGTGTGTGTGTGGGGGGGGGGGGCGATTGTCTCGATCGCCCCTTCCTGGATCCGCCACTGGGAAGTAGCGCCATGAATAAGGCTAGCCATCATTGAATGAGAGAACTCGGCTTGAATTTCTCTTCCAAGGCAATGGTCTCCTAGGAGGTGTGGCGGGTAGCGCTATGTTGCTGAACCAATATTAATTCCATCCACTTGTGAAAATAAATAAATGGTAATCGTATTGCGACACCATTCTTCATTAACTGTCACGGCACTCCCATCCTCGTCTTAAAAAAAAAGAAAGAAATAATAATAATAATAATAATAATAATAATAATAATAATAATAATAATAATAATAATAATAAGCTAATCACTCCACGACGAGTCCAAAGTTCACACCACATGTTTGATCGTTGTGGACAAGAAATACTTAGCTAAAAACCACGTGTAAATTAAATTTGGTATCAATAATTCAGAATTATATTTGCAGAAGGTAGTAATCTATGTACGAAAGAATAGAAACAAATGGGACGAAATAAAACATATGTACATAACCAGAAATGTGACAAACAAAAATTTAGAAATTAAAGCAACAAGTAAATCTATAACTCAATATCAAACATACGTATTACAGAGCTCCGAAGATCTATAATGAACTCTCACTCCGAATCAAAGAGGAAAGTAATTTCAAAGTATTATATATAAAAAGGTTAATTTTATATTGGTTAAAAGACTCAAAAAGTATTTTAAAAACTATTGTTCACTAAAAGTAAGAAGTATAGTATGTCATGGTAAGAAAACAAAAATAAATAAAACACGAGAATCAGGCTCACACACAAGAATTTGCTTATGTGAGCCATTTTCTATCTTTTCTTTATTCTTTGCATAAGAAATACAAATATTTTCGCAATATAGAAATAAGTGCATTGAATTAATCTGTCCGACACCGGAAAATAGACATGATTTTTGGAAGTCCAAAGTCCTGTCATCTCTGAATACCGGGTACGTTCAGGGGCGGATTCAGGACCGACTTCTGGGTGGGGGGCGGTGGGTTGTCATACTGTTATTTAGAGCTAATTTTAAGAGCTTCAAACTCTGAGATGGGTTTTTATTTATGTATATAAAATAGGAAAGTTTCCTCTTCTGGGAAGGGGGCCGATTGCCCCGATCGCCCCCCCTGGATCCGCCCCTGGGTACGTAAAACTCTATTCATCAAGGGAATCTAGGAAGTCCGAGTTCCTTTAGAGAAGTAATACCACTTACAAATAGGAAATTTGACTTGTTAATTTCTGTAGCAGTTAATTTTTTTTATTCTTTTATTTTATTCCATTAATATTTTGTATATTGTTATTTTATAATTTAATATGTTTATGTATTTTTATGTATATTCTTTAATATATTGGATAACCAATATGTTAAATTTTCTTCTTTCTTTCTTTCTTTAAATAAATAAATAAATAAGTAAATAGGAACATTTACCCATTGTAAAGAAAAGATCACTCATATATATAGAGAGAGATATAGATAATATATATATATATATATATATATATATATATATATATATATATATATATATATAGAGAGAGAGAGAGAGAGAGAGAGAGAGAGAGAGAGAGCATTGGATTTTATGGTTCAAAGACTTGGACATTAAACTCTACGGAAGTTAGACAAGAAATATTTAGCTAGCTTCGAAATGTGATATTGGAGGAATATGGAAAAGATAAAATGGACAGAGAGAATAACAAACAAAGATGTTTTAAAACGGATAGGAGAGAAGAGGACACTTTTAGCGATCATCCTTCGTAGAAAGGCCAATTGGATTAGATACATCTTGTGAAGAAATTGTCTTCTTCATACCATCATAGAAAGAAAGATGGAAGAAAAGTGAGGAGTAGGAAGAAGAACACAAATGATGGATGATTTGAGAAAATAGAAGAAAATACTGGGAGTTAAAAGAGAAAGCTGAAAATCCAGGAACATTTCCAGACCCAAAATGAAAATATAGAAGAAAGAAAAACTCATTAGTCCCAATACCTGCCGAAAGGCAGAATACTTAATAATAATAATAATAATAATAATAATAATAATAATAATAATAATAATAATAATAATAATAATAATAATAATAATAATGTAAAAATATTCGCGTTTTTCTCTTAATCTATTCTATTTACTGGGAAACCTTTTACTTGATGAATACAACTAATTCTATTCTCAGCTTGTAGGATTTCCATCTTCTAATGATTTGGCGCAAACAAGGGGAGAATATCCAAACGGGACTGGAAAACATTTTGAGACGTGTTTCAGGCAAGAGCGCCGATCCTGGGGGGGCCGAGGGGGCCCGGGCCCCCTCAAAGCTCATGTGGGCCCCATGTATTTTTATGAATATATATTTTTATGTGTATTTTTTATTGTTATGTGTATTGGTACATGTATTTTTTTTAATGAACGCCCCCCCCCAAAGTTACAGGGAAATCGGCGCCCTTGGTTTCAGGCCACATTAGCTCCCTGCAACGCTGTCCCGGATTTCAAGTATATTATACTATTTTTTAATTTAATAAATTACAACATTCTAAGAACAAAAAAATCTAACAGATAATTCATTTTTGATGTCTAAATGAAATACACACTGCCATGGCGATACACAGCTTCTGCAAATAAATTACAGTTATATGACGGTTTCGGTAATGTAACTGTGTTTTCATCAGACGCCAAGCGCTTCCCTTTGAGTATGAACTATATATTTCATTTATATTTGTATAGAATTTGCTTTGTGTAATATATATAAATGAAATGTAAGAATGACCAATGGAATGTCTTACTATTCTCCGCACAGAGCCACATCGTCTCCCATGAATAAATATTAAAGTTACCACTTACCGCCATTAGGTTTCCATTTGTTCAAACACCATATCACAAACACAGACCGAAAGCATGGTATACGCACAATTTGACGGAGAAAACCTCACTAAAATTTACTAAAAACTGAACAAACACTGTAAACAAACACTATTTTAATATTCACCACATCCCAAAAAGTTACTGTACGTCGTCTAATGCAAAAAGTGTCACTGTTTGCTTTCAAACAGTAACCTGCTTTTCAGAACACATGATAAATATTTTTTTCTGTCTTTTTAAAAACTTCTGAGGTGAAGCACCCGTAACGAGAACTGAAGTAGAAATCACACAAATGTAATACCTTATGCTTAACGACTTGGCTTGTTTATAGTATAGAGGCGCTACTATACTGTTTTGTTTATGTTACCATGGAAATAAACAGTTATAGCAGTTGTATGTACTTAATATACTGTTTTTTTTTTTTTTTTTTTTTTTGTAACTTTCGCTCTCTAGTTTAAAATTCATATTAGTAGAATATCTATAATTTACGAGGGTAATACAGGCTTTCTTTTTTTAAAAAAAAAATAGAAAAAAAATGAAAGCTGTACCGCTTGGGTCTTAAAGAGGACTTAAGAAGTGTAACTCACCAATTTGAATGAAACTTTGCACGCTTGTAGAACATCGAAAAATAATCAATTTATTTCGGCAATGGCGCGGGTTTAAGGGTAGAAACCACTCTTTGAACGTTAGGGGCTGATCTCCAAGCATAGACAGAAAACATTCATTTAATGCAGTAGAAAACATACTGCCAGGATGGTTAGGACATTTGATTCAGAATCTGACGTTAAAATTACAAAATTCAAAATGGTGGATCAAATATGGTGATTATATTTTTCTGGTTTGAAATGCTCTACAGTAAGCCAAGAACAATTATAGTTGGCAGGGGTTGTTGCGAAAAGGTTGCAGATCTGTTGAAACATCTTTCTGTACTTATTTTAACGGAATGTTTGATTAAAGTTCGTCTTTGCGCCTCTCGCTATTCGTTGGTGTTAATTTGTAGTGAGTCCCCTCGCCTCTTACTATATGTCAGAACTATATCTATATCCTCAATTGTTATAATTATGAATTTATTGAGAAAAAGTTTCATAGTAATGATATTCCGTAAAAAATGTATGTGATGCATAAACATTGTTTGCACCACGCACCCCGAGTAGTGAGAGGCAAGGAGACTTATGTTCAATAAGCACCCCGAATAGTGAGAGGCAAGGGGATTCACTTTAAATAAGCATCCTACTAGTTAGAGGCGAAGATACTCATTAGCAATAAGCACCCCGAATAGTGACAAGCGAGTGGACTCATTTTAGATATGCATCCCAACTAGTGAGAGGCGCAGAGACGCACTTTACTCAAGCATTCCGTTAAAATAAATACAGAAGTGTGTGTGTGTGTTGTTTTTAAATCGGTCTGCAACCTCCTCGCAGTAACCCCTACCAATTTGATTGTTCTTGGGTAACAATCGAGTTTCGAGTTGTGACGATGCCTTTCATCTTAAAGGTCAGTTCCACCGCTATTGTAACAGAGCGATTGACGATAGAAATTCAAACTCCGATTAGTGATAATATCACAGTCTTGTTTTACAAGTGTAAACTCTTTCGTCAGTTAAAGGAAGACACGGATCATGGGTCAGAGTTAATGACGATGGGTTTTGGTGGACGGTGAGTCACAGTGGGTCCTGGTGTGTGCCAGTGGGTTACGGTGGGTTGTGGGTCATGGTGGGTCAGGGATCAGAATGAGCACAGTGGGTCGTGGGTCAGGGTGGGTGGTGGTTTAAGGTTTAATTGGCGCACGCCATCTCTGGGTAGATTAGTCGTGAACCTATAGCTTAACGTGAGATCCGAATACACGAGTTTCCACCAGGAATCGAAACCAGCACTCTCGAGCCAAAGACGGATGCTAACCATATAGCCAGAAAGGAGCTCTTTCAAAATGCTTTATTTTGAGAAAGTGTTCAGAGAATTATCACACTCAATTACGTAGATGGTTCCTGAAAAACGTAAAGATTTTAATCCGTTTATAGATATACTACTTGTGGTATTTTTTAAAATATAATTATTAGTATATTGGTTTTCCTTTCTTCTTTAACATTAGAGCTACAGTTTTTGGTAGTTGTAATTATAACAAGTACTGGAATTACATTATTAGCTCGGGAGAGCAATGCTTCCGGAAGTATGAACGAAATACACGGTTCTGATTGGTTGGCGTCATCCATTTCTTGTCACGTAGCATTTATATAGCAGAAATCAAACACTTGCTGCTATCGGTTCTTGTGGTCAGGCTTGCTAGCGCTACGTGCTAGTAACGGAAGTCGGTTTTGGCGTGGGTTCAAACTCAGCCCAAGGAAAGTTTCTTACTTAAAAAAAAAAAAAAAACATATTCATAACACTTTTTTCATTAAAATAAGATGAAAATAATAATTGAAAAAACTGATTTACTTACCTTTGTACAGATAAGTAGTAGTAGTAGTAGTAGTAGGAATGGGTTAGAAGCCGCGCAGGGCTCGTTTTGTTCCACCTTGACCCACATGATATAAATTTTGTGACCAACTTAAAACAGCTGGCTAGGATTGCGCGTAAAACAGCTGGCTAGAGTAGCGCGCGAAAAAAACGTACTTCTGGGAGCATTACTCTCCCGAGCGGGTCGTGGAATTACATAATTTTAAACAGTGTTGCAAATTTTATTAATGTTCTAGCAATTGCTACTCACTTCACTTTGTAGAAGAAAGTACAGTTGTGGTGTGACGTGATAGCTAAGTAATGACATTCATATCTATTTACACTATCATATCTCCGGAAAATCTGAGCTTTGAGTTATCAGATTGCTGTAAACAGTATTATGATCGTTATATCTGTTGAAAACTATCTATATGATTTAATGTGATACTTATTTGAGTATTTTTTTTCCGGGAAATAAAGTATTTTTTTAAAAAAACGTCAATTTTACAATGCCTTATAACTTCTATTCTATTTATCCGAAATGTGCCATATCATGATCATAGTATTCAGCACTATAGTAACCGCAATGACTCGTGAAGCCTGCGCTGTACACCAATCATAGAATTGCTTTCCCTCATGTGTGATGCATCGGCAGAATTCTGCACAGTTCGTGCAGCTGCCTTCCGAACGCACACTTGAGAAAATGTGAAAACAACAGAAGTGCGTTAACAATGTTGTTAAACTTTGAAGACATGGCGAAAGAGCGACCAAAAAAAAGAACCTTTCAAAAACTATAACACAAATACTAATAATAATTTGAATTAAACGGCAACATTAATATAACAGAACTATAAAACAAGGTCAATAAGAATAACAACAAAACGAAACTTAGCGGCAATCCGACAAAACTGCACTTTCGGAGATGTTCACCATATAGCGCGAGAGACGACACTGGATGGGGGTTGACGTCCGGGGCACACCCTCGCGTTTATAGAGTGCTGAAATTGTAGGTCTAGCTCAAGCTTCACGACTCCGTGCGATCACTATGAGGGCTGTGAAAGTGTGATATATATATATAAGTTTTTGCATCAAAGAGGAACAACGAGCAGTGATTCGATTCCTCTGGTCGGAGGGTGTCAAAGGATCAGACATTCATCACAGACTATCATAGCAATATGGGAGAAGTGCATTATAACGTAAAACTGTCTTTTTGTGGCTCGAGAAGTTTAAAAGTGGTCGAACAAGTGTAACGCATGAAGAAGGAGCAGGACGGCCATCAACCTCCATAATAGACGACAACGTTCAGCAAGCTCGAGAGATGGTTCTGGCGAATAGGCGAATCACTATCGATGAGGTAGCAGCTGCTTTGAACATCAGTCATGGCTCTGCCCATCAAACCGTCCACGACGGGCTCGGTTTTCATTAAGTCTGTACACGGTGAAAATGAACGGCCACACACGGCTCATTACACTATTGAAAGCATCAACAAGCTGAAATTTGAGTTATTTAAACACCCTACCTACAAGCCCAGACCTAGTTCCATCTGACTTTCACTTGTTTGGAACACTCAAGGATGCTTTGCGTGGTCGCCGATTTGCCTCAGATTTAGACGTGCAAAATGCGGTGCAAAAGTGGCTTCACGACCAACCGAAAAACTGTTATTTGGAAGGAATACGTTGACCATTGGGCTAAGTGCATTGATAAGGAGGGAGATTACGTAGAAAAATGATGTGCATAATATAACCCTAGCTTCATGTAAATAAACTGTAGAATGAAAAGTGTAGATAATTTTGACTTGCACTCGTACTTTGAATATGGATTATTTCGGTCGTCTTGTTTGTATTATTAAGAGACCTCAAATGTTTTAAAGGTTTGGGATACTGTAACGTTCATGTAAGACTGAATAATACTTGTGATAATGAAGGTGTCGTTCTACATGTAGATTTGAAATATGTAGTAATCTGACGAAGAGCCATTTAAAAACATAACTTCATGTTAGATTAGCAACATTGTTAATCTGGTGGTACTGCAGAGTATATGAAACAATGTTCCTCTGCCGACATTTGGATCATATAAAGTTTCAGCGTTGCTTAATCTGTTATTTTCAAAATTACAAAGGCGTTTCAAGATAATTGGTTCACTTTCCCACTTTTGTTAATCTGCAGAGAGGGGTAGGGGAGGTGATTACATTTTTCATGTGCCTCTAAAGTCCAATTTATAAAGGTATTAGGAAAGATTAGAGGAAAAAAACACCATATTTATAGCAATTATATGGTGGCACACAGAATTTTAATGTCATGTATTTGCTTCACTGCCAGTGGAGAGGCTAGATTTCTCTTCCTTTTCAATGGCCTCTTCAAGCATTGGTTTGCGTGAACGCAATGCAAAATTTGTGTCTTATTTTGCGATAATATGCATTGCGATCAGTGTGCGAATTAGATAATCTATATTGGGGGGGGGGGGAAATTAGGCCAAAGGACATAGACTGAAGGTTCAAATTTCAAAATGAGACAATACATGCTTTACCACCCATATATATATATATATATATATATATATATATATATATATATATATATATATATATATATATATATATATATATATATATATATATATATATATATATGTGTGTGTGTGTGTGTGTGTGTGTGACATCTGTAATAAATAAGAGATTTATTAATTTAATAAATCTACCGACAATAACTATGCACATATATATTGTCTGACATACACACACCCCACTAAACCTTTCTGAACGTGTTTTAATGTTGTACTCACTCTTGTCCCCGTAGCTCTCTAAGGTTTATTTAGTTAATAATTCGCCTCGAGCGATAGCCATGATCACAAGCATATGTTAATTTTTCCACTCATATTGAAAGCTTCCACTTTGCATTAATACATACAAGTTGCGAAAAGAAACCTACTTCAGTCTTGTGAAAACCAGTAAAATTATCAGTTAAACCGGACATTTTTTTTTTTTAAAGAAAATCTACATATTAGCCTATCAAATAAGAAATGGATTGTTGCTCCCCGATTTCTCACATCAAGGTCAAATCGAAGCCCAAATATTTAAAATCTCTCAATTCAAATTTCGAGCTTGTGCTTCTACTTCCCGCTAAAGCTGTGCTCATCACGACTTTTTTTTTCTCCAAATATCGATTCCGTGATGGGCACGGAAAGTCAACACTTAAAAATTACTTTACTGTTAGGTTGAAGATGAGTTGATTCACTATGGGCTACGTTATTCAAATAAAGTAAAACATTACACTGAAGTTTTTCAGACAACATTAATTGCGTGGACAGCAAACTGTACAGCCAAAAGCAGGGCCGTGCTGGGATACTAATGAGGGCGGTGGACAAGTCTACTAAAAGGGCGCCATACAAACGGGTATATATATAGATAGCTAGATAGCTAGATAGATAGATATAGATCTAGATATATAAACTTTGAAAGAACGTATAGATTCCTTTCTATATCAAAAACACCACCAAATTTGTTTTAGTATTAACGTAAATAGCTAATTTGTGGAAACCTTGAATCGAAATCCTCTTTACTAGAGAAAAAAACTTTTTAGTTCCTCTAATACATTTCTGTCAAATAAAAAGAAGCTAAATGTATCAACAACTTAATATAGCTCTCTATGGCCTATGGACACAGGAGATTCAGTGCCGCGTTTACAAAAGCTCTCCATTGATTTCTGTCCTTAGCCAACTGGACCCAGTCTTTACTTTATATTCCAATCTCTCCGAGAACCAAGGGCACCGATCCTGGGGGGCCGGACCTCCCAAATTCATGTGGGCCCCCTGTTGTATTTATGAATATACAATATTTGGCATAATCTGAATGCAATTCGCCTTAAAATCCTCATATATATGCCTTCTGCATCTGAATGCTCTCCCCCAAAAAATTTACAGAGAAATTGGCGCCCTTGCCGAGAACCATTTTAATATTGTCCTCTCATCTGCGCCTCGGTCTTCCTAATTGTCGTTTTTCTATTTGGATTTCCAGTTAGAACTTTGAAAGCGTTTCTAATTTCTTCCATTCTGGCTACATAACCTCTCCATTTGAGCCTCCTAGACTTCATGACCCTAACAATGTTTTTGTAAACGGTATAAAATTATGCAATTCCTCGTTTCCGACATTCCCCATTCCCGTTCCTCTTGGAGTTCGAATATTGCACTGAGGAAAAAAAATGTAGGTGGCGTACTTAAAAAGATAGGTTACATGAGTAATTCCTGTAGTTTTTTGGACTCAACGTAAAGCAGACGTATAACTGAAAACGCATGTTTTATAATACTTTCTGTATAAGTGTTCCCTCTATACGTACTTTCCCTATGAAACAATACAGGCTGTCAGGATCTCACATACAAATGGACTTTTATAACATACAGCTGAGGAGTGTAACATAAGTATATGCATGTAATATACAGAAAACTGTTAGATGTCAGACATCCTGCAACGGCATGATGTAACATCCAAAGGCAGTCCCTACGTAACATACGGATAACGTACGCTCCGCATTGATTTCTGTAGTAAGCAAGAGCATAACGTATATTTGTAAAATAGCCTATACCGCTGTCCGGAGAACGGATTTTTGTCAGTGTGGTTTAAGAATCTTGTTTTCAAATACTTTCAGTCTGCGATTTTCCTTCAGTGTCAGTGACCATGTTTCGCAACCATACAGCAGAACAGGCATGATTATCGTTTTATATTTTAAGCTAAAAAATCCTCAACAGAATTCGCGACAACAAAAGATTTTTAACTGAATAATAATACGAAATTCCTGCTTTCAATTGACATCAAATTTTTTAGTGATTATGGTTTTGGTCTGTTAATAATGATTCTAGATATTTGAAAGTATCCACTTTGTCGAAAGAAAATATTATTTGATATTTTAACACATCCATAAAATACAGTATTACAATCCCGACAAACTTCCATTTATTTAGTTTTCTGGGTGTCCCGACAAAACGTACCAGCGACAAAACGTACCACTTGAATTTTCGCGACAAAACGTACCACTTTTGACGACCTGTCATAAATGACAACCTGTCATCGATTAATTAAAGCATTTCTGATATTTATTCCACGACAAAACGTACCACTTATATAAATTACAACCTGTCTTAGACTAATTAAAACATTTAGGATATTTAATCCGCGACAAAACGTACCACTTCAAGCATTTTTTTTTTTCCAGCGTGTTCACAGATTATTCTCCAGATCGAACAAACATCTCTTAAAGGTTCTGTAACGTTAAACACGTTTATCAGCGAGTAAGAGAACACGAGTCTTCCAAAATACATTAGACCAGTGTGGATGCTTACATATCTAACAAAAGAGAACATAATGTTAAGAAACTACTTCCTCATGAACAGATAAAACAACGGCAGTATAAGGTTGAGAAGAACAGACAGGTAATGTATCGAGTTGTCAAAGTGCAGAAACTCATTGGTAAAAGAGGGCTCATTTACAGAGGAAATGTAGCAGCCTATTAACTGAAAGACACAGCTATAGATCATGGAAACTTTTTGGGTATTATTCCTTTCTTAAGCAAATTTGATCTTCCGCTTAAAAGTAATTTAGATAAGGTCACCGAGAAGAGTCATATACGAGGAAGTAAGCAGGATAGTGGTCGCATAACTTTTATTAAACACGGTGAATTATGTTTTGAATGCTGTCAGCACACTTATCAGAGAAGATATTTCGAAAGAAGTCTCAAGCTGCAATATTTTCTGTTCTATTAGACACTACTCAAGATATAGTAGTTTCAGGCCAGTGCTCTGTTGTTTTACGGTATGTTGTTAAAATGGTTGTCAAACAAAGTATTGTTATCATTGTAAAATGCATATCTACCACAGGCCAGTGTCCTTGCGGTTTACTGCTAGAAATTCTGCAGAAGTTGAACCTTGATATTAAGAAGTGTATTGGAAATTCAACCGATGGCTCAAGTAACATGCAAGGACAATATTCGGATTTTTTTTCAATTCACCTATGATCAGTTACACTGTGATTCAGTTGATTTTGAGTTTAACGGCCCTTTTAGCAGCGAGGCTATATGAGACGGGACATAACTGATTTACGGGAAATCCGAAGCACATGAGCTCCTTCCAGGAATCGAACCCAGGTCTCCCACGACAAAGGCGCATACGCTAACCGCTTAACCACTAAGAAACTCACAAGTAAACCTTACGTTTGGGTGAATCGAGTTGCTGACTGAGACACATATGAGCAAGTAGTACTAAATGTGGGCAGTATTTCAGTGAAGTTGTAGGTGCGAAGCTCCAGGGGCTTAGGAGATACAGCTACCAGAACATCATATTGAAGTACAGAATAGTCTTCATACAGTAGGAGGTAAGAACCCTGTAAGACCTCTTGTAACGACAAAAGATGAATAACAAATATATGGGTACATATTAGGACTAGGGGGAAGTCATATAGTAAGGGTATACCTGACGTCGGCCATCTTGAAATCCGCCATTTTGAATTAAGGTTAAGTTTTTAAAATAGGAATAGGGTCATGTGATACATGATTTAAGGCGCAAATTTAATCAGAAGAACAATGGTCACGTTAATTTTGATTTACGCGCAATTGGTAAAAACTTACAGGGGAATTAAATATTGTTGCAGCATATGTATTAGTCCTTTACCCCACTTTGTAAATTTTGTGTTAATGATAATAATTAAATAAAAAGCAGGTGGATAAATATTAGGCCTATGGTAAGAGTTGCCCTGATGGTGGCCATGTTCAAATCCGTCATTTTGAATCAGACAAAAGTTTTAAACAAAACGCGTAACAGTGACAGCTTATTAATAGCAAATTTTACCATAAATCCAACGGTATAACCATTTTTGCTTTATCATTAACCAGCATTTGTTACGCCACCATTGTATTTTTTATTAACTTCTAGCCCGAAGTCATATATTGCATTGTCCTATTCCCATTTAATTTTGTGCTGGTTAATGATAAAGCAGAAATGGTTACCGGTGGATTTATGGTAAAATTTGCTATTATAAGGTGTCACTGTTATACGTTTTGTTTAAAACTTTTGTCTGATTCAAAATGGCGGATATGAACATGGCCGCCATCAAGGCAACTCTTACCATAGACCTAATATGTATCCACCTGCTTTTTATTTAATTATTATCATTAACACAAAATTTACAAGGTGGGGTAAAGGTCTAATACATATGCTGCAACAATATTTAATTCCCCTGTAAGTTTTTACCAATTGCGCGTAAATCAAAATTAACATGACCATTGTTCTTCTGATTAAATTTGCGCCTTAAATCATGTATCACATGACCCTATTCCTATTTTAAAAACTTAACCTTAATTCAAAATGGCGGATTTCAAGATGGCCGACGTCAGGTATACCCTTACTATATGACTTCCCCCTAGTCCTAATATGTACCCATATATTTGTTATTCAACTTTTGTCGTTACAAGAGGTCCTACAGGGCTTTTACCTCCAACTGTATGAAGACTATTCTGTACTTCCATATGATGTTCTAGTAGCTATATCTCCTAAACCCCTGGAGCTTCGCACCTACAACTTCACTGAAATACTGCCCACATTTAGTACTACTTGCTCATATGTGTCTCAGTCAGCAACTCAATTCACCCAAACGTAAGGTTTACTTGTCAGTTACACGTGTGGTGTAACACTCATATACTTAATCATGTCATATGTAATCTGACAAAAAATTGCATTGATTCTGTGTCATTGTTCTGCTGAATGACTGTGCGATATTTATGCAGTCTTATCAGCAAATGGACATTTGGAAGATCAAATGTTAACAAAGGCGTCTTACAGTTATTGCGGAAA
Organism: Thermobia domestica; assembly: GCF_964235325.1. Lineage (NCBI taxonomy): Eukaryota > Metazoa > Arthropoda > Insecta > Zygentoma > Lepismatidae > Thermobia > Thermobia domestica. The sequence continues at coordinate 28,523,536 of NC_137454.1, forward strand.
CAAGATGGTAGGAAACACATTGTTTTTCAGAAAAAAGTATGGTCATTTTTCGAACCCAGAAAGTGCTTTGTATATATAGAGTTGACCATAATAATTAAGAAAATTGCTTCTGCAGAAAATATCAAACCAAAAGCTAGGTGTAAAGCGAAAGGATATATAAAAGATCTTCTCAAGTTCGAAACAACTCGGACAGCACAAATGTTCCTTAAGATGTTTCAAGTGACGACCTCTCTGTCAAACTATCTCCAAATAGATGGTGTTGCTAGTGTAGTCCTATCGGATAGTGCAGACTACTCTGTTCCAAGTGAAAGAGTTGAGAGATGATTTTGAATCCGTTAAGAATGCAGCATTAAGTTTTGCAGAATGCGCCAACAACAAATTTGAAGACTTAGAACGTGATTTTTTTTTCTATTGACCTGTCGACAATACGCCTTCAGAGATGGACGAAGATTTTCCTGTGAATATGAAGATGAAGCTGCTTCTATTCAATGACCAGGTACTGCACCGAAGCATTCAACACAATATTGGACATGGTAGTTTCGAGTATTTCTTCAAGATTCAAGAAGCAATGTACTTTATGGATTATTTGGACCCTAGACATTTCAACCAAGCAACAGAACTTCCAGACGTGCCTTTCGATAAACTTACATATTTTCTGAAAAACTTCAGTAAAGAAGTTTCCAAGGATACTATAAATGTACTCTCTTGGACTTTTGAAGGACGTGGATATCCTTGAAAGTCAGTCTTGATGACGAGCACAACCGAGAAAAAATGATTGTCTGATGGTGCAAGTGATTCAGAATTACGAGAAAATACATTTGTTTACAAGGAAAGCGAATGCAAAACGTGTTGCAAAATTGTCCAATGTGCTGCTTTTTAATTTTTACAGAATTGTAAATTTTGCAGTAATACTTATCCAGGTTTCCAGCATACAAATTTTTATTGACTTTGCCCGTAACTCAGGTAACATGTAAAAGAAATTTTTCAAAACTTAAATAAACTGAAATACATTGAAAATAGGCTAACGAGTACCATGTCTCAGGAACATTTGAAAACATTTATGCTGATGTCTATTGAAAAAGATTTATTAAAAAATATTTCGAATGCAAAAGTGATAGATAACAGTAGCATCAAAAACTAGTACACTAAAACATCTGCTAATTTTGTAATATAGTATACGTTCTCCTTGAACTTCATATAATATTTTGAACAATTCAGAATAATATACTGATGAAAGAATATCAGGTTTTAATTGTCAATTGTTAATACTATTGACTTACTGTAGAAAGAAAACTATGCAATTGATTTGTGACATTGAGATGCTGGTGGCCCTTGTGGGAGAAAGCGCCCACGTCCCTCTAATAATACCTATCCGTCCCTGGTCCAAAGCCTGGATAAAGTGTGATGGAAATCAGCAAATATTCAAATATTGTATATGTAAGATTCTTGCTGGTCTTGGTCTGGCGAGAATCTTGCAGGTATGGTCTTGGTGTTGCGAGAATCTTGCAGGCATGGTCTTAGTCTTAGCCTTAGTCGTAGTCTTGGTCTTGCATCGGTACTTTTCTCACCACCAACCTGTTCGACTTTTATTCTTATTTTGGCCGATATATATATATATATATATACTTATATGCTGTCCTATCAAGTGGTACGTTTTGTCGCCTGTCATTATTTGATAGCTGATTGGAAGACTCTTCGCAAGTAGCCCTCCAGGCAAGTGGTACGTTTTGTCGCTTGTCATTATTTAAAGTGTCTTCAGAAAACCCTTCACAAGCATCCCTCAGGGTAAGTGGTACGTTTTGTCGGTGGTACGTTTTGTCGCTAGTACGTTTTGTCGCGTATTCAGTTTTCTGTACATTTACTTTTAAGCCTGTATTTCTGCAAGCGTTAAATAAGATTTCTGCATTCCTTTCTATTGTTCTATCATCCCCTATCAAATTTACATCATAAGCACGCCATAACCTGGTAAATACAATTCAGCTCTAGGACCTGTTTCCTGTCTTTGATTTTCCTTATAGCGTTCTCCAGAACAAAGTTAAATAATAATGGCTACAACGCATCTCCTTCTTTTAGGCCATTCTCAATGTGAAACTTAGGAACAAGAATTTCTCTACTCGAACCTTACTTTGGGATTCATTTAGACATATTTTAATTAATCTACTTTTTCCGGTATTGCAAATTCTGTAAGCATGTTGTACAATGTTTCCCTCCTATCCTAGTCTAAAGTCAATAATTGATGTGCCAGGATATTGTATTCCCATTCATTTTTCAATTATTAGTTGAATAGTAAATATCTGGTCGATAGTTGATCGATTTTACCTACATCCGCTCTGATAATCTCCAATAATTTCATCTGCGTATGGAGTCAATCTTTCTAATAGAATGTTTAAGAGAATTTATTGGATGTTGACAGAAGAGAAATGACTCAATCATTATTACAATAAGTTTTGTCGCTTTCCTTCTGAACTGGAACAATGATTCTTTTCACTCTTGTGGTAATTCCTCCTTGTTCCAAATAAGGAGAATGAGTATGTGCATCTTGCTCTACAATTTTTCCAGCTAAAATTAAGTCAACCAGAATTTCGTCTACACCCAGAGATGTGTTTCTTTAATTTTTAAATAGCGATTTCTATTTCTGCCTGGTTAGGTTCTGGAATATACGGTTATGCTGTATGCATTTCACTTTCTCCACGCACATTAGTTTTTGGCTATGTGTTAAGCAACTCGTCAAAGAAATCTTTCCATCTATTTAAGATGCTATCCTGATCTGTGAGAACTGTTTCTTTAGATTTATTTAATATATAAGCACGAAATTGATAGCCTTTCTTAAGTCCATTAATGCATTTATATATGTCCCGAATGTTTTAATTTTTACTATTAACTTCAAGTTAATTAATTTTAGCTTTCAAAAATCGCATTTCTTTGTTCTAAAAGTTTTGGAAGTTTTCCGCTAGATGAATAAACTTTTATGTAGTTATTTTGTTCGGATTTTGTAGCCAACGCTGTTTCTTATGTTTTCTCTTCTCTGCTACTTTAGTGCATTCCTGGTTGAACCATGCTTTGTTCCTATGTATTTCTGCATGTCCCAATATTTCTTTTGCTGAAATCTTAATGTTATCTTTAATTTCAACCAAGTGTCCTCAACACTAGTGCACTTCGAACCTTTTAAAAGCGAGAATCTATTCGACACTTCAATCTGGCTCCCGTCTCACCTGACTCTCCTCTAATTTCTTTAAATTAAACCGCTCCGTTTTCAGATATTGAATATTTCCTTTATTCAACGATAAGTCTCTCTCTTATTATCAAAATCAATTCCTCTGAACGACTGAACATCAGTTGTGCTAGAATGTTTTCTTCTATCTACTAAAACATGATCAATCTGATTATATGTTTTTCCGTCTGGTGAAGTCCAAGTATATTTATGAACATCGCGATGTGGGAATTTTGTAATCATCACGATAAGGTTTTATGGATTTGCAAAGTTCACGAGTCTAACGCCCTTGTCACAACCTTCCTTATGCAGACATTTATTCCCTATAATCGGTTTAAAAATACCCTCTCGTCCTACCTTCGAATTGAAACCGCCTAACAGAATTTTCATATGGTATTGCAGGAGATGATCAAATACCCGTTCTATTCTTTCGTAAAACTTTTTTTTATTATCATCCTTATTTTTAGGGATGCGCTCGAGTCGAGACATGTCTCGAATCTCGACTCGACTCGACTCGAATTCGAGTCGAGATTCGAGTCGAGACACACTTTATAAAATTCGAGACGAGTCGAGACAAACGTATTTCTCGACTCGAATTTTCGAGTCGAGACACGAGTCGAGTCGAGACGGCTCTTAAAAATCTCGACTCGACTCGAATGTCTCGAAAATCTTTCTATAATTTTTAATATTATTTTGAAGAAAGTATTCACTCAGAAACAGCCTTGAAACCAATTCCAGCTTTTATTCCTTTAGAAAGGTACAGAACGCATAAAATTAATAGTTAATCTTTAAAGATCAAGATTTAATTTTCAGCTCAATTCAGTTAATTAGAGCTAATAGTTAATGTCGTTGTATTTGGTTGTACTGTAAATATAATGATAATAATAATAATAATAATAATAATAATTGATTATCTAGTTTGTATAAAACTATTATCCGTAGTCTAAATCTAGTTTGTATAAAACTATTGCGATAGAGTGAACTTCATAAATTCTCTGAATGAGCAGTTGGTAGTCTATAGTAATTTAGCATAGTTGTAATTATTGTGTTTTCGTTCCCATGAACGCAATAGGGTTACGTAACTTCTGGATTATTCGCTTGCCCAACTATTCTGAGGCTTTAATATGTTGCAGCATATCACGAGCTACGGATAATATATAATGTAACATTTGTTGTACATCACATATTATGATACGAGACTATTTTACATAGTATATCTTATCTAATATAAATAAAATAAAGAGTTTGTTTGTGTGTTTGTCTGTCTGTCTGTGCGACCTGGGGACCAGACGAGTGGACCGAGAGTTCCCAAAATTTGGTCACGGGTACCTTAGTCCAGGCCCCAGATCAAGACGAAGCGTTTTTTTTTAAATTTCGAACCAGGGGGGTCTCGGGGGGGACGTTTACTGGGACCGACCTGGGGACCAGACAAGTTGACCGAGAGTTACCAAATTTTGGTCACGGATACCTTGGTCCAGGTCCCAGTCTAAGGCGAAGCGTTTTTGTCAAAATTGGAACCAGGGGGTCTCAGGGGGACGTTTAGCGAGACATGTAGTAAAAGTAATCCAAATTGATCGACATTAGTGTCAAATCCATAGTTTTCACGGTCGCTGAGATCAATGGTGACACTTCCATCAGCGATGACTTGCAAATTCAGCTACTACTGTATGCGGGCCGGGTGTCAGCGGGTGAGGAATACCGAGACATGTATAAATAGCCCATATTGATTGATACTAGTGTCAAATCCTTAGTTTTCGCGGTCACTGAAATGAATGGTGATACTTCCACAGGTGTTGACTTCCAAATACAGCCCCCATGCGAAGAATGGGTATATTAAGCTAGTATTACAATAAATGGACTGCTTGGATGCCAAGAACTAGTACAGATAAGTACCATCCACTTCTATGAATAGGTATTTTTTAAAAGGATTTTTGTAAACACTAAGTTATAAAACAATGAACTGCATACAGTAGTTATGGTTTTGGTTCCCAACATAAAAGAAATATGGATTGTTCATGAGATATTGAACTTCAACTTTCACTCCTGGAAAATTTCAATTTTGGAGTTAGGCCACTTGGCATCAAAGCAGTTCACTGTAAGATAAATACATTCCGCACATTAGTAACATAGTTGTTCAGGGGCCTTCGATTTCCATCCTCTCAAATGAAAGCTGAATGATTGCTTGATACATGCTAACTATATAGGAGAAATAGTGTATTAAGTTTCCGAGCTTTGGTGCGTATCCGTATTTACACTCTGATATAACTTTAAGTTCACACTCAAATCGAGCTAATTGTTTAATGCATTTCGAAAGCTTTTGTTTTTATGCAGCTCATTACGGAAAATCTATTTCATAATCGTAACATTTATGTACTAAGAAACTATGAACGTAAAGTGGACTCGACCTAGCCCCGTGGCCGCTGTGACTCAGTGGCACAGCTCTCACCCTTGGTGTGTGAGGACTCTGATTCTGTGTGTGTGTGTGTGTGTGAACTCCGCGGCTAGTGTATGCGTACAGAGTCGGAAGCGGTATGTATTGTTTATACTACTTACAACGTTACCCCCCACATAAAATATAAATTCACCCTTTCTCCCTTCTCTTTTTCGAATACAATGAACCGACTCTTTTGCTGAAGAACGATGCTAAAAGAAAATTGAAACATCTGTGTCTAAACTTTCTTTGAAGCGCAGTCTTTTGTATTTGTAAGGTTTTGCGAGTGTTTTCGAGATAGCCAAATTTTTACCATGGACTCCTGCTGCGAACTGACCGTGAGTAAACACCCGATCTCGCTGTGCTCAATTTCTCTCTCACACGTGAAATGGGTTTGTTGTTTCCAAAACAAATAGGAAGTTACCTTGTGCTTTTGCATTTCTGCACGCACACAGGTACCATTGTTGTTTTAATGATCAGAAGAAATATCAAAACCATCCGATATATATGATACAAAACAGCTAACAGAGGGAGGCAAAGATAAAAGTAGGCCTATACCAAGTTTTCCGCGTGGTACCATTATGGAGAATAAATATTTGATAAAGTCACGTAGATGCGCTTAAACCTATTCCATCTGTCCTTATAATTTTTCTGGTCTCATCAATTTCTCAGGAGAATACGTACAACATATGTCCAAATTCCATATATACTCTTTCTAAACTAATGAGTAAACTCATTAAGAACACCAACTGATATCAATAAACAGGAAAGAAAACAATACTTTATACTTCTATCATTTGGTACACATCTCTATGAAGCACAGCTTGTTTCTTTTTGAAATAGCTCCTTCGTGTCACAGCTGTGGTTAGTTTTGTTTTGTGTTAGGATGAAAGAGAGAAATGCAACATTTGCTTCGAGGTGAAGTTATATATATTAAGATAAGCGGTGATAAGCGAGGTTTAACAAAGAGTGCCTTTCGGATGCACAATTTAACGGGTAGCTGCAGTCCGTGTTGAGAATCGAACCAAAGCTATGTAAGACATGTTAATATTGAGCTCTTTTGTGGTAAAAGTGAACGTCAGAAACACACAAAAGACTTGAAACATCAAGCTAATGTAAAGCAATTGAAAAATAGCCTACCTATCGCTGCATCTTTTCTGTGGCTAGAAACATGCAGTGTGTAGCAACAAGAATCGTGTTAAGGACTTTTTTTTCGAACATAACATTCCCTTCCACACCATAAAAGACAATATAATGTTTGTTAAAAGAAAGTGCACATAATATTTTTAAATTTTGTTTGTGATCCTATCATGCACAATTATAAATAATGCCTTTCATACTACGAGAATGAGTTCAACTATACGTCATGGCCCCTCTAAAGCGGGGCCGCGGTGGCTCGGTGGTAGATCGTTCACCTCTGGTGCTTGGGGACCCTGGTTCGATCCCAGCTCGTACCAAGTGAACTTTGTGGTGGACAAACACCGTGTGCGTGGGTTTCCTCGGGGTTCTTCCGTTCCCCGCACTTTCTTCATTCCACGATTTCACTAATTTCTCATCATCACCCCTCTCCTTTAGCCTAACCGGCATAACCGTGGGACGTAAAACTCAAAGATTTCACTTCATTTTTTCCCTCGAAAGCGATATCTTTCAAAATTATTTATTGTTAGATATTGTAAATTTACGGTATCTATTTTAGTGGACGGGAAATTTTGCATCTAATCGGATAATTTCATGGCTTCTAACAGGAATTCGCAGTTACGAAATTTGCATCACTGTCTTTTGAAAGGATGCCTAGAAAAAATACTACTAGAAAATAACTGAAAACACAAAATGGATTCGATAGCCAAATTCACGTCATCTTGGTGCATCATCATTTTTCTTTAAATATTTGTATTTAGTATTAGATTAGAGTTTAGTGTCCCTTTCAGCATCAAGGCTATATGAGACGTGAACTTACAAATTAACGTGGGTTCAGAACCACAGGAGTTCCCATCGGAAATCGAACCTAGGTCTCCCGCACCAAAGACGCGTACGCTAATCATATGGACAAGGGTGTTCGATATTTAATAATGTATACATAAAGTTGTGAAATTGCGCTTGTATAATGGAATGCAATTCTTTCTACTGACATAAACCTTCACAATACTTAGCTGGACAAAGTATCTTTAAAAAGAAAATGTCACTCTTTATGTTTCAGTTCCTGGTTCGACTGAAGTATGGAACAATTTGCAATGAGCGTTTTTGGATCCTACTTTGTGTAGTTGATTCATCATAAACTTGGTATTTGATACGGATATGAACTATTACACTTATTTGGTGTTTATTTCTAAATAATAAGTCCTAATACAATTTCATAAAGTTGTAATTCTTCTTTAGTTTGTATCACTTTACACAATGACAAATCCAAAAGGTGTGTTGTATCGGTGCAGTACCAGTTTTTCACGTTTTTCAAAATGTTCCAAAACCCAAAGAATAATCTTTAATTTCTGATATTTTAGTCGTCACAAATTACAATTTTATAATGTAGTCAATGTTTATAATTACTGGGCAGTTGGGCGTTTAAACTAATGACATCATAATAAAGTCAAAACCCTAATTTTGAGTTGAATTGATTCTGATTTTAACGTCCCGTTCAGCAGCGAGGCTATGTGAGACGTGGACCTACTGATTAACGTGGAATCCAAACCTCATGAACTCCCACCGGGAATCAAACCCAGGTTTCCCACGCCAAAGGCAAGTATGCTAACCGTTAGCCACGAAGGAGCTCCACCATAATTTTAGTGGGCGATAAAAAATATCTCGCCAGTGCTTTTACAATAAATAAAATTTTATATAAGTATTAAAGAATAGGGGTAAGAGATTTTATAATAACTCTTTTATTTATGAGATATGAGTATTTAAAAAAAAACAACTAAAGAATAGGTTGGCGGAACCACAAAAGACTCGTAAAATAAACTTTCTTATAAATACATACGCACCTTACTCACCTTTTATAATTGCTATGCTTACGTTCTCCATAAAAACAGAAATTCTCTTTTAGTGATACTTTACACAAGATCATGAAGTGGGTTCAAATTTAATTAAAGGCAAAATACAATACAATAATCCACAAATATTGCCTCAAGTGAGTTTAAAGATTTCTAAACACTAGTGCGAAACCGGGCTCTGCCCGTTGCGATCGATTTACAGGTCTTGAGACGAAAGTAAGAAGGGTCTTACGCACACAGTAAGTAAAAACAATTAATATGCCGGTAACTTTCCCCCAAATGGGTGTATCTTAAAACTAATTTCACCATTATTTTTCTAATTAAATTCTAGCCCGAAATTATGTATCATATTACCCTATTCCCATTTTGAAAACTTGACCTTAATTCAAAATGGCGGATTTCAAGATGGCTGCCATCAAGGTCATATCTACCATACGACTTCCCCCCAGGACTTATATGTATCCACATGGTTTTTCTTCACTTTTCTTCATTAACGCTCCGTTTACAAAGGGTAGTAAGGGACTTCTGTGGTAATCTCTAATAACCACATCACAACTCTTAAAAGTTATTAAAAAAAAATAGAAAACATGCACCATGGCAAAAATTTGTCATCACAAGTAATGATGCATACATGCCTTCTATCAGCAAAAAAAGTTTCATTGAAATTGGAGCCGGACATTTGAGTGATGTCCCTTGTGGGATGTGATTGAACGTGACGTCAGAACACATCGCCCCCCTTTCCGGAATTTACGGGAATTAGGTGACTGAGTGAGCACATGTGGTGCCAGCTCTCTCCAGCGATCTATCAAGGATCATTGCGTGTATGCCAAGACGTGTCGCCGTTTTTATCCATGCCAAAAGTCGACATACTGACAATTAGGTAGGTAGTCATGATGGTCTGGCTGATGTGTGCGTATATTTTAACTCGTACATTTTGTCTCGACTCGAATTTCGAGACGTCTCGACTCGAATTCGAGTCGAGTCGAGACAGAGACTGTCGAGTCGAGACACGAGTCGAGACAGAAACATATTTTCGAGTCGAGACACGAGTCGAGACAACATTTTCTCGAGACGAGTCGAGACAGACTTAAATCTCGACTCGACTCGACTCGAATGCATCCCTACTTATTTTCTGTTGGGGTATGTACATTTAAAACAATAATATTACACCACCGACCCTTAAGAGAAGTACAAGAAAATCTATCATTAACAAATTCAACCCATGTAATTGCTGATATTATGTATTCGTTTGTGAACGAACAGCCCTAATCCTAGTTGGTAATTTTTAATTCGTTTCCCGTAAAAGAACGTAAAATTACAAAGACTTGACTCCTCCATTTCCTTCTCATCCAACTTTCTGATATCCCACTAGGTCAATCTTCTATTTCTAAACTCATTCGTTACACATTTTAACGCGCCTGCCCTATAGAGACTTCTTATCTTCCATGTTCCAATTCTCATGTCGATTTTACTTTGCTGAGTTCGTGCCAAGTTATTAGTTCTGATCCGAGGATTCAGCAAATATATCTGAATAAGTTTTTTTTTACAGGATGAGTTTTTAGCCCACACATTAAATTCCCAAGCTGGAGGATCACCCCTTGTATGTCCGCGACTGCTTATTCAGTATATTAGCAGCTAATCTCTATATCCCAGAGGCCTTCTCGTCGATCTCATACCTGAGGAAGCGCCGTGGTGACAGGAAGACCACATTTTACGGAAATTAATATAGATATATTTTAGAATTACAGTAGATACTGATTATCCGAACACTGATTTCAAATACACAGGAACAATCCATATGCTCGGATATATGGATGCATATTAAGACTGTGAAAGCTTCGATGCCATAAAAATCGTAAATTAGAGACTAGTATCAGTATAGTATTTCATGAATGCATTTGACTATTCGAACTATTCTTGATGTATTACATTGTTTCGTTTTATAGCTACATAACTTTATAGTGTTTTTGTAAGTGATTATACTCGTTACCTGTTCTCTGCCAATAGCAACTGTGTGAATTTATAATACAAAAGTGAAATACAGAAAGATATTTAAAAGAAAATGTGATATTTCGCAGAGCATCTCATGTAAAGGGCGCCTTGTATTCTTCACAGCTTCCTTATTAACAATCACTATTCGAATTTATTATGCAAAGCTGGTACACAGGATAACTAAAACCATTTATCTATAATGTGATGTTTAGTAGGGCGCCTTATGTAGAAGGCGCACTGTACCTTTCACGGATTCTTTACCAATAGTAACTGCATGTATTTATTGTACAGAACTGTGGTATACAGAAGAGTAAATAAAATCGTTCATCTTTGGTGTGGACTCACAAGGGCGCCTAATGTAAAGGGCGCACTATACCTTTTACTGGTTCTTTACCAATAAAACTGTAAGAATTTATTACTAAATCTTGTACCTTTATTTATACTGTGATGTTTCGGAGGGCGCACCGGGACACGTCCCGGTGTCCCGGTGGGCCAGCACGAGCCTGGCCAAAAGATGGAAAAATGAAGGGTTAACTTTTAAAAAACCCGCTCCAGTTGAAATGCTTATACAGACACGGACAATGACACGGAGAACCAGTCGTATTAACAAATGCTGAAACAAATCTTGAATTATTCGCTTATTCACCTAAAAATCACCTTCATTAACATGTCTGCTCACTAGGAGCGTATCCCCCAGCGTGTACATTAACATATACTTACGAGAGAATACCTACATCTCAGATTTTGAGTACAATTTCAAAAGTTCATTTTCGTAAACTGTAAAAGCAGTGATTACTATGCTAATTATCACAAATTAAATGCAACTTTTGCGTTGCATACACACAACCTACTAGGGAATGAAGACCATGTGCTAACAAAGAGTACACTGGAAAATGAAATAACATGTTATAACAAAAATTAAAATAAGATGATAATCAATACAAATATAGAGGATGAATATGACATATCCGAACTTCGCCTAGTATGGTACAAGAAGCTATTTGTTTACTTCTCCTTGGCCAACCGCTAAGAACATTTATAAATCTATATGTGGCTTTGTTATACGCAATTAGTACATTCAAATTCACAAACGATGACGAACTGAAGGGTACGAAGGTACAGTTGCAAGTCCGTAGTCATAATAATATAGTTCTACTAAACAACGTTGAAAATAGTGGGTAATTAGGTGGTAAGTATAAATGACCAAAACTGAACAGTTTACATCGATCATTTCGAAATACAGCTAGAAGATTAAATTTACAAGAAATAACAAAAATCAGTGAAATTTGGAGTTATACTAAGCATAGTTTGAGGGGGAAAGCGAGCATCCCCGGTGGGGATACTTCAGCTGACTTCTTTGGGGGGAACAAAATGTGATTGAGGGGGAAAATCCCCCTCATCTCCCCCGGTAATTCGCACCCTGATTGCGATTATAGTAGCTTGTTGCATCTTTTGCGTTGCGATCTGCAAATTTTGCTAAGACTGATATGTAATCAATGAAAAATTCAATTCTTGTAGACTATTTCTTTTAAAGTTTAGTAATACATCTGCAAAATCCTAAATCTCTATAACCGTATTATCAATATGCACCGGATGACCTACTTTGTATTCTAACTTCCCTTCTTAAGATTTTCTATTTATTATAGCTGAAACAAAATAATAATAATAATAATAATTAGAGTTTCTTTGACCTTATAATTATATAATTAAATTGTAATTTATATGAATGCAGTGTAATTATGTCATTTTGGTTAATATGTTTTAGTTATCATATTATTTCTATTATTGATGTAGGATAACAAAATAAATATGTATGTTAATTTCGTTATATTTTTTGGTGATTACTTCCGGAAAATAATATAAAATAAATAATAATTAGAGTTTATAACGATAAGACATGGCAAGAAATGTAGAAATTTTGTGCCAAAAATTATTTTTTAAAAATAAACAAATGAAAAACTGCGTTGTCATGGAAATAACAGTAATCATCTAACTACTCTACTGTTTCGGCACAAATATGGTTTCGGTCCTTTTCTAAATTTTCAGTGGAATTGATCAATATCTCAGAAAAATGACTTTATCAGGTACTGTAGGAGATGCAAATAGTTTACAAGAAGCTCGAAGAAAATCCCAGTTCTATATGAGAAGTTTGTCAGAACAGAGTTTGGCTAATCTTCGTCGAGGTCATAGGTAAGCCTAATTTTCATTCCAAACTCCATCTTGTCTGTTTGCTCTTAACTTTATCAAATGTGCAAAACATGAACTTCTTTAATATTTTATAGTATGCAAGACAAATATTTAAATAGTTTTAATTTGATTTGGTGTTGGAAAGAAAATTTACATTCTACATAAAACGATTAAGCTGTGAAAAAATCTAAACGAAACGTTTTAAGCATAAAATAATAGCGAGAGAGAGAGAGAGAGAAAAAAAATTAATAATTGAATCAGATGGAACAAATACTGTATATTACATAAAAAGTGTGAATATATAGCCTAGTTTTACTTTTTACTTCTCAATTTTTTTAGTTAACGTTCCACGATTATGCCCTTTAGGCTAAAGGAAACAGATTATTACTGAAAGTGAATGATTGAGAAATTAATTATTTTGTCCTCTCCCACCGGGACTCGAAGCCAGGTCCACGTGCATCACTAACGTTTTAATGTTTTTTAGCATGGAAAACTCGGGTTGATTCCAAGCGGGAACTCATGTGGCTTGAATCACACGTTAAGCTGTAGGCCCACGTTTCGAGTTAAGTTCCAAAGTTGGCGGTCCGTTGCTGGCAAAATTTTGAAAATTTACTTGTAAGAAATTAATAATTTGCTCGTTTGTGTGTTTGATAATATGTAAGAAGAGCGGAACGTGTGTTTACTTTTTTTCTTTTATGTAAGCGGCTATAATCATGGCACAATTAGGCAAGCAGAGGGAACTACTTCGCGCAAGGTTACCACATGATTGTATTGTGAGAAACTAACGAGCATTTGTATTCTGAACATGGCTGCACATGTACAGAGACACTCCAGTTGGTATCCTTACGCAGAGACGAGAACTTACATTCTATTAATTTTAACAAAATGGGTCCAAACTTCCATAACCTTAAGAAGCGAACCCGACCCTACCCTATCCTATTTACCCCAGCCCAATTATGCACCAAGGTTAAGGGAGGCGGTAATGATGAGATGCATTATAATGGTAGAGGGATTAAAATGGAAGAAAACGGAAAAACCTCGAGAAAACCCACTAACACAGTGTTTGACCACCAGAAAGCTCACCTGGAGGGAAGTGGGATTGACCCACGGGCCCGACGCACCAAAGATGATTGCTGTATCGTTGAGCCATCGCTGGTCCCTAATTTTCTTTTGTTGGTGCACGGCGACTACATTTGGAACACATGAAGTTGAGGGGAGCCACCAGAGATAATTCTTTAAAAATTGTAATGAAACTAATGATCCTAGGGTAATTTTCTTGGCGACTGCCTACAACTGTGTACAAATTTACAATACGCCTAGAAACTTATATCCGATGAAACGATTACTTCTGAGGAAAACACCAGAAATCTGTGATGGGTAGCCACTACAAGCTGACATTGTAATGACATCGATTTCAGTTGAAGGCAGGGCGAAGCTGGAGGATCCATACATTTCCGCGGGATGCATCCATAGGAAGCAGGAGCATTAGCAGAATTTAGTGTGCACATAAAGGAAGGACACATGCAATAACCTTTGCTAGGTGGTCACCAGAAGCTAGCTTTTAGTGTTGCACTTGCGTAGGAATGAATTATACTTTCTAACGCTGTTTCCGCATGTTTTCCACCTACACAAATTATTCCCTTAAACGTTATTCTCCCTTTGTGTACTAATAGATTTTACCTGTATATTTTTTATATAAAGATGTCAATGTGTTCTTAATATGTATCCTTGTATTAAAAAAAGCACCTTCATGACTAAGAGGTTAGCGTACGCGCCTTTGGTGTGGAAGACCCGGCTTCGATTCCCGGCAGAAGCTTATGTGGTTCGGATTCCACGTTAATCAGTAGGTGAAAGTCTCATATAGCCTCGTTACTGAACGGGACGTTAAACTCAAAATCACGTCACATTGTAAAAAAAAAATACATCGTTAGCTACGCAGCTACAAATTAGCTTCAGTTACTTAACGATTCTCATTTTAAGTTCCAAACAATTGGTGTCTTCTAAATATTTCAGATAATATGACCGTAATTAATGCTCATCTGGGATTAGATAGAATAGTAGTTCAGAATGGGATTGAATTTCTAACTGCAATCGAAAAAAATCATCACAAGCTTTAGAATGAATGCAAAACAATAACCGGGAATCCACAGTGTAAAGCTGACAAAGTTTAAGTTGTTTTTCTCTCAAAACTCGATCATCATTCACTTTTCGGAGAAACCAAACGTTGGAATCTTTTTAATCCAGCATATAGGGGTCTAATGCGCTACACCTGCTCACGAAATCATACATTTGTTTTCAGCACTTTTGGAAAGAAATGAAGTCAAAATTTTGTCTCCATTTTATTATGTATCAAGAATCCTCTGGAAAATTAGGGCCTTTTTTTGGCAAAACCAGGGACCAGGGCTGGATTAACCCATCTAGAGACCCGGGGCTATAAAAAATATGTGGTCCTGCTGACTTCACCTAATACATTTCGCTTTAAAGTACAGTAGGAAAGTTAAGGAGTATTTTCATATTTTTTGGTCATATTTTATTTTATGATGATGATTGTATCTTCATGGTTCTTTTTAGATAGCCAGTTGAGATTTTGATCACAATGGAGGTCCCTGTTCATCTGGAGGCCGGGAGCTATAGTCCCCCTAAGCCCTCCCCTTAATCCGGCTCTGGGCAAAATATGTTGAAATCACGATGTCGACTCCTCAAAAGAGGGAATAATGAATAAAATACATCTACTCAAGTGTATTAAAGAGATCGTTGCTAAAGCAGCGAACCCGGACCGTGAGAACCTCTTTCTACTTGATCAGTAAGGTCAGTTTACAGATAAGACTGGTAAAATCCAGGCATTTAGAGCTGATAAAGCAGTGATTGTTGAGAATCTGCCGGCTAGTACGACGGACTAGTGCAGGTGTCGCCAAACTTACGAAAGCTTCTGAGCTACCGTACCGTTTTTAAATCCTACTGTGAGCTACGAACCAAATAAACTACCAACTTATTATTATTATTATTTTTTTAATATTCCATTTGTTTATTGCCAATAAACTTACAGAATATTTCTAGTAAATATGAAATCAAACTATCCAAATTAGTAAATGTATAATATACACACGAAAAACATAACAAATGTCTAATATACACACGAAAAACATAACATGCACAACCACACGCGTATATAATCAAGTGTGAGATGAGGCTGACAATGGTAATTGCGCGGAAGAAACAAGCAGTTCTTGACATCTTTGCCCCCTGACATCATTGTCATTAGTGTCAGAACAATAGAGGAATTCAGGTTAGCAAACCGGAGCGTTAACGCGATCTACCGAAAATGTTTCCGCGAGCTACTGATAGCTCACAATCACTGAACCAGTTTAACCATAGGATGTTATTTGAATTTGAACTGGGTGGACAAACACCGTGTGCGTGGGTTTTCTCGGGGTTCTCCCGTTTCCTCCCACTTTCTTCATTCCACCATTTCATTCATTACTCATCATCACCGTCTCCTTTAGCCTCACCGGCATAACCGTGGGACGTAAAACTCAAAGATTTTGAATTTGAACTGAAGCTGACAATGAAAAATTTCCGCGTATTTCAAAGAGATGACGAAACTCGGCTTCAATCAATCCCCGACACATTTCCTTGTTTCAGTATGCTTACTGCAAAAGCTGAATCGAACATCACTTGCCATAGTGTTTCAATATATATACAGAGCGTTCAAAAAGTCTCTATACACCTGAATTGTCACATATTCAAAGCAACGAGAAAATTATTTTACTCAAAATTTGTTATATTTTATGGCATAAAAGCACTATGTACAGGGCGTAGCATATACACACACATTTTAACGCACATTTTCACAGCAAATGTTTGAAATGTCCCCCACGAGCCTCCAAACATGCTTGCACTGCACACGTTTCTTCTTGTTCTCAAATACTCTCACAAGTTGTTCATGTGGAATGCTATGAGCAAAATCTCGAATAGCTGTTTCGAGTTCTTGTAGCGTGTGGGGGTTCCCGTTATAAATAGAATTCTTTGCATAACCCCAGAAGTAAAAATCCGGAGGAGTCAAGTCAGGAGACCGAGGTGGCCACAATCCCTTTGAAATTATTCGATCTCCAAAAACCTCTTGCAGTAATCTCATGGATTGGCGAGCTGTATGTGCTGTAGAGCCATCTTGTTGCATCCAAGCATTACGAATTTCGTCTTCCGTTAGTTCTCCCATGAACTGGTGAATAATTTCACAATAACGAGTTGAATCTATTGTTTGTTTGAAAAATATGGGGCCAACTATTCTTTTTTTGGATATTGCAATCCACTCCCCTATCTTCTGGTCATGCAGAGGAACTTCATGTATGAGATGTGGGTTTTCTGCACACCACAAATGTGAGTTCTGGGCATTGACGGAACCTGATAAATGGAACTAAACCTCATCAGTAGAAAAAAAAAAAAAAAATCGTCAGACTTGTCCATAACAAACCGTGTAAACCATTCACAATACTGCACTCGTTTTACACTGTCGGGAGGAAGTAACTGCTGCACCGCTATCACCTTATACGGGATAAGACGCAGTTTCTTACGAACCGTCTTTTGTGCCGTACCAACACTTATTGCTTCTTCCTGGGCAAGTTTTGGAAGTGTTTTCTTATGGGGGCTACTTTGCATTGCATCCGATATGTGTAGCATTTTTTCTTCATCGAGCACTGACGGTCTACCACTTCGATCATAGTCCATTACCGTTCCAATGTCTCTAAATTTATCGATCAGTGCCCTTACAGTGTGACGATTCGGAACAAACTTACCTTTGACTGTCCGTTTGTACTCACCTTGTTCACGGGACACATGTTCAACCAGGAATATTCGTTGTTCCAAAGTTAACACCATTGTTTCACAGACCGCTAACTAGATGCAACAATCACTTCAACGTCACTTTGTCGACTGGAATCTAAGAAAGGAACTTCACGCAAGGCGATAATATAGCAATGTTGCAAACCTTCGCATAAAATTTTATTTCATGTGACTGATGCGACTTTGACTTGCCACGATTCAGGTGTATAGAGACTTTTTGAACGCTGTATATATATATTTGCCTTTTCTGAAGACCATACATACACCGAAGAGACAGTGAAAACTTATCTCGTACAGAAACTTAAATAAAATGAGTGAAGCTGCTCTTTTCTTTGATGCAGGCCAGGGGAGGATACAGGACGGACTTCTGGAAGGGGGAAGGGCAATGGGTTGTAATACTGCTACTTAGAGCTACTTTTAATAGTTACAGACTCTGGGATGGGTTTTATTTATAAAGTGAAACCTCTACTAACGTACACCTCTATAAAGCGGACACCTCCCGTAACGGACATATTTTGTAATCCCCAAACACTGCCATAGGAAAAACACATATTGGCAAACCTCTCTAAGGCGGACATTCTCTAGTACGGACACGGACAGTCTTTTTTGTCGTTTATATGTATTATTTACCTCCGTATTACGGACACTTTCTCTACAAATAAGTTGAAAAGTATTGTAAAAACACATTTTTAATAATTCATACATGTGTCACCAAGAAAGCTTTGTGACTATTTTGCCTCAACTGTCTGCTCTGCAACCCAGACAAAGCTGCTCTGTTTAACAACACTTTTATGTACTTTCCTTGCATTCCACTCACACCCAACCTGTTTTAGACACAAAAGTGATTGACATTTGCCTGCCGTTTAGGATGACACGTTATTCAATTGTCCCGCTATAATATCTAACCAAGAAGAAGACCAGTTAGGTTTGGGTATACATATTGTCTCAGAAACTACATTACTGGATTGCAATTAACCCACAAATTAAAGCGACATACTGAAAACGTAGTAAGTAGTGATAAGTGTAAACTTCAGAGAACTACATCTTATTTCCAAGTTGTACCTCGGACATAGGAGTATTGGATGGGGGAGGATAATGCAAGTACCGTAACATTTTGGTAATATTCGTAAATACATGATTCATGCAAAAATATATTTTCTAATTGAATATTACCTTGTTTACTGATTTACGTAACAAAATATTGAAACCTCTTTAAGGCGGACAATTTTTGATTCCCCAAGACTGTCAGCTTTAGAGAGGTTTCACTGTATATAAAATAAAAAAGTTTCCTCTTCTGGGGGGACGATCACCCAACCTGGATCCACCCCTGTGGCAGGCGATCTACATTTTCCGTCTATAAATGAAAAACTTCATTTCTCTAATACTGCAATATTATCCCTACTAGATAAGCATGCTCCACTCATTAAACACAAAATATCGCGATCTTCTTCCCCGTGGATAACTAAAGAAATTTTAAATTTAATGGCTAAGCATGATTCCTCTTGTAAACAAATCACGAAATTGGAGTGCGTATGGTTGGAGTGTAACCGTTGCCATTTCAAAGTGTGCTTTTTCAGTTATTATTCTATAAATACTTCTTATTATCATATTAATTGTGATGTTTGCATGGTCAGGTGGGGGACAAGCCATGATTAGCCGTAACTTCGCCATGTAAAGTAAGACTAAATAAATAAATAAATAAAATTCTACGAAACAGATTTAGCATGTTTTGAAAATACACTCCTCAACTGTGATTCTTGTGCGTCGCTTGCTCGCATACGTTGTTCTTGTTGTAAAAATACTTATTGTTTCGTCGAAAGTGATTAAGCTAGGTTCAGTGGCGTATTTAGGGGGAGGGCTTCCGGGCTTAATCCCCCCCGAAATCTTACTTACTATAGTAAAGTATATGAAATATCTTGCAGAATTTTCACATTTTCAGGCAAGGCCCCCCCGAAAGTTAGCAAAGCCCCTCCCGAAACAAAATCGTAAATACGCCACTGGCTAGGTTTAATATGCATATTTGTTCTACGTGGTTTCTCCATATCGATTCAATAAATTCAATTTTGTTATCATCATTCAAATGTGAAAACAGCAGTTTTCTTTAATCGATTGCCAATATTAAGGTATCTCATTCAATGTTCCAGCTTGTTAGTTTCAAGGTATTTCAAGTAAATACGTATTACATACTGGTAAAATCAATTAAATTACCTGTAGAGCTGTTGTCTGCGAAGCTGTTCGCTATTACTTCGCTTTCTGCAAAATTTGTGGCAAACTTTGTCAGTGTGAAGTGAAATTCCCGGTCGATTGGTGTTTTTTATTTTGGACTTATACGATAGCTCATGATGAGTTCTATCGATTGCAACTATAAACACAACACATTTCTCACCCACTATTCTGTCCAACCTCGAGTCAGTACTACAATTGTTTGGAAGTTTAAAGGAACGTGATGATAAGTAAAACTGAAACTAATTTTAATAAATGTTTCTGACGTTCTAAGAGAAGTTATAATTATAGGCGACGCCACAGTGGGTGCAGTGGGTGCAGCTGCACCCACAGTAGCTTCGATTTTCAGGATTCCTACAATAATCCTTTCTATTTTGTATATTTATATTTTCCTATGTTTGGATATATTTGAGTGATGACGGATATATTCGAGTGAAATGGTGTATGTCAATTTCTACAGTTTGGTGAAAAGTTTTCAGTGATTCCGGTTAGTAGTTGCTCATGCAAACGGTGTTTCTCCAAGATGAATTATGTCAAGTCCAAACTAAGATCGACTATGCTTCCATAGAGACTCAATTCCATAATGTTGCTTTCTGTTGAAAAGTCGATTTCATTGAGCATAGATATCGAAGATGTCATTAAATAATTCAAAGCCATGGTTAAATTCAACAGAAGAATGCCCTTATAAAAGCTATTGTAATTGATTCCATTGAAAAAAGGTACTCTTGTACACTTAAATTTCTGATATTTTTTTGATAAATCCATAACTCACATATACGTGTATCCATGTATGATGTTTCTTTAAATATGTACATAAAGTTTTTATTGTGTAGTATGCTAATATTTCTTTCTATGTCTTATCCCTTTCCAATCTGCACCCACATTATCAAAATCCTGGCGCCGCCTATGATTATAGTATTATTTTTTAATTTCGAAAGTCAATATATTCTTTGTTTATGCAACATTGAGCCTCCAAAAATAGTAATTTTGATGTTTGATTTTTCTCATTTGTTTCCTTCTTCTTCCCCCGCATAAATTAGTTCTAGAAACCTTTCTATGTTCTGTTACGGAATTTATGTGTGAAGTCGTGTATCTCATAGTTCAATATACCACGGTTATGTTACTTGGCTAAGGGCCATATGGTTAGCGTATATGTCCCTGGTACGGGAGACCCGGGTTCGATTTTTGGTGGAAACTCATGTGGTTGGGACCCCACGTTAAGCTGTAGATCCACGTCTCATATAGCCTCCTCCTCATTTGCTCTATCTATTTCTCTCTATTGTTTCTCCGTACGTAGATGTGTGCTTCTACATCATACACCGGCCAGCTGAAAAGGATGCTCTACAGTGTGGTTCGTAAGTCCCAACACATTCATATATCTTACGTATCGAGTTTATGTGTCTCTGCTGTTGCGCGTTATTATTTATAATATTATGTGACACTATGTTCTTTGAGACTCATGTCTTAATGAAAACCACTTTTGGAAGCAATGTTGCCAGTCTTTTTTTTCAAGTGTTGAAAGTTCATTCTCGTAAGCCACTAGAGCTTCTTTAGGGCTGCAAAATCTCCTCCCACTGATGTGATCTTTGATCCTGCAAAACAGAAAAAAACAGGGCCAGGTCAGGGCTATATGGCGGATGAGTCATAAGTTTGACCTCCGTAGATTCTAAAATCTGAATTGTGATGTTGGCCGTGCGTGCGGACGCGTTGTCATGATGAAGCAGGATCCCACGCAATCCAGTTGTTGGACGCCGTTCCCGAAGCTTCTGGAACACTTTTGTTAGGCAAACAGTGGTGTACCACTGAACAGTAACAGTCCTTTGTTCTTCAAGTGGAACAGTTGCAACATGGCCAGATTTGGAGAAGAAAGTTGCGACTATCTTCTTCCCCACACTTCGTGGGTGGATTTTCGTCAGGAAAGATCCGAACTGTAGACTGGTGTTTATTTCCAGGGTCAAATTGTCAAATTGATAGATCCAAGTCTTATCACCAGTAACAATGTCAGAGACGCGTCGAGAATTGTCTCCATCAAATCTTGCAAGCATTTCTTCACAACATTCCACACGCATGCGCTTCTGCTGTTCAGTCAAAAGTGTGAGGCACCCAACGAGATGAAACCTTCCTGAGCCGAAGATGATCATGAAGAATTTTTGTTACTGCTGGCGATCCAATGTTCACTGTAGATTCAATGTCCTTGAAAGTTGTTCGAGGATTTTCTCGAATCATTTGTTCCACAGCGGCAATGTTTTCATCTGACACAGCTGTTGCCAGACGTCCAGCTCTTTCTTCATCTTTAAGCGGTGTCCGGCCTCTTCTGAATTCACCAAACCACCGAAAAATTATAGCACGGGAAGGAGCAAGGTCTCCAAATGCCCCCTGCAAACGGTCAAGGCTTTGTGTCTCGTTCAAACCACTTTTGAAATCGTAAAGGATTATTGCCCGCAAATGTTCCCTTTCGAGCTCCATTCTAGACAGCTGAATACTGCTCACATCAACAAACAAGTGAAGGCGATACGGCCACGCCGATAAGCGAGGCGAGTTGAAACTTGCTTCGCTTCTTCGCTCTGGATACCACTACCTTACGCAATTGTTGGAATTCAAATACTGTTGCACAACAATGCGTATCTCAAAACTTTCGTAGTGACCCTCGTAGAATGTAAGTGTATATTTAAGAAAAAGAAAATAGTTTCGAAATAACTAGAGGAAAAAAGAATGCTTCTACGCACAGTGGTTCATTATTTTGTTGCAAGTCTGTTTCTTCATATGCAAGTCAATCTAAACCACTGTTTATTCTTTCATCTTCTCGGTTTGAAGTGTTTACTTGTATACGGAAAGAAATGAAATCCGACAACGTCGCTCTTACGCGTCATTGGCTTTCGCCAAATGTCAAGAGGTTTGAGGCGGACAGTACCACCGGATTGGACGATGTGAGTGCAGCATTCAAAGTCAACCGCCAATTCTGCTGCCGTGCTAAATAATTTTTTAAATAGCTTTTTCGCATTGTTCCTGCTTCAATAAGGAAAATTTGCAAATTATGGCGCAAGTTTAGAAAGGCCACGTAAGCAACAATTCTGCCTTCTTTCCCCCAATAGACTTTATATGTAGTTGAAATTTTATTGTAAATCGAATGTTCTTTGCGATGAAAAAAAATGAACTTCAAACCATGAAACAAAAATATATAGATATTATATTTACCAGAAAAAAAATCTAGAAGATTGTTTAAAATTAAGCAAATTGATTTTAGAGACAACTCTTCCATTGTACTGAAATATAAAATATTTAAATAACCCTTCTTAGTGGCACATAAATAATTAAGGTGAGAAAGTGCGTAGTATTCATCGTAATTTCTGCATAGTGACAAGAAATACTTAACGCTTGTCCAGTTTAGACAGAAAATGAGTCTATTTTATATAGTATACGGGACTATTTTAAAATTCACTTGTAATTATTTCACGCTTGAGGAATCCGTGAAGAACTGTAACAAATAGTTGTGAATTTTAACACATCTATCTGTCAGCCATAAACAAACAAACGAATGATTTACCTGAAGCAAGACGTATAAAATGACATAAGTTCTTCATTGCAATGGACGTTAATTTTGAGTAACGTAACATGAAAATTTTAAGTGTTAAATGCTTTTAACAACAATACATTTACATTAACCGCTTTCGCCTAAACGATATTTACTTGTTAAGAGATGCTGAATGTTCATAATATATGTTATGACGTTGCGACCAATGGATGAAGACTTCGTTAAGTGCTGTGTGAATCTGTGTGTAACCTACGAAGAGATGATTTCGTTGCACTAATCACAGGTATTTATAAATATTTTCTCTTCTTTTTATGGTAGTTTTAAAACTGTACTTGTAAATGTGTTAATAATTGTCAAGTCTTATTACTTTATTTTTATTCGGAAAGACAACTCGTACATATAATGATATATTGACTTAACTGCTCATATGTTATTTTATGTGAATACACTAACATTAACAAGTCGTTAATGTTAGTTGTACAATTTAATGTTTATTACTGCAACTAAATCTTAGTCTGTACTTCGTTCTGGATACACGCACATTACGTGTTCGTTAAGAATAACACTCAAATATGTGCTTGTACCAGGGGCGGATCCAGGACAGACTTCTGGGGGGGGGGAGGTCGGTAGTAATACTGCTACTTAGAGCTACTTTTAAGAGCTCCAAAGTTTTTATGGATGGGTTTATTTATATATAAAATAAGAAAGATTCCTCTTCTGGGGGGGGGCGATCGCCCCGATCGCCTTCCCCCTGGATCTGCCCCTGGCTTGTACCAAGGGCGCTCATTAGGGGAGGCAAAGTGGGGCGCTCGCTCCCCTGTAAAGCAAATTGTACTTCGGAAGATCGAAAACTAAAAAGATTTTTAAAAATATTTACTGCAAAATTTGAGACTACATTTGAAATGTTGCTTATACTGCCCTCTCCTGGAAAAAGCAACATGGGCGCCCTTGGCTTGTACATATGTACGAGGTTAAGTCAAAAATTATCCGCAGTTTTGACGTAACTCTACTTACATTGTTCATACGGACCTCTGTCCTCGTTTATTTTATTGTTATGCTCTTGTGGTCATGCTATAAAAGTTTGATTTTAATTCTTCCATTTGTCTTCCTTTTGTTGCAGATAGATTCATGACCGTTTATTATAAATTTGCACCAAAGAACGAGCAGTGAACCGGTTTTTGTGGTCGGAAGGCGTATCAGGGACCATAATGCATTAAAGACTTTTGGCATAATACGGGAACAGTATCTTGCCGCAACGGAATATCTACGAATGAATTGAAAAATTCAAAAATGGTCGCACAACCGGACGACTATCTACGGCTACAAATGATGATAACATTGACCGTGCACGTGACATGGTTCTGTTAGACGGACGAGTGACTTTTGATAAAGTGGCACATCATGTGGAAATTAGTCATGATTCCTGATACACCTTCCGACCACAAAAACGGGATCACTGCTCGTTGTTCGTCTTTGGTGCAAACTTCTAATAGAGCGGCCATAATCTATCTGCAATAAAAGTAAGACAAATGGAGTTTTTAGAACCAAGCTTTCATAGCATGACCACAACAGCATAACAATAAAATAAACGAGGACAGGGGTACGCCAAAATTGCGGATAATTTTTGACTTGCCCTCGTATATTTTAAAATGTCAAGAAATGATATGCGAATTAACTAACTAATCAGGATAATAAATCTAAGGTTAGCTACTTTGTTTCGTAATCCCGTGAGTAATTTTCTTAACAGGTTTTCCAGAGATTCTCAGTTTCACTAGTTCTCAATGCTAGGGCAACACATACCTGGTATTTCAGATAAAACGCCCACCGATTATAAATTACAAACGACTCGAGATTAAAGGATGACACAAAAATTGGGACAGGAATATGTCCAAAGTCGAAAGGAGTGCTCTGTTTGCCCTTCAACGCTCTCTATTATGGGACTTGAGGTCGAGATATCCACGAACAGTGGGCAGATTGTGTCGGTGCGCTATCCTGTTGAAAATATCCCACAAATAGGATCTGTAGTGGAAGTTCATCAATGGTGTACTACTGCATCATCTACAAATACATGTCTGACATTACTGATGATGTATTAAGAAGAGAGGACACAATGACATTTAAAGGGGTCATAGAGCATCACATATTAACATTTAGTGAGCCACCTTCATGCTCTAGAGCTAAGTGAAAGTTTTCCGGAAAATAGTATTATATTAGCTATCATGTTTACTTGAGTCAAGTGTGGTTTCATCATTGCATGTCAACACATTCACAATACCTCATTGCATATTCGCCATTTCGGCTAAAATCCGGTAGCATTATACGTGAACACGCTTTTGTGTCGCTGTCAAACTTTGGACAACTTTTTGTCAGCTGTTGTATCCCGAGCGTAGCTGACAAAATTCGGTACATTTTTTCTTTCTTTCTTCGGAATTCCCGATTCCAAACTGCACCGTCTGGTCGATTTAGATAGACTCTGCATTATAGATTGCTGTACAACTGCAATGTTCAGTTCAGTTCTATCTGACTTTGATCACCAAGCATTTTCTCCCTATTTGTGTGTTGCAGAGCCTGTTATCAGAAAGTTAGCATAAACACGACGTATAGTTAAATTGCTTAGTGGGCCTCGCCCTTCAAATAGTTCCGAAAACATTTTAGAACTGCAGCCGTCGAACGATACACTTCCATCAAGCTTGCAATCAACCTTCTTCGCTCTGACGATAATCTGTCACCCATGCTATACGTATACTTTCGAAAGAAAAATAATTCATTAGTGTTAACAAATTTTGACTGACTTTGTACATTGTTTTCATTTTTCTAATCAATGCATTATCATTCACATTTGCATTTTCCCTATGTCATATATACTTACGTTAGTGCGCTGAAAAGAGGCGCTAAATCCCAATATTGAATCCTTCATCCTATAGGAGACATTCAATCACAGATTTCATTTTACATAAGAAGCAATAAAAACGGAGAAGGCCAGTGATATCACGGGTTACCTAGATTAGTAGTTTTCAGCAACTGGTACGTGGGCAGCCTTGACCTATGACGTGGTGTGACACTACGCTTAAAAGATGTTTTTAGTGTCACTAAATATTTACACTCTTTTATGTATGCAATTTTGTCGTCCAGCATTGGTGACAATGTTCAAAATAAGATTCTACTGTTAATCGAAACCAAGATTTCGAGCACGAAAAGAAATCCTTGTTGTAGTAATGTATGCAGTGTATTGTTCTATTCTAACCATTGTGCTCCCTTGTGCCTTGCAAATAGCGTACGTGCCTTTGGTGTGGGATTCCTGACAGGAGATCTTGTATTTCGGATCCTATGTTAAGCTGAAGTTAGCCTCGTTGCTGAACGGAACACTAAACTCATATTCAATATATCCTTTAAGATATATATAGATCTTGACATTTCAAAAATGCGGCCATCGGTAATCGTGTTCCTTCGGATTTCTGGCATGAATTTCGAAGCGCGTTTTTTAAAATTTCCGCGTTGGCGCGCTACTGTTTTCTGGAGGCGTCGTTTACGTTGGATGGTGCTGTAGTCTATAATTAGCCTATTTGTTCGGTCTTGATTATACTTAACAAGCATGCTGCTCATGCCTTCTAATTTTATCATTTATTCGCCAAACTTACTTTCTTTAAAGGACTGTAATGGTATTTTCTGTTAAATATATACAGCACGTATAACCTTGTAAAATCCGTCATTTTCGGAACTCTGGAACTCCTCAGATCCGGAGGTTGCCAGATTTTTGTGTGTCAACCTGTATTTCATATTGGCTGGAATGTATCAAATCTGCTAAACATATCTTTAGTTGTTACAGATCTCAATTTGGTCAAAGATTATATATTTATATATAACAAAAACAAGCAAACTTAATATATTGTATTTCTAACTAGATCTTTAAATTAGAAATAAGATTAGTCACTATCTATAGCTAAATCTTTTGTTTTTAATGATAGGATTTGCAATGTTTTGTTTTGTTTACAATTTTTTTTTTTTTTGAATCTCATGCCACACACCAACTTTGGGGGTACACGAAGATGAAAAATAACGTTTTAAATTTATTTCTTATTAAAACACTTTAGTATTGATTAATTTTTAATCCATACAGAGAGCTATAACATATTTGTCCCAAAATAACTGAATAATTTTACTTATTATTTTCTCGAGCTAGAAGATTAGTATAGCAAGATTGATCTAAACGGAAATTTAAGAGTACGTCGCAAGGTTTTGAAACTATGATCGATATTAGCAGTCAAAACTGGATGGATGAACAAATCTCACACACCGTTGAACTTGGTTCTTACTATAACTGCTAGTGCTTTTAAAATTCGAGTTATTAATTATTATAATTTTAGAATAATGGACTTTTCTTATAACGAATAATTATTCGAACAATTATTAAAATAACGAATATTTTTCTTCGAATCTTAAAAACTAATATTAAAGTTAAAAGAATCGCCGTCACGTATACACCACACAAAGGAGTTTGGTCTGCACGGTGCCATATTTTCTCAATTAATTTGGCAACTGGAAAAACTAATACATTTCTACCACGTCTGGTTTTATTAGCGCCATTAAAGTTAAGATAAAATACAGGGTGTTTCAGACAATTAGCCCCTTTTCATATTATTATT
Organism: Thermobia domestica; assembly: GCF_964235325.1. Classification (NCBI taxonomy): domain Eukaryota; kingdom Metazoa; phylum Arthropoda; class Insecta; order Zygentoma; family Lepismatidae; genus Thermobia; species Thermobia domestica. The sequence goes on from NC_137454.1 coordinate 28,551,581, forward strand.
ATTATTATTGTGAGAAACGAATTAACGTATACAAATAACCTAGGCATCACTATAGAGGGTACTGTTCTAAGTTTCAGTACTGGCGAACAGAATGTATGACACGTTCAATGTGTCTGTTATCCGCCACGTCTATTGCGAACCTCCCGCATGCGAATCGAGAAGTTCTGGGAAACCAGTCTACAGATATCTTGATGGACAACTGTGCAGCCATCCGCAAATCTTGCAGTATACGCGGAACTCAAGCAAACATTTTCTCTTTCAGGAATCCCCATAGGAAAAAATCGCCGGGGTTCAAGTCAGGACTGTTGGGTGGCCAGGATAATCTGCAATCAAAGAGTGTTGGAAATCGATTTGACACTACTCGATCCTGGAACTTGAAATGGAGATAACTGAGTACTTCTGTAATCATGTGAGGTCTAGCTCCGTCCCGTTGGAACCACTGTCGATGTAATAGGGACCTTTTCTGTCGCATGTCAGCAAGAGAAAAGGTCGCCAAAATTTCTTAGTAATTTTCATCAGTGACGTGTCCATGGAAAAAGGAACCAGTAAACCCGTTGGTTGACAGTGGATACCACAATAACAGTTCGGATCAACGATTTCTGAAGGCTGGTTTCCTCGATCACGTGTTGATTTTGCAGTCCACAGAAACGGACATTTTGTCTGTTTACGTCTCTCGTAAGGCGGAAGTACGCTTTACCTGTTATCCACAGTTTATCCAACACATCAGGATTTTCTTCTACGTGACTATGGAATTCACGTTCGAACGTCTCCCTCGTAACAAGGTTAGGGTTTGTTAACCTCTGGAATACATGAATTTTGTAGGGGAACAGCTGCAGATCTTGCCGAAGAAAACTTCAGGTGCTGGTCAACGAGATATTATTTTCCATATACAAACGTTTCAACGATTTCTTCGTTGGAGAGTCCACAACACTGAGACAAATGGCCTCGATGTTTCCAGGTGTGTAAACGTGGAGCTTGCTCCGGCCTTTTTTTCTTTCCTGTCGCGTTTCCCATGGCACTGAGTTGCTTCAGAAACCTTTTGATTGCAGTTTTATCCGGAGTAAATGCCCACTTATACTCCTTCCGGAACATTCCCTACACGGTAGTGGGCGATTTCGTTTCAAGATACCGCTCTACAACACGTGATTTCTGTTTCGTCGCCATTTTGGGCGGCGCCATTTTGAAGTACGTATAGCTTTCAAGAATTGTCAGATGTCAAAACAAACTTTGAGGTCCAGTGTACATGACAATATCACTAACAGTGCTCCATCACATTTCATTTGGTCACAGTAATAAAATGAAAAAGATACTAATTGACTGAAACATCCTGCACATTCTTGGAACGCATAGTTGATTGCAGAAAATCACTTTACTCTATCAATTACACCATTTTCATTCTTTAGCGATCAAAATTGGAAGTGGTTAATTCCTGCCACTTCCGGTTTGAGTAAAGGTTTAAGAGAGAATATAGTAACAAATCGTAGAACGCTAAATCGATTAAAAAAAAAAAAAAAAACTTCTCGTTATCTAGTAATTCCTGAGATTTATGTGTTCGGACGAACAGCCAGATTTTTTGTTCCGAACAAACGAGGACACATTTTTTTTTTGTCTCCTGGACGACGATCATGCATAAATATATAAATCGATCACGTGAGCAACGAATATCTGAATATTTTTAACATCACTATTAATTGTCTTGTTTTGTGTTCAAATATTACTTACGTTGTTCTGTAAGTTTCTCTGAATAAATAAACTCATCGGAGCCTGTAAACATAAACTTATGGTCCTTCTTCGCAGAAGTTGGAAGCGTCACGTAACGAAAAACATGAAAAAATCTCAATTATAACTGCTAAGATAATGATCACAAACTAAAACGAAGATTTTGCTTTAGGTTGACTCAAACCGTTACGGAATGTGCCCTATGTGAACGACTTAACAAAAGTATTTGGTGTTTCATTAGTTTCTGCAAACAAGTTGATATTGGTTTGCGCTACACTGTTAACCAGTGTATTATTTGCAAGCGTACTAGTACGATGAAAGGTGTTAGTATTCCTTAATATAAATTTTTGAGAAGAGAGGAATTTTTAAAGCTATCACTTTAGTGCAAGAATATAAAACTTTTGCCGGTACTTGAAATATATTTAATTAGAATACTTGAAATGTGTAAAAGATATTTCCATTTTGAGAGAACGTGATCAAAAGTTAAGTCAGGGAAAGTCTAATAGGGAGATTTTTTTTTTTTTTTGACGTTTTCTATACAAATAAATCCTTGCTGTTTACTAAACTTGCTTAGAAGAGAAGAATAATTGCTATGCAATATGTTTTATTTCTGTTATTTCTCGTTCATGAACTCCTCTCTTCGCGAACAAATCGGTTTATGAACAAGTTAGGTAAACAATTTGTTCGTCAGCTCACGAGCAATATTTTGGAGCACAAATGCTCACAGTGCTTTCACGCATTGCTTGGCCCATAGTACTGTGCTCAAATACTTTACTTTCCGAATTTCATTGCACTCGACGTGTTATTTTATTCCTCATTATCGCTTCTAGCAGTGGCGTAACTAAAGGCTTGGGGGCCCTCCTGCAGACAGCGTGGAGTGGGGCCCCTTCCCTACTTTCCACTTCAGGATTTGGGGGTGCTGATGGCTTGCCCCCCCGCAATGCGGGGTCTGCGGGGCTCTTATTTACGCCCCTGGCTCCTAGGGAAGAAGAAAAGTGGTAAATTAGTAATGATATCTTATTTGTCTTTAATTAAAGGTAATCTTATTTTCATTCTATGTTCCTCATTACATAGAAACACTTTTCAGGCTTCAAAGCTCCTTTTTATGTTTTCTTGAAGGCATTTGTTTTAAAGTCGCAGTGTTTATTAAATAAACTTCTTGTAACCCAAAGTTGGCTGCGAGTGAATCAACGGTGCTTTATTTTGTGACATTTTGGTTCTATGTGAATGAACAGTTTAAATAAACAAATATATACATATTTAAAACCATTTGACGTTATTCAGAGACCTCGTATACAATTCTCTGATCTCTGGATAACACCACTCTTCAGATCCAAAATGCTACAAAATTGATCACTGTTCGTTATGTTATCTTTCACGGAAAATGTTAAATTGAAGACGTAAGCTTTTACTTATTCTAAAGGAGTGGAGATAATGATTGATTGATGACGGCTTTGAGTTCCACATTATGCCCTAACTACAAGAAGAAAATATGAGCAAGAAGCACAAACAAGATATCAACAAACAGGTACGGGTCTCAAAATTATTTATTTTTAATTATTTCAGTTATTTTGGGACATTTAAATGTATTAATGAAAGAGAAAATAATTATTATAATATTGTTAAATGACATTGTTCAATCTGATACATAACAAACAGAGTTTTAAAATTTTTAAACGACTTCTTGAATATTTTCTTGCCCACACACATTGTGAAAATTGGAAATCCCTTAAGGAAAGATTAGGCTTACGAGAAAAAAAATATATTATTTAATTAGTAAATCCCTATATAATGAAGTGAAATCAGTTCGATTCAACTTGAAAAAAAAAATACTTGCAGAGCCTTCTAAGATTCATACGACGTACATGTCTTGACATGAGCTATTCCTTGTGTAGAAGCCTTTATTTTCTCTCAAAAAATCAGCTCGAAGTGTGGAGTGACATCAATTCTAAAAACAATATACAAGGGCTGTTAATTTAATTTCCAGATTGTGTTTTCTCAAAAATTATTAATTGTAGCTTGGAATTCCCATCGCAGTTACATATGACAACATCTCATAATGACGTCACAGTGTTATCGCTCTCAGGAGCCCAGGCAGTATTGACTGCGCCGTGATTGGTATATCGCGTGAATCGTTTAGGATTGTGAAGTGGGTGTTAAAGAGGAAAAGTGAATGTGTATTAAATTTCGTTTTTTACTAGGGAAAATGATTACAAAGGAATAATAAATGTTTCAAGTAGCATTGAATTATACATCAATGCGCCGCGCAAAAACCTTTCAGTGACTAGAAATGTCTAAGCTGGAAGAATGGCCGCAAAACTTCATCCTCGGCCTGATCGTTCGTCCGTGGACCGGAATGAAAAAAATATCACCCAAGTCAGTGCACTTTTGAGGTCCGATCGACGACTGCCTGTTCGTGAAAATGTGGTGGAGTTTATAATCATTTTCATCGATTCATGTTACCAAATCTTACGCGAAGAGCTAGTGCTACAGCCTGTTTCGACGAAATTCGTGCCGTGAACTCTTACATAGGAGGAAAATCATGTCATCACCAGATGGGAACTGGAGGAAACAGCCTCAAACGATCCGACTTTCCTTGAAAGTATCATCATAGGCGATGATTCATAGTTTTACAGGTATGAAATCAAGAGCAAGGTAATGTTGTCTTAATGGAAGTGACTTGGATCCCTGAGGCATAATAAGGCCAGGCAAATCCAGTTCCGTACGATACTGATTGTGTGTATTTTCTCGACATATTCGTGGTCGTAAATTATAAATTTGTATCATGTGCCAAACTATCAGAGGTCTACACAGCTGGGTTACAACTGTTACACAAACGGCTGGACAAGTGAGTAGACAGCAACTTTGCATCATCATGACAATGTTCCTTGTCACACTTCAGGAATGGTCTCCAACTTCTTGGCCAAATAAAACATTCCCGTAGTGCACCACCTCCTACATGGGTTACAGACTTTCATTTCTGAGAAGAATTAGTTGTTACAATCTTCCTCTCAAATAAGGTAAAAGAGCTTCCTATGCGACAATTCGCTTCAATAAACGATCGTACAGTTCATGCGAAGAGCTGAATGGAAGATAATTACAAAGGTGAATATATTCGTCATAATTAAGAACACTTTACCACGTCCCTGCAACGTAACAGTCTCACGTTTCTTTACTATATTAGTATACAATCAATTAAAAAATACAGACTTCTCGAACTCAAGAGGGGCAATTGCTCCCTGCCCTCTCCAAATGACGCCACTGCTTTGACGCAATATTGAAAAGATAATACTTTTGGCATAAAAGTCACTCAACTCTCCAATTAGATTTCGTTGAAACAGTACCCTCAACAAGTTCTTATTTCATATTTCATAAATGGTACAGTGGTATCGTTTCAGATTTTGCTTTGGGGGGGGGGGGAGGGAAAGACTCTCCGAAAAACTAAAAGTTCTACGTTTTGCATTGGTATATTATTAGTCATTAGCCTACTATAATGATGACGATTAAAACTATGTAGACCTGTATCTTAAACTCAGGTTAAACAATTTCCAATCCACCCTGCAACCCCAAAAGACACCCTTGCCATGCAAAGTATCATTAGGCATTCTTTTAGAAAAAGTACATAATTTTATCAATATACAAATATCATTATATGTGGATAAATACATAGAATAATGAACAAATCCCACGTAACATGAATGGATTTCATTCAGAGTTGAAGCTTGAGTAGGATTCCTAATGCTATGGACTAACATTTTCTTTTAAACGTAATATAATATGAAGTTATAAGAGTAATTTTATTTTTATTTAATCACTTTTCTTCCCAGTTGTTAACTATTTCGTGCAATCACTTTTAATAAAATAATATATTATTTATTAAGAAGTATTGTTGACGAGTAGAGTATATGTTTTAGACGTTGCCCAGTAACACTTCACTTTTTATTATTGTGCTACTTTTTTATGAGAAGTTTCTCGCTTTGGGATTTAGTGCTGGAATTAACGCTTTAGAACATTAATGGGATGAGAGAATATTGAAATTGGATTATTCTTGTACAGGTCGTTAGGATTAAAGTATAAATCAACGTGATCTTCGAAAGGACTGTGGGTAAGGTTAATTTTTAATGTGCTGGTAAACGTAGGCATTACTCAGTATATGTATTGACAGGGTTACCAAATTTCGTGAAGTTAAAAAGAGGATATCGGACAAAAGGATATTTATTTACAAAATGTGAACAGGCGTAAACGCCTTTTTATCTTTATAAACTGAGTTACACAACTTTGAACAACTAAATAATGAGACTGATATTGAACGAAATAGAAACTAGACACTTAAATGGTAACTCTTTCTTTCTTTCTTTTTCAAGTGAAAGTAAATTTCCTCCTAAATCGATGCAACGACTGGAGCGACCTTTGCATATACATTTGCGCTATATCCCGAAGAGCTGAAGGCACCGGTCCTTCGGATGTTTTGAATACCGTCAGAGTCGCTCTTTCAACGGTAACTTAAGTTTTGGGAAAAAATATGATGGTTACAGATGAATAAATCGGGCGAATATTAATGATGGCTGAACACACAGACTTGCTTTCGGGTCGAAAGTTCCTGTCAACTATTGGTCAGTGAACGAGCACATTTTGCCATGAAGCAAGAACCAAGTTGCTGTAGGTTCTCCGGCCGCTTATGTCGAATTCTTTTTCATCATCATCATCATAAGTATTCTGCCATTTTGACACGTCACTTGCTGCAACTGAGAAGCTTCCATGCTCTATGGTATTCCGCTAACCTCTTCAAGTGCGATTTCTCTATTTTGATATCGTCCATTAATTGTAGTCTTCTTCGCCCTCTCCCTCTCTTTCCTGCCACCATACCCTCTAAAATGTCCTTCATGATACAGTTCGTTCTTAGCCCATGTCCCAACCAGTTTCTCTTTCTCTTCATAATAATATCTAAAACTGTTTTGTTTTTCTCGTCCACCATTTCTAACACTCACTCATTCGTTTTTCGCTCCAGCCACCAAAATCTTTCCATGCTTCTCCACATCCACATTTCGAAAGCTGTCAGTCGTTTTCCATGATTTTTGTGTAATATCCAAGTTTCTGACTCATACAACACAATACTCCACACAAAGCATTTTATAAATCTTTTTCTTAACTCTTTATTCAAGGTCTCACAAAATAGTTTTTTCTTCCTCCTAAAGGCTTTTTTCGCTATTGCTATCCTTGCTTTTATTTCACGTTCGCAATTTATATCATCACTAATAATGCTACCCAGGTATCGAAAATTAGTTAGCTGCTCTATTTTATCCCCTCTTACTTCTATACTTGACACCGACCGCTTCGTTCCAATCACCATGGCTTTTGTCTTTCTAACATTTATTTTCATCCCATATTCTTCACAGTCCTTCTTTTTCCATAGACGTTGTAAAACATTCCCGTTAGAAAAAATGCAGCGACTGAATTTGGTCCTCAGGGAGAAATTCATGGTGAAGAATTTCTTTGCTGTCGAAAGAACACAACAACACTGTCTTCACTTTCGACTTTTGGAACGAACTTTTTCCCTTTTTGGTGATACTAGTGACTTCTATTCAGCACTTTTACGTCTTGTTGATTCGTTAGCGACAACACCATGTTCCGTCTTCCACAACAATGGAATTCACGGAACTTCTATTCTTACGACTAGTTACCACGATATCCCTTACATAATACACACGATCACATTTTACAATCAAATAAAGAATAAGGCATAAATCCCAACATTTTCCGTACATAAATCTTACACTAAGATGTGACGATCAAACTCATTTGACAGCAGCCAGCCTTACAATCACACATCGATGGTCTGTAATAAGTTGTCTCACTTTCGTGGTGAGATCTTTTTGACGCCCTGAAATTGGGCAACCAACTTGCTTTGTCTTCCACTGATTCCACGCCACTTTTAAATATCTTGTGCTAACTGAATATTTGTGCGCAGGACAAACAAATGCTCCACATACACTTATTGCATCAATTCCAGGTCTTGGTCCCATTTTTACACACTCGCTGCTCCATGACACTACCGTCACAACGGTCTTCCACTACTGAGTCAATATGACGTCATAGTTCCCGTCATGCTTATCGTGCAGTGATGCAGTGTTGCCAGTTTGTAGACAAATGTTACATATTGCGTTGGCATTCAATCATTTGATTCTAACATTTCTACAATAAAATCAGTTTCATTATTTAATTGCCAGACTATGTTTTAAACAACAAACGTCAATTTCCGTTACATGCAGCCACTGATGTTATTAATTAGCAAATTATAGTTATGTCTTTCCTGCGCCGCATTAGCAGGTGACCGTCTTCCGAACCTTGTTCAACTATTACACAATTCTTTTTGTAGTCGATAGTTACAATTATGCGCAATCAACTTTCAATGTATTTTGAATCTAGAAAACTGGGACAATTTCACTGTGAAAGAAAATCATCCCATACTCTTATTTTACTATTATAAATATTCCGAGGAGAAGAGGACATTTGGTAACCCTGCATAGTGACATGATAAGAAGCGAATGGAAGTTTACTTACACGAATAAATGTAATGTTATGCATTTGTAGTCTTGGTTAAATGTTTTTACTTTCGGGTGCCTACAGTATTCGTTTTCTGTAATTGATTAACCATTACTGATTCATAGGAAGTAGTTCAACGTAGCAGACTCTGTTCATTGTAATCTCACAGTTGAAACAGGTGTAAATCTTCACTAATGTTTGGATTATGAATTACCGGTATGTGGTAAATTATTGTCTGTGATCTATTGCGATTCCATGTATCCAAGTAGTATGTTCATGGTTTCAGTGCTATGATTATGGGTCCTGTTGCGGTGAAGATACATAACGTAGACTGGAAATAATAATAATAATAATAATAATAATAATAATAATAATAATAATAATAATAATAATAATAATAATAATAATAATAAAATTCTGACAAAAAATAATCTTGGAACTGGGTGGGACTAGAGGGAGGTTCACACTCGTAAAGAAAGCTTTAGGGTCAAGTATGAAGTTTAGAAGGAAAATAATTCTAAAGCCTATGACAAGCATCTTGGCATTTTAGCTAAACGAATAAAACGCAAGCTGTGACGCGACGTTGCCGAATGCTAAAGGGTGTGGCTATAACTAAGCAGACGAACTACAGCGCGATCAGGTGGCAGAGGATAGACGTGTATGTGTACAAAATGAACGTGGCAATACCGCTGGCCTCTCATTTGCTAACAGCCTTTAAAGGGAACTTGGAGCGGCGCCTTCAAATGCCAAGATGTTTGTCACGCTGTTTAGTATACTATTGAACTAGATTGAAAAAGAGAGTTACTGCATTTTCTATATAGAACATTAGTTTATTAACTTAACTCAAATTACTTATTATATTCTTGTAGTTTTCCCTTCACTTTTCCCCTCTCAAGTTACGAAACCTGATAAGTAGTCGATTTTCTTTCTCCTATGCTTGTGGTGTCAAGGGAAAGAGCTACAACAGCCCCACATTATCTCGACCTTACCCGAATCTGATTAGCTCCTACTTATGTAACCTATAGATTTTGAATTTTAAAGGAGAATATATGAAGAAGTACAGTATGTTTATATATTCCTTGTCTGTGATGCAGAGTTTTCCGTGAGGCACTTGCAGATAGCTTGAATGAAGGGCTTAAAAATGAAATGTCACAAATAATTGGATTTTGAAGCGATGCATTAAATACACATAATCCTTCCGGGGGAGGTTTGGCTTGTCCTATTTCCCAAATGGGCGACCTATCTTGTGATTTGATCCGGGGTGTACGTGGCAGCTCAACATGGTATTTTTGAGTAATTGAGGTAGGCAGAACAGAGGTTTATTTAGTCTTCCATTATTTCCAAGGACTCCCAGAAATGTGTTGCACATTCTGGTAGGTTGTGATACCTTGAGATGCTCTGGCTAAAAGGGTATGACTTAACGCTTCGGCGCCGACAGTGGAGATGCAGATGGACTCTTATTTGCTAAAGGAGATTCCTTCACCTGTAAATATAATTGGTAGATAAATCTCGGTTCATTGAACTAATGGCCATATCCTATTCCCTTCTTCGGAAGGGTTCATTATGTATTGCGGGCACTTCTTCGACCGAGCATACCACTACTTTCCTTTGTAACTACAGCCCAGGTTATAGAGATAGCAACAACCCAGAGGAGAGCAATCGCTCTTCCTACGACGAAAAAAGAAGTGAAATAGACTGTTCCGCAAAGATATATTGTCCAAAGACAGTTTCTATTCCTTTTTCTAACGTAGCTAGAATTTTCTAGCCTAAAGACAGGCTTTCCTGCTACTCTTGACATATTGTTATTACGGATCAGTCTGCTAATGATTCAGTTCTGACAGATTACAGAACAACACCACTAACTCGCTGATTGTCTTAAACAAGTATTTAAACTACTCATATAAGACAGGACTCTAATTTTATTGGTTGGTTTTCAATTGACGTTATATACACTAACAACAGTCGAGTGCGATTTGAAAATCTCTTGGTGTGACTACTCTGTCATTGTATGAGGAATAGTTACTACATACAAAGAATACGGGTTGTCTAATTGAAGTTTGGTGTGAAGTAATGAACTGGTAACGCGCTGTTGCCAAATCTAGTGAGAGAACTTTGTTTTTAAAGGACGAATATTATGGCATGTTGACAAGGTTGTCGTCTCACTACTGTGGCAGAGTTGCTGGAAGCGGATTGGTAGGCTTGAGAGTAGCGCTCAAAATCAAACGTCAATTCGGAAGCCGTGCACAAAAGCTCATTTTCTCTTTGGCTGTGAAAGGTATCTTGCTGGGTTAAGGGGTGGATTAGTGACGATTAAGAGGATGACTCAGAAGTTCTTCATGGTTGAATATGTTAATTTCTCTCATATATTCTATAGGTTACGTTCTTAAGTACAGCTATAGACAAAAGAGTATTTTCCCTATAAACTCTAATACAACATACTTCATTTTGTCACAGAGTACATTATATGAGGGTTACCGCAAAAGTATTGGCAATCATTATTTACGGAAATGGGAACGAAGCTAGATATTCTTAAATATGCAAATAAAAGGACAGTACATATCTAAACGTTACATACAGAAAGTTAAATGAATATACATGTCCCTACTAGGATATAACACGAGAAAAAGAAGTACAAGAAATAGTTTGTTTCATACGTGTTTTACTTCAAATTATAACATAACATTACAAGTACAATTATTATTATGCGTAAATCCAAGAAACGCATACCAGAGCCATGTAGAGTTCTTGGATGTAGTCTCCCAAAGAATGCACCACACCACCGGCAGCGATGTGGAAGGCGTCACCATAAGCGAATCTTTTGATTTTACAGCTCTCTGCTGTGGCAATGTCTTGACATATACGAAAGTGTATTCCACGCAATTAAGACTTTTCATCTTTATATGTTTGACAGAAATTCTCCATATTATCCATAAGGCTTACAGGAAGTCAGGCTCACCAAAAAGTGCTAACTGAATTCAGATTTCTTCGTAATAACAGAAAATATGACAAACGGACTATTATATATAAAAAAAATATCTGATTAGCTTTCAATGCTATTTTCCTATAACGATAGATCACTGGTGATGTACCCTGTATATTAGTTTTTATATCATAAGGAAAATATCGTAGACTGGAAATGCCTCTATGTGTGATACTGACAATATTTTGCGTTCTTCACCTGATCTTTCTTATATAGTTAGTCTCTCACACAATTCAAACACCTCGTATAGGTATCTTACTGAACCACCCAATCTTTTTCTTCCATTTAAGGTTAAATATCAACAGACATTTTAAATAAAAAGTTCAAATTCCAAATTTGACGACTCTAACCTTAAAGAATTCTGATGGACATCTCATTGTAAAAATTGCAAACCCCATTTTACCCCTTTCACATGAATTATTTGTCTTCTAGGTCAACTATCACAAAACGCTGAAATACGTGTTTAACTGTTTATTGTAAATGAAAACTTGAAGTATGTACCAGTACCAAATTTCATGTCTAACCTCAAGGGATTCCGAGATGTGGACTTTTTATTATAATAATGACACCATTCTCCCTTTCCACATTATAATTTTATTTAGTGGTACCTTATGTCTCAAATCCTATCTACTGTCCAAATTTCAAGTTCAACTTATAGCTTAAACAGTTGTTCAGTCAGTCAGGACATCTTATTTTATATAATTTATAGAAATATTAGTAGTATTTGCAACATTTTATTAATTAATGTAAAATAAATATTAGTAAAATACATACTCTTAATGATTCATTACAGGTGGACATTTTGTTGATTACTAGAAAGCAACCATACAATGGACCAGGAGGTTGTTAGAAAGGATAGCGCTGAGCTTGCAAGGGAGCAACAGAAAAGAGGTTTTAAAAAAGAAACAAGTTTACAGGTGTGCAAAGATGATAGTCGAGGAACGGGTGACTACGTATCCTATCCTGCAACGTATGGAACTGAAAAGAAAGTTTCTTTCATAGCAGTCTGTGATTGTGACACTTGCCAAGGTAGACTATCATCCGAAAGAAACGAAAATACTCAAAATGCATCTTCCTCGAATGTTCATGCTCATTCTTATAAAACGAATGATCATCAGGAGAATAGCAAACCTTACAAGGATCAAACTCGCCATCATGCCAAGTACCAAAATCGTGTCATTGAAGATTTGGGATACCCACCACAGAAAGTACGTGTACCTCCCGCATCCTGTCGTACCGCAGAACGAGATGTCTGTTGCAATGCTCAAGATTGTATAAAACGATTGAAAGCGAAAGAGGTGGAAAATTCACAAATCCCCTCTCCACATGCACAGGGAGACTATGAATGTAGCCAGGCATATGTCAATCACCCAGTTGAAGACAAGTATGTGCAAGAACAAACTAAGAGTGATTATGTAGTCGAGAATCAAGGAGCAAACATGAGATCACATATTCCTGAAGATGCACCTACTGACACTGAGGTTTGCCATCCCTGTGATAATTGCATAAAGACAGAACCCAAGGCACACGCATGTGCTCATGAAGATGAATGTCCAAGGCCAGTGGTAGAAGCCGAGTGTGAACATGATCGTTATCACAAACACAAAGAATTAAACAGAGTAAAATATGGAGGAGTACCTCACAACGTTTGCAAAAGCCCTGCAAGGCTTGACGTGTTGGAAGATGCTCGTGATTGTCCAGATACTTCACATGTTTGTAGTCCAAGATATACCTATGAGTGCAAAGCACACGAATATCACGATATTAGAAAAGAATGCTCGAGTTCTGTGTCTTCTGTCTGCTCAGTCTGCAACCCGGAGGAGAAGGAACGACCTACCAAGGGCGTAGAATCTAGACCGAAGTGTGATGAGGTGTACGAGAATGATAATATGCAATGCAGCTGCAAAATACACTGTCCTGTATTTAAATCTAAATTGTCTGCAATGACAACAATACGGAGGGATAACAAAAAACAAGCGAATAGCAGGCTTCCAAATAGGCGATACAGCTCAGTAATTACAGGAAGAGAACTAAATCGTGGCTCGAGATCCCCTCATAATGAAATGCCCTATGCTCCTCCATCGAATCTTAATATACCATCCACTACAAACGCAAAAACTGTTAAACGGAAAAGTAAATGTAAGCACTTCACAGAGAGACAAATATCTCAATGCAGATTTCATGAGAAAGACACTGCGGCTAGGAGAGAAAATGACAGTCATCAAAATGCGGCAAAATATGAATGCGAACCTTTAGACAAGCCTAATGATAATGTAGCGCATTTCTGTGGTGATTATGAACATAATAATCCTCCTCTTTCTCACAATCATGAAGCTCATCTTTGTCCAGTACATGATTCCCACTTACCGCAGTGTCAACAATCAAGACCACTGTTCCCTTCGGAAGAAGAAGCAAAATATGCTCATGAAGGCAGCAGAGGAGGAGGAATGGTAATGAGTGCCCCTGAATCCGTCAAGAGAAACACATCAAACATGTATGCTCATAAGAGTGAACCCAGGAATAGAGCTATTCAAAATGTACCCATTAGTTACCACCCTGACGAAGATTTAGGCGAAGATCCGAAGGGAGCATGTCCTGAGAGAACAGTACCACCTAAGGTAGTTGAGACTCAAGAGTGTGTCCCACACCACTGTCCAGCACATCCTGAGAAAATGGTACCGCCTAAGGTAGTTGAGATTCGAGAATGTGTCGCAGAGACTCATTGTGGGCACACAGAGACCCACTGCGTGCAACCAACTCCCGTTATTGAATCTAAAATGGAAGCCGGAGGAGATGCCTGTGGACACAAACCAACTAAGTATGCTAATGAAATTGCTGATGGAAATAAGAATACAAGCCCCCCAGTGACGTATGAAGGAAATTACCCCCAAGAGATGACACCAAGGAAGCAGCAGGGTTTGATAGCTCAGAAATCTGATATAATTAACAAAAGTCAGCCTGAAAATCGTCCAATGACTCGATCAGACACTCAACCAGTTCAACACAAGTTCCAACCTTCGGGACGACGAAGAATCCGATCAAGAATATGCGAACCAAATGATTACAATGAACCTTTAGAAGAAGTCCCAATGATAATAAGCACATCCATTGTTGAGACAAGACCAATCAGTACTCGTAAACCGCACCCCAATGAAAAAGTTCCTGGGATAGAATATCGACATATTAATGAAATCCGACGCGCTGAGAAAGGAGATGCGAACTGAAACCATGATTTTCTGTCCATGGTTTCCTTATTTGATTTTCTTTTTTTTTAAAAAAACATATTTTTTAAATAATATTTTGTACACATTATACATAAATTGTGAGTGGTGAAAAAACATTTACACAGTTAAAAAGAATAGAATAGTTCGAGAACTTGTAAATTTGGCATAGTAAAAAAAAGTGCCATATAGGCTGTATTTAAAATACAATGTTGGTAAATTTCTCTTTCTGTGACAATGTGAGTTGTATAATGTTTCTAAATTAGAAAATAAATATTGGATAATTTCAAGGAATATTTAAATCTTTTTGATTAAGTTCAATACGTATCCACAATAGCTTCTTTATTTATTAGCAGACGTTTTAATAATAAGTTTAAAAAGGTCTATAGTCAACAGCAAACTTTAGGGACTAACGAATACGAAATTATAAACGAAATCAGACATCATATGCGTTTTGGGACAAAGTTGGAACGATTTTCTCAGACTTCTCTGACAATTTTGGTCATATTTCATACACACATATTTAGTTAACAACCCTATATGTATACATGGAACAATTTGTTAAGAATAATAAAAAGAAATACAATAATGAAAATTACAGTGAGTATCTAAATTCGCAATGTCAACTTGTTAAGGTTAGTTAAACAAAAGTTATAACCCATAGAATTAGTCCAAGTATAACATCACTGTCGGTGATTTCATTGTTGGTGAAAGTTTAGCTATAGAACCACACCGATATAATGGCAATCATAGACACACATCTTGGGTCGAAACTTTAACTAAACCCAGTGGCAACTGTTGGGTGTAAAAGCTTGAGGATTCAGCGATTTGTCATTAGCATAAAGAGGGATTTGTTCTTAAATACACAAGAGTTAAATATCACTACATGCTCATATATATTCTGCTTTATCTAACTAGTCATTAGGTGGGTACCACAAGTAAAGTAAACAAGTTAAAATTCTACTACGTGTTTTCAATTTATTTTAAATACATAAACAAACATGATCTTACATTAATAAACTATAATTTAAATAGCCCAAATTACCATAATAAATTACTATGTAAGCAATATATTTATATAGCCAACCAGTTTCATACCTAATAGGTATTGAGTAAATAATCGAGGAAATTTTTCTTACGGAAATCGATCTGGATAAAATGAGCGCTTGGTATTGTTTAAGATGAGATAATGTTTACAATTATTACTTCAGTACAAAAAACGATGCAGACTCTCTGAAAGCTTTCTGTTGTTAGTCCCATACGAAATGGTCTAAGAAAAAAATAACGGAAATAATTAGATAAAACAATTTGCTATATAAAAGACTAATGTTTCAATGCTAAAATTTATAGTAATGATACGTTTTCTATGGCAGTGATCGCCAAACCGTCTATCACGAGCTACTACTAGCTCCCGGGGACATTTTCGGTAGAGCGCGTTAACGCTCCGCTTGGCTAACCTTGATTTCGCCACTGAGCTGATGCTAACGACAAGGGACGTTGACGACGACAACTGCTTTTTTCTTCCGCGCAACTGTCATTGCTAACCTAATTTCACAGTTGATTTTATACGCGTGGGGTTGTGCACGTTATGTTTATCGTGTGTATATTAGAAATTTGCTAACTTGGATAGTTTGGTTTTATATTTACCAGAAATGTTCTGTAAGTTTATAGGCAATAAACAAATGAAATATTTTTAAAAAAAGAAGTTGTTAGTTCTTTCGGTTGGTAGCTCACAGTAAGATTTGAAAACGGTGCGGTAGCTCAGATTCTTCGTAAGTTGGCGACCACTTCTCTACGGAGATATTAACTGAGGTTACTTTACAGACTAATTCATGTGAAGGACTGAAATGAAAAATTGATTGAACCTCGGTAGGATGGTCAGGTAACGAGTGGCGTTATACTCATACGCTAGGCTTACACTGTCACTTCTAATACGAAATGGTGTCAAATAGGTCGTGAATGATATGAAATATAATCTTACACAATTCTGCATGGGATGTATCACTTAGTTCCATGAAAGGGAATCTACACAGATTTGCGTGTCGAAAATGGACCACAGATGTTCAATTATGTTGAGGTCTGAAGATTGGGTAGGAACTTAACCCCAATACTCGTAAAACTACGCCACAGCAGCTTCTTGAACTGTGTGAATGGGCGCACTATCATCCTGGATCTGTAATATAACGTTATTGCCCGAAAACAATCTGGACATATGGGTAGGAACTTCACCCCAATACTCGTAAAACTACGCCACAGCAGCTTCTTGAACTGTGTGAATGGGCGCACTATCATCCTGGACCTGTAATATAACGTTATTGCCCGAAAACAATCTGGACCATAGGACGCACATGGTCTTCTAAAATAGTAACATAATCACGGGTAGGGACGCGATCCGTAAGCGTTCGCACAGTCCTGACTGAAAACTAGGATATTGCTTTCCACAGCATCATCAAGTCGACGCTATGCTTCACGGTTGGGTGGAGACATTGGGATCATACTCCTTTTCGGGGGCATCCGCTTGACTAAACACGGTTTGAAATGCTGTGGTTTGAAGTATCGCGAATGAGACTCATACAACAGTATCACATGTTTCCAATTAACAGTGGTCCATGTTGCATATTTGCGGCACCATTGGCGTCGTGTTAAAGCGTGAAGTTTCCTTATGAGCGGTTTTGCACCTGCAACCCAACTCTATAACATATCCATATCGTGTAATTCGCACGTCTGTAGTTTACAAAGAACATAGAGAAATGTAGAATAGGACGAAAAATAAATTCTCATTAGTTATTGAAGGGCACAGGGTAAAAAAACAACAAATTACTAAAAAGTTTTAAATAACAGCAACCATGCAAGAGAAAACAATATAATGATCGTAAAAAAATAGAAATATTAAGGGATCAGAGCCCCTACATGTCGAAAAAGTTACTTTTAAATGTAGGTTCGGCTTTACATCCGCGTAAGGTTCTGCGCGTGCTTCCAACATCATGTACTGGCTGTAAAGAACTCCAGTCAACAACCACAAAGAAGATATCGTCAGTCATCGTGAACGATCATCAAGTAACGAAGATTTATCAAGTCAACAACATTTCTGGATAAAAGGAGCCACAACACCACAGAAGGCATCAATCTTCACCGATTGATTATCACCACCATTCTCTAGGACGCTTGATCTCTGAGTGTTTCGTCGCTAGGATGCCTAGCCCTGGCATTATTCTTACCACTCTTTAAGACGTCTCATCTCTTAGAGTTCCTTTGCTAGGGGCCTGGTCTTTGTAACATCTCACCGTTTTCTAAGACGCCTACTCTTTGAGTTTTATCCTCCTCTCTAGGACGTTCGATCTCTGAGAGATACCTACACACACTCCTTGGCCACAAGAGCCTTGGATCCTGTCACCCCAGGACGCTTGGTTTCTGGGTTCCTACAAACTCACCATCAAGCCACCAAATATCTAAGAGAAACTTATATTTGGACTGTAATTATTATTATCTTTGTATATAAGAAGAATTTATAATAAAATGTGATAGGGGAAGTCTAAAAAATCCCGTGTACCATTTTAGCTCTACCCTAAAAGACATAATTTTACAATATACACTTATCTGGGGACCATACTGTTCAACGTACCCGAACTAAATTTTATATTTAAGAGTCTTCATTCCGGCGAAATTAAAATACCGCTAATTTTACAGTAATTATGTGATATCTTCAAATAGATAAAAGATAATCGAAATGTGGAACAAGAGCGCCCTAGACAATATTATTTTACATGAGAAACCGTTATCACGACTCACTTATCTGCTTTCGATTTCGAGCCATTTTGAAAATCGGCATTTATTTTCGCATTTCTAAACAGCTGAAAACGGAGAGCCAATACGTGACTTGTGATAACGGTACCTCACGCAAAATAATATTGTCTAGGGCGCTCTTGTTCCATATTTCAATTATCTTTTATCTATTTGAAGATAAAACATAATTACTGTAAAATTAGCGGTATTTTAATTTCGACGGGATGAAGACTCTTAAGGTTTTTACAAGAGTTCTTAGGGAACGTTATTGATTTTTTCTACCTTACTTTATATTTCATAAACATTTTCAAAGGTTGTTAATTAGTCAAACAAAGTCGTCTTTCAGAATCCATGATTGAAGTTTCTCTTGCGAACAGCATGAGCAGTGTTGAATTCAGACATTTTCACCCGGGGGGGGGGGGAATGTCAACTCCTCGGGGGGGAGGGTTGTTTTCTGTATTTTTGCAAGAAAGCAGCATATTTAACAATTCCATTCATATCCACATCTTACCTAATATTGAGACTAATTCAGGGTGCGAATTGGCGGGGGGATGCCAGGGATTTCCCCCCTGACAAAAATCTTTCCCACCCTGCAGAAGAAAAATTTTATCCCTGGCAGGGATAACTTTTTTCCCCTCTGGAGTATTTTTAAGTGTACATAAAGATAAGTAGGTCTACTTTGCTTTGCGTAGCTAACCTAAATATTACTTGAGTGAAAATTTATGAAAGATCTCACATCTCAACTGTTTTGTACTTGTTAGTGTATATATATATATATATATATATATATATATATGGGGGGAGGACTGGGTGCGCATATGGATGAAATTCATCCCCCCCCTGGGAAAATTTTTCAATTCGCACACTGGACTAATTGCTGCTAAATATTCAATGAGAGATTATAATTAAAAAAAAAAAACAATCGTTTAATTTTATCTAAAACATTAAATAAAGACTGGCAAAAATATTTTACACTAAACTTTAACTGCTATTTACAGTAACTATTTTTATTATTATTTCCTATATTCAGTAGTTACTGTTTGTTACCAATATAGAAGTTTTTAAAAATATTTAAATTAACTGAAATATTTTTTGTCCCAAAACAAACATACATAGGAATATCTTAACAAAAAGTTATCATCCTTTCTCATACTTCTGATTCTAAATCAAGCATATTAGCCTTGGTTTCTTCACTGCATCAATAGTTTAGTTTACGAAATCTTCAGTAGGATTAGTGCCGTGTCGTGGAAAATCAGCGCTTGGCGCGAGAGTATACGATGGCACCCGTATATATGAGTGAGGTCGACAGACCAGCCGTGAAACATGAGAAAATTTTAAAAAGTAAACTCTGCTTTTCCTTGATTTTGAGCACATTTCATTACTTTTTTCCTTTCATTTTATATATGTGCACGTGTTTCATTCCTGTTTTTCTTTTCTTCTTTTCTTTTCTGTTTTCCTCCCGAATTTTACAGCCCCATTACTTCATTACTTCGGCGCCCGGGGCCGTCGCCCCGCTTGCCCCTCCCCCATGGCACGGCACTGAGCAGGATCTTCATCACCTTCAATAGCAATTTTACTCATATACTACTATCATATTGATAAATTCTCTATAAATCTCTAACCAAGGAGGGATAACTGTTCCTTCCTGATCCCTCTAAATGACGCACTCTGAATCTCACCCTTTAACTGAATTATTTTTAATTAAAGAAAAGTGTGTTTACTTTAACAATTACGTCTGTTACTTCCGATGGGAGAAATGGGATTTAGGCGCTCTATTTCAAATAATGCAAGAACTGTACATTTTCAAGAACTGAAGTCTGCTGACATCACAGATCATATGGAATGATCGAAAGATCTTCCCTATCTTTCCTTTCCTATCTCAATCTGTGCTAGTGCTACCTACTAATATATAATATAGGGCGAGAGTATAGTACCTACTAAAATACAAACCTTTCTTCAACAGTTAACAATTTCATGTTCTGCCAAACTCGGTTATAGAGTTAAGAAATACAAGTTTTACTGACTATTTGGTGTTCTATCTTAGATGTTACATGTTTAATATTTATATAGAATGGCTCTGCGTCATTTATATGTATATTGAGAGATCGAATTTCGTCTGCAAATAATTGGGAAGAAAGCAAATAATTGGGTGAAGTAATTTCTACATTTTGTGACCGAAATTTTTAGAGTTTCTCCGGGGGGGAATGAATTATCTTCGGGGGGGAGATTCCCCCCCTGGCTACCCCCTGAATTCAACCCTGAGCATGAGTATTATTGAAGTCAAAGTTGTAGTGATATTTTGTATGAGTTACGAGTTTTAGGCGTAACAAAATTCAGAAAAAGACTTCGAATCGTTGAATCTGACACTGGATTGGGACTGGGCATTCGTTTAAATATAAAGAAAATCGAATGATTAGAAACGATAGAAAAATGTATTGTAAAATTTGACCCAAAAGAGAAACAGACAAGTTAAATAAAATCATGTAAAAAGGATACAAACCAGAATTAATGGTATTCTGTTCCTCAGAAAAGTGACTCCTATAGGTTTTGCGAAATTTTGGAATCTAAAGCTATATTTTGTGCCATCAAGGACGACTATGAATTTAGACTGTATACAACAAATTGGAACCAGAATTAGAATTTAAATATAAATTGTATGTCGCATAGGACGTCTATAAGTCTAGACCGTATATGACACTCTTAATATGAAGCATTTTTTAGAATTTGAGTATAAATTTTATGCCGTACAGGAAGCCTATAAATCCAGACCGTATATGACACGGTTTATTTTTAATATGAAGCCTTTATTAGAATTTAAACATAAATTTTATGCTGTATACGAGGCCTCTAAGTCTATACCATATGAGATACATTTTATTTTTAAGCCTTTGTTAGAATTTGAAAATATATTCTATGTCGTACAGGAGGCCTATTTAAGTGTACACTGTATACGACACATTTTATTTTTGTTACCGGGGGCCGCGGCGGCTCAGTAGTAGAGCGTTCACCTCTGGTGGTTGGGGTCCCTGGTTCGATTCCAGCTCGCACCAAGTGAACCTTGTGATGGACAAACACCGTGTGCGTGGGTTTCCTCAGGGTTTTCCAGTTTCCCCCCACTTTCTTCTTTCCAACATTTTCATTCATTTCTCATTATCACCGTCTCCTTTAGCCTATCCGGCATAACCGTATAATGTAAAACTCAAAAATTTCATTTCATTTCACATTTTATTTTTTACCATGAAGCTTGTAATAACAAGTTGAAATCAATTTGGAGGCCATTGATATATATATTAATCAATAGCAAAGCTCCTAAGTGTGCCACGATATCATGAGTGGTGTGTCACCATTTAAAGAAATTAGTACATGTCCAGGCATAAACGAGAACAACCTACTGTACAACTTTCTTTTTAGTATAACGTGCCACGATTTTGCGCCAAAACTGACGGAGACGGTGATGATGAAATGATGATGTATGAAGACAGTAGAAGGAAATTAGAGAACCCCAAGAAAACTCACGCACACGGTATTTGTCCACCACAAAGACTACTTGACGGAAGCTGGGATCAAACCAGGGACCCGAGACGCCAGAGATGAGCGCTCTGCAAATGAGTCATTTCAAATTTAACTGAGCCACTAAATATGAAAGACCTGAATGCGGTCAGAATTGTCAGAAATCGTGGTGTCCCGGACAGACTCGTGAACTCCCTTGTGGTTATATGACTTGTGTATACGTCTTTGGCATGGGGATCCGCGTTCGATTCCCAGTTAAAGCTCATGTGGTTGGAATCCCACGCTAAACTGCAGATTCACGTCTCATATAGCTCCTATGCTAAATTTCAATTCGGTCAACCAATCATCGGACAGACTGGTGCCTCACTAGATCCTCTGGCATACTAATGACTCACCAGACCCAGTGATCCGAAAAGACTCGTGTTTCACTAGATCCGGCGACTCCAACAGACTCGTTGCTCACCAGTCCCGGTGATCCGAACATACTTGTGACTCACGAAACGCGGAAATGCGAACAGACTCGTGTCTCACTATACTCGGTGACCTGGACTAACTCGAGCACCACCAGACCTTGTGACCTTTCAGACCTGATGTCTCTAACAGACTCGGTGACCCGCACAGACTAGTAACTCACCAGACCCTGTGATCCGAAAGCTCATCAGACCTGGAAATCTAAACAGATTCATGCCTCACCAGAGACGGTGACCTGGACAGACTCGTGAGTCAGCAGACCCGGATAGTCTAGTGACCGAGATAGATCCAGAGACCGATCCTTCCTTATTCACACGGAGAACTGCGAGTCTGCTAACGCAATTCTATCATGCATGATTATCTCACCAGACTCTCTATTTTCTCAGTAAATCTATAATTTTTTTCCTCTCTTCTGTGTACCTATGCGAGAAAATTTGAGTTCATCTTAGAATTTACTTTTTATGAAGTGTTGACATACAACGTGATTGGATTCTCGTCTTCGGGATAGAACCAGATTCGATTCCTGGTAGAAGACCATGCTACATTAAGCTATAAGTCCGCATCTTCTTAATGAAATCATTTCTGCAAGATGACAAACTTCAAACAACTGGGTTAAATGCAACCTGGTTAAGAATAATGTCAAATGAGGAACGAAACACTTGAATATTCGAGCTCGGTCAATTTACTGATTAACCCACTATAACATTTTGCAATGATGTTATTCAAAAGCCTATGGCTTATTTGGTTTCTGCTTTCTGGTGTTTCCGGGTCACCAAGTCTTTAGATCAGCGGGTTAGACCGGGTTTGTAAAGTGATACCCAGACCAGGGTGACCCGATAAAAACCGTGACTTGACAACCTGTACCTTTTCTGCAGTGAACGAATAATAACCCTGAGTTTAACTTCTTTTCCTTGCAAAACTTTTAACATTTTGGATTCTCTTTGTATTTACACTGTTCGCTTCAATTGCATATAATACTTGTAGATATTAATTTAGTAATATTTTCCTCTCTTATTCAGTATAGTGTAGTTTATTTTGTTTTGCTGTTGTTGTTCACGTAAGAATTTGTGTTACATCACTTTCCCACATGACTTTTGTTAATGACATAGCACAACTAATGTCATTGTTAGTAGGCAAAAAATTACTCTTGTTACTGAAACCAAAAGTCTTGAATGCTAGAAGTATTCCAGCAATGGCTCTAGATATGCACAGTAGGGTACGTCTGTATTGGACCTTTGTTTTCAAGGACAAAGGTTACTGCACGAATTCGAGAATAAATATTACCAAACATGCAGCCTATACGTCAACCTGATGCCAAACCCTGCTCCCGCCAAGTGAACTTTGTGGTGGACAAACGCCGTGTGCGTGGGTTTCCTCGATGTTCTCCCGTTTCCTCCCACGTTCTTCATTCCTCATCATCACCGTCTCCTTTAGCCTATCCGGCTAAGTATGGGACGTAAAACTCAAAACTTTCATTTCCCTATATACCTAATTGAAAATCAAATCCTTCCCACAGTGCAAAGCAAGTGATATCGGCCATACTACCAGCTACGGTCGTAACTAACCGCATCGTTTGCTATTGGCAGTAGTTAGTTGTATCATTGGTTAATTCTATCAAACTCATGTGCTCTGAATGATTTGATTCGTTCTTGTTTTAGTAATTCGTGCTACTCAACTGCTTTGATTGGCGGCGTCACAATCTCCTCTCACGTGATTAATTTCAGCGGGAAGAGCAGCTGAACCCTCTTATCCTTACTCTATGAAACAAACAACATGCACAGCAGTCAATTATTTAAGTATAACAATGAGGCCAATTTTTCGATGAGCTGGTTTAAATTTATGAGCATGACTAAAAAATAACATCCGAAATCGCAACTCAGCTTTGTAAGTCCCTTGAATTCAATATATCAAAACTAGATTACATTTTCAATCTAATCCTTCTATTCAAATCGGAAATAGTAGAAATTATCATTTTCGGTTTTAAAATCGGCGCAGGTCTAGTTTTGGCGAACCACATTTTGGAAGTTTTACAAATAAAATTGAATACTTTGCATGCAAAGACATGTTCATAAGGAACAAATTCTGCAGGCAACAGAATTAAATACACAGTAATATAGCTGTATTTTAGGTTTGCGAGTGTAGGGTTACTAGTGTAAAATCATTACAAGTGCTTAACGACGAATAAAATAAGTGAGTGCATATGAAAGATGGTTGTATTAAATGCTATCTTCCACTGGCGGCATATTTCTGCACAATGTACAGAACCTGTATTTTATATTTACAAGTGAAGCGTTACTAGTATGAAACTGTGACAAGTGCTATTGAAACTCATCTTATTGTCAAAACCCACTTCTTTCCACTACCCTCGTTTCTATGTATAGCCACCATCGCTAACGCGCCTGCTCCCTTTGGCCGTGCCCCCGCGTTACCTTGCGGGCCCACCAGCTTCGCCCTACGCTGACTCGCTTAGACAGCATTTGAGCATTTTAGAGGCCACATAATACAGGTTGGTTTATGTTTTTGCACTGTAGTTGTATGCTACATATCCGAAAGCCGTATTTATACGCAAATCGTAAAAGAATTGTAATTTTTCAATAATTACTTATGGCGGCTCCCTTAAATTTTATGTATGCCAAGTGAAATATTTTCATGTGGGTTAGTGGAAACCTTTTAGAGGACAATAAGAAGGAAATCAATTTAAAAGAATTATAAATTTTCAACAATTCTTTCTAATGGTGCGCCTAAGTGAAAATTATCGATGTCGTGAAAAAAACGGTAATAGATAATGAGAAACAGTTTTCTGATATGCAGTCAATGGTACAAAAACAGCTTTCACCTTCAGACTCATGTCTGTGTTGAAATCCGAAGTGCTAGAAATTTATTAAAACTTCCAGTTTAACTATTGATTCCCGTGAAGTAAGAAAAAAAAAAAGAAAGAAAGAAACTATAAGAGACAGCTCAAATCGAGTTTTGATATGGGTTCAGTGTTCGTAGAACACATTTCATCTTGGTCTCTTTCGGTTTCAATATGAATCTTATAATTTTGAAGTCTATCGTGGAAATGAAAACCACTTCTATCCTTTATTCTTTTACTATAGAAACTCTAATATTACTTAATCGCTGTCTACTAGTGCAAGTTTTCTGCTAGTCCCTTAACGTTGTCCAGTTATTTTCAAGGTTGGGCTTAAGGCTGCGTTGCGATTTCGTATGCTCGCTTTTCAGTCAATTCTCTTCCGTGAATCAGTCCATTTCAGAGACCACCACATTACGCAATTCAGTAATTAGTTGTTGTGCATGATATTTGCTTATTAAAGTTTTCTTATAAATTTAACGTCCCACAAATATGCGCCAAGATTAAGGGTGACGATGAAAGTGAGTTGGATGATAATGGTAAAATGAAGGAAGTGGGAGAGCCACGAGAAAACCCATGCACAAGGTATTTGCCGTCAACGAAGCTCATTTGGTGGGAGGTAGGATCGAACCAGGGATCCGACGCACCTGAAGATGGCGCTTTACCACTGAGCCACTCTGTCCCATAGTTGATAGTATTGCTTCTCCAATTCATGTAGTAACTTTTCTGATGCCAACAAAAGGCAATATCTTCTGCCATTTGATTGTGATTCCTAGAGCCTTTCTTTTTCAAGTATGTCCCTTCTGGCCCTGCTGTCGGAGGGACAAGTTGCTGTAGCCCAGATCATTCAAAAGATGGATGTGGACAGGGTTGCCACATTGACGGGCTTCGCTGAGCAGTGTCTTGTTAGCCATTCTAAGTAGCCATTCTGAGTAGTAGTGGTAGTACGATCTTCACTTGTCAAGACCAAACGACTGGATGACAAATTGGCAACACAGCCGAGGTCATTCACTTGTTTCCCCAAAGCAAAGGGTAGGTTTCGTTCGGAAGAGGGTCGGCGGAGGTTGGGCTGAAGTATGTTTCACATATTTTCCGAGAGCACACTTGAAATAGAAAAAAGCTCTAGAGTACTTCTGGCTCTTACACTTTTAGCTTAAAAAACGAAAATATCTTTTCGTCTTTTAAATTCATTATTTACAAAACTAACGGAAATAATTGAAAGCTCAACAGTTGATAAAGTGGAACAAAATGAAATTTCTTGTTTTAAATCCCACGATTATGTCTTTAGGCTAAAGAAGACTAATGATGAATGAAAGCGAATGATCATGAAATAAAAAAATTGGTGGAACGATAATGAAGCAGAACTCCGAGAAAACCCATGGACTCGATATTGTATACCAGATGATCTGAGGTGAACCAAGGATGCCTTACACCTTAGGTGAGCGCCACCGAGCTCCTCTACAATATTTGATGAAGCTACACAAATTCTTACGACAAATAATCACTAATAATTTGAATTCACAACATAAATATGATTCTAATTGAGCTGTTTTTTATTCTTATAATTACAGCCGCTCTTCTACAAGCTTCGCAGGACTTCCCAAACGACAATCGAACTGTCTTCATGAAAATGGTAGATCGCCCAGTAAACTAGATAGTTTGGAACTGCCTCTTCATTTTATGAAGTATTTCAAGATGGCTGAGAAACATGACAACCATCCAACTAAAGCTAAGTTCAAGGATTTCAAGTCTCTAGAATGTGGAAAGTCGCAGCATCGTTGTTTTTCAGGAAATCGTAAAAGTATAAAAGGTAGTAAGTCTACCATTTTACATCAATGTCTTTGTCCGTCAGATAATCATCTAAAACATGACTGTCCTGTCAACAAATACAGTCATTTGTGCGGGAAATATTTAAAAGCTGAAGATTATGATTGTGTGTGTCCTCCTTTTCCTAAACATAAGTTAGGAACATGTATTTGTTTAAAGGGTGTTCCACACCGTCTCGAATACCACAGAGACAAGACGCCGTTTGGTTGCACAACGAGGTATAATCAATATAAACACAGGCACACAAAAAAACCATCTCATTCAAATATAGGACACGCAAAGAGCCACCATTCATCCGTTAATTTTGGGAAGAGCCACCATTCATCCGTTAATTTTGCGAAGAGCCACCATTCATCCGTTAATTTTGCGAAGAGCCACCATTCATTTACTAATTGGGCGAAGAGTAGAACAGAAATAAACCCTTACTACAAGCATCATGCTAATTGTCAATGTAAACCTCATGGCGTTCCTTTGTTTACAGCATTTAGAGAATTGTACTCTAAGTGTCCTGCAGCTATGAATCACTATGAAAGAACTAAAATACCTTCAAATTCACAGTTTAAGTGTGTGTGTCCACCGAAGAAGAAAGTTCCTAAACACCCGCCTCATAAATACGTTCCATATTATGAACAATCCCCATTGAGCGATTCGAGAGATGTTCCTCGTCCATGTAGAGGTAAGTGTACGCAGAAACCTTGTCACACTAAAAAGGTGCTTATATCTACGCCGTATATGTCTTGCCGGTGTGCTGCGTATGCACAAGGAAGGTACAAGGAACCACCTGGAAAAGATTACCCACAGATAACTGCAGTGTCTACCTATGAGACGAGGCCTACTACAGAAGCAGACTTAATTCGGGAAGGCAGCTTTTGTGGTGTAGAGTATAGGCATATAAACGTCCTGAAACCTACTCCGCGAATGCTACTTGAGAAGCGACATGGCATCTGTCCAGGCAATGATCCAAGATATAGAAGAACATCAAGTGGAAAAGTTAGGTCAACAGCTTCAATTCCAGATAAACTGCTATTTCCACCACGAAGTATTGAGCACTATTTTATGGCTCAACCATCTTTTTCTGCGTATCAGGGATTCCATCATCGACATAGTCACCGACCCCATGATCATCATCATCATCACCATGATCATCATCATCAACCGCATGATGATCATCATCATCGACGCCACCATCATCATCATCGACGTAGCAGTGCTGCAGATCCAAACCAAATGGTACCAATCAGGAGAAGTGTCTCAAGGACCCTTACATTTGTGGAGCACCAGCCTTCAAATGTTTACAGATACAAAGAAAAGCAACCAGAGAGGCCTATGAGGCGAAGTTCGAAGACATTAATATTCCCTTTCGAACCCCGAAAGGATCCTTTTGCGTCGAGAACGTCAATGGGTAATATTCATTCTTTTCAGCGTAGTGAAACGCGTGTTCATCACAGACATCACAGACATCCAGTTCCGACCTGGAGTCGGGATACTAGTGTGTCGAGAATTTCAATAGGTGATATTCGCTCTCTTCACCAAATGCAACCGTACAGGCAACCTAGACAGCCAGTGCCAATGAAGAGGAGTGTATCCCGAACACTTTCTTTCGTCGAGCACAGCCCAGCAAACACTAGGAGATACTCAGAGAGACATCCACAGCCGCAGCTCCGACGATCATCCAAGACTTTGGTATTTCCATTTGAGCCGAAAGTAATTCCTGAAGCTAGGCATTATTATAGAGCATCTGGAAAAGGTTCAATCTCTGCCAGCGCTATTCCACACAGAGGTAGTTCCTCAAGAGAAATGTGGTCATACGATCTTGAATCTGAATATCCTGCACGGAAATCAAGTTCTTATTGTTCACACTGAGTAAATGTTGTTGTGATTAAATTTTGGAAATTAAATTGTGAAACATGACTGTCTTCTTGAGTAAAAAGATGTACAGTAAACATAATTAAAAATATTTAAAGAATGAACTAGTATTGGAATGTTTCCATGTTTTGTTTGTGTAAATTATATAAAAATGCTGGACATTTGAACACAAGTTGTTATGTACAAAAATTTCTTAAACATTTTTTTTGTCAGTAAAAATAAATATTTCCAGTGAATGATCATAAGTGTTTTATGTAAAGGATCATTAATTGTAAAATATTCTCACCGCTGTAAGATCTTAGTTTGTCTAGAACAGTACGTATTTTCCAACCTTGGTGCGTGAAGAGCGAGCAAGGGGAGGGGAGAGGTAAGCTACTGACAGAAATAAATTGTGAAAATATGAATGAAACACTATTTGTATTAACCATTTGCAGTATAGCTTTAGGAAAATTTTTCATAAAATTATCAAAAATAAGCACAAAACACTTTCTCAGTAAATAACACGGACTTAAAAAAACGTATCAAGAGCAAATAATAATAATAATAATAATAATAATAATAATAATAATAATAATAATAATAATAATAATAATAATAATAATAATAATAATAATAATAATATACTTCCAAACTATGCTATGTATAAATGTCTGAAACCTTATAGAACGGCTTTGTACGTCCGTCTATTTACAGGTATCAACGAAAACAGAGATATCGAGCTTTTTTTTTTTTTAATTGCAATCAATTCAGCGACTCAAGAAGGTTTCATGTCATCCATTAATCCTGTCTCAAAACCGGAAGTAGTTCAAATTTACTATTGCTTTCGGTTTCAAACCTGATTTCTGTGGAGGAAAAAATGGTGAGAGTTACTAAAAAATTTGGCTTTCTCCAATCGACTCAGATTGCTAACTACAGGATACCATGACTACCTACAACAACTTATCAAAACCGGAAATGGTTCAATTTTACTATTACTTCCGGTTTCAAAACTGATTTCTGTAGAGCAAAAATGGTAAGAGATATTAAAAATTTGGCTTTCTGCAATCGACTCGGATAGCTAAGAGGTTCCCTTTATTATTGATGCTCTACTGAAATCGGAATGGTAAATATTAGCCATTTCCGGTTTCAGCGTTTATCAGAATATAACGAAAATGGTAGTAGACAGCGAGAAACTGCTTTTTTCCAAACAATTCAGCGTCTCAAGACTTCACAACAAGACTACCGACAACATTCTACCGAAACCAAAAGTGATTGAAGTTTAGTGTTATTTCATGTTTCAATACCGACTTTCCTTTACCAAAAACGGTAAATGCTATCAAGATGTGGGTTTTTGCAATCTATTCAGCGTCCCTAGGATGGGTTTCATCTCAGTCGTTAACCTTTTATTCAAACTAGAAGTGCAACAAATTAGCCGTTTTCGGTTACAACTTTTATAGCCATAAAACAAAAATGGTAACAGAGAGAAGCGGATTTCTGCAAACGATTCAGTGTCTAAAGACAACATATCATAAGAATCCACAACACTCTACCAAAAACGGAAGTGTATTAAATTTGACATTACTTAAGGTTTCAATACCGGTTTTAACGTTTATCACCATCGAACCAAAACGGTAATAAATAGCGAGAAGTGATTTTCTTGCAAACGATTCAGCGTCTTGACAAAACATATCGTGACCATGCACAACACTATACTAAAACCGGAAATGATTCAAATTTACTATTACTTCCGGTTGCAGTACTGATTTCTGTAGATTAAAAACGGTAAGAGATATCAAAATGTGTTCCTTTTTGGAATCGATTCAACTCGCCAAGAATAGGTTTCATATTTTCACTGAAGCCCTATTCACACCGGAAGTGGTTAAAATAGCCATTTCCGTTTTCAGTGTTTATTGCCCCTGAACACAACGGTAACTGATAGAGAGAAGCACTTTTATATAAACGACTCAGCGCTTCAAGACACCATAATGTGACTATCGACTACCAAAACAGGAAATGCTCAAATTTACTATTACTTCCGGTTTCGATAGTTATTGATATGAAGCTGAAACTATAAGGTATATCGAGACGCGGTTTTATTCAATCAATTCAGCTTGCCAAGAATAGTTAATTCTTTTCCGTTAATCCTCTGTTCAAACCGAAAGAGATTTAAATGATCCATTTCCGGTTTCAAAATTTATCACACATAAATTAGGAAGGTTAATTGACAACGACAAACGGTTTTCTGCAATCGATTCAGGATTTCATGAGAAAATATAATCAAAACCCACAACACTCTACCAAAACCGGAAGTGGTTGAAATTTACTACTGGGGCCAGTTTCAATACTGATTTTTTTCTACAGAGCAAAAACGGTAAGTGATATTAAAGTGCGAATTTAAATAATCGATTCAGCATACCAGGAATCAAGCTCGGACTGGCCAGGGCAGGAGGGCCGGGATCTCTGCCGGGGCCCTCTTAAAATATATATATAAAAAATAATGAATATCAAATAACATGGAAAGTAAGATAAAACATGTCTGCTGTGTTGGAGCATAGATGTTCCTTGTAGTTTGTTCCGTTCCCAGAGTTCGGTGGCCTGCAGCATTGAATATAGTCTTGGGGTTCCATTATTGGAATGAAACTAACAGTATTATAAGGTCTAGTTTGGCGCCCGTTTGTTTGTGGCCTTGTAAGAATATATTTCAACAATATAAAGAATGGGACCCAAGTATCATATTGTCTAAATGTGTATTGGGGTTCCATAAATGCTCCTACATGCTACATGGAAAGGGAAGATGGGGTCCTCCAAGTGAGGCTCCTGTTGGGGCCCTATACCCTCCAGTCCGTACCTGCCAAAAATGTGCTCCATCTATTCCGTTGAATCTCTGATCAAACTGGAAGTGGTTCAAATTAACATTTTTGGTTTCAATTTTGATCGCCATAGAACTCAAACAGAAAGGAACAGCGAGTAATAGCTCTTTGATAATAGCTCTCAGCGTCTCTATCTTTATGTTACTACTCTGTTGCAACCATAGATACACTACAAGTTTGAGTATTGAATTCGCATTGTTTGGAAGTCTTAGTTTCACATTGTAAAACAAGAGACATTATTATTATTATTATTATTATTATTATTATTATTATTATTATTATTATTATTATTATTATTATTATTATTATTATTATTACTGAAGATCAGAGAATTGAATGCTGACTCTGAAATCGCGGAAGGGCTAAGACAAAAGCATGTATGATCAAAGAGTGGGGAGGAAGGGGGCGTGAAGTATGCATGGTTTACGAAGGGAATGTTAGGAAAACAAGCTTGGGAGCATCTTGTCTATAATATATCTGTTGAGGATATCGTAACAAGACTTGTACATTTGTACAAGCAAACAAATTTCAACCTTATGAATTAAATTTATGTAGTGAAAACGAAATTTACTTAGGTATATACTGATGCTGCTAGATATACCACACCCCTTGCCGTAACAGCGCTTTTTTGTGAGCTTGAGGCGCTCCAATACCGCAACGCCATCTGTTAATGACCAGCTGAACTACATCCAAGCTAGCAACGAGCTCGTGGTCAGTGCGCTACGTTGCCCTATCTCTAAAAGGCATATGAGGAGCTTTTTAGGCCTAGTAGTCGTCACATCTTGTTTATGTGACTACCCAGTTTGCCTCACGACTCTGGGTGGACACCGGAAATTGGGAAACATTGGTTGGGAAGTGAACCACTAGATTACGGTGTCCCCATATGCTGCTAAATGTGGCCTTTTTAATTAAGTCGTTTAATAACTTTTTCTAGTAGATACCAACCACAAGAGCAGAACGGAGAAAATGACCAAAAGGTGACGCAGTACGTTTTGTCATTGTCTTTTTGATTTGATTCATAAAGTTGAATTTCGCTTGCCCGTACAAATGCAGTCTTGTTCAAAAATTCTTAGCCATCTTCCTTGCTTTAGGACGTGTTACTCTTGGCAGCCATATGAAGGAAACTCTTAATACTTTGGCTCTAAGTAAAGATATCAATTGAGCAAGAAAATCCATATGTGTTTAATTGTAACTACAAGTACGAGGAGCAATCAAAAAGTAAGGTTACAAAGCCAACAGTGAAACTTGTATATATTATTTCATACAACTAATACAGCCAACATACAGTAGTACATATATTGGGTTATTTTTCGACATAGTCTCCATATCGGTTGAGGCACTTGTTTCATCGTGGGCTGAGTTTGAAGATTCCCTCCTGGAAAAAGTCCTGTCTTTGCGTATTCAGCCACGCTGTCACGAAATGTTTCATTTCCTCGTCTAAAGCGAAGCGATGGCCTCCTAAGTGCTTCTTGAAGTGTGGGAATACTTGGAAGACGCTTGGAGCGAGGTTCGGGCTGTAGGGAGAGTGGTCCATGATGTCCCAGCGAAACAGCTTCAAGAGTGTTGTGGCCCCCTGGGCTGTATGCGGGCGCACGTTGTCGTGAAGAAAAAATGAACTCTTTGAGTTTTACGTCCCACAGTTATACCGGCTAGGCTAAAGGAGACGGTGATGATGAGAAATAAATGAAATTGTGGAATAAAGAAAGTGGGAGGAAACGGGGAAACCCCGAGGAAACCCAAACACGCGGTGTTTATCCACCACAAAGTTTACTTGACGAGATCTTGAAAGAACCAGTTACCCCATGCACCAGAGGCGAACGCTCTACCACGGAACCACCGCGGATCTGTCGTGATGGAAGATGATGCTCTCGGTGAGAAGTCCTGGCCGTTATCTCTTGATTGCCCAGTCGTGTCAAAATCTCACCTACAGAAATCGAATAACAGCGGATTTCTTTGCGAGATCAGTTTTCCAAACGAGTCGCCATTTGTGTTTAAATCAGGGATGCAAATAAGCAACGGAATTTTACTAGTCCAAGAAAACAGCTACTAGCCCACATCCCACAATAGAAATCAATTACTCACCTTTGAAATTAATAATAGTGATATTAAAAACTCGCCACCACAAATAATCCACTCACCTTGGGTGAGTGGTTATTTGCATCCCTGGTTTAAATACAACTAGCGCTGTGGGTGGCGAGTGGTTCAAGCTCTGGAGTTGCCAACACAATGTATTATAATTGCCGCACACTGCTCATTCCTCTATAACAGACGAAACTCCAGAAATATCGGCTTTGTAACTTCAGTTTCTGATTCTTCCTCGTGAGAGTGCAGGGGTTTTCAAAGAGAGATGGGTGACCTTTTTTCTTGTACATTTTGGGGAATATACAGGGTCGTTTTTAGCATCGTATTGGAAGTTTGACTAATGTATGATGCTAATATTTGGAATTTAGAATCACATTAGTAAAGTTGACCACGATTTATATCGAAAAAGGCCAGCCACAACTTTTCCACAGCATTGTCCAAACACTTTAGAAGAAATCAAGGTAGGAGAAAATAATTCTGTCCTACCGAGACTTCTTTTAATATGCTTGGACAATCCTGAGGAAAAGTCGTTGCTGGCCTTTTTCGTTACACTGTAGGTCATTGTTAACTTCAACTAATGTGTTTTTATGTACGGAATGTTAGTCTAACTCTTAAAACGGCTCTGAATAGGCCCATGTTGTCATCATCGCATAGGTATATATGGTGTTTGACTGACTGCAGTATTTGTCATTCTGGACATAAAGTTTCGATATGCCAACACTGTGTAGCCTGAAAGTGGGATAACTATCACTGGACTTAAAGTTTATTCAAGAAACGTTCAGTACCTCACGTAAACAAATACACGTGGTGATTGTTTGATTTTATTGGTTAGAGAGCCTTAGAACACCCATGCGGCAGAAGAAAATAGTCCTTGCTTATAAGGCTCATTACCAGAATTCCTTAGAATTAGACAACAGAAACAACACTTTATCTAAGAACTAAATTGAATTAATGCAATAAAATAGAATACTCATGCATTGAAAGTGGTTTTGACCCAACTTTAGAGCGAATCACAGTTAACAATATGGTCACATGCGGGGAATAAGTAAAACATCGACAGGATACAAGCACGTGCTTCTCGAAAGAAGTGCTGACCGAGCCAATCATCCGATGACTGGCGGAGTAATACAATTCTACAATGTTTATATCAGGATCAGAAGGTTCGTTGAATGAACTTTTAGAACCGTTAGTGTAAGCCAGACAGGATGGAGGAATGGTTGTCTCTGGAACAATGTGTTGCATTGAATCCGTTTGTATTCTGTGGAGTAGCCAGCTCAGTCTTCCGATTTGATACCACCTAACTTTTTCTTATGAAGTGTTTTAATGAAAGGGTAAAGTGTATCAACATCACATACGTAATTTGGTCGAACTACGGAAGGGTATCACAGAGGAGTTCCACAAGATACCAGTTTGGGTCTATCAAGCTGCTTGTGACAACGTTGCTCTTCGTATCCAGGCACGTATCGATTTGGAAGGCGCATTGGTGGAGCAGGTCATGGAGAACAGAGATTAAAATTCTTGTAAGGAAAGGAATGAGGTGTTTTTGTTCAATTTGGTGTTCAAGTTATGTTGCTAGTTTCTCTACCACAGTCTTTGAAACATCATATATCCGTAATTATGGCCCATCTTCTATGATAACTAATAACTTCCATCAGTTAGTATACTGTTGGATACAAAGAGCCTGGCAGAATTCATCTACGCAATTGATTGATATGGAAAAATAGGGGGCTGTCGCCCTCCGGAAGTTGAAAATTTATCTGAATACCCTTCTCGTCACTGCAATAGTTGCCGCTTCTAACTTGATTTGAATTTCTGTGCATCACAAAAGAGTTTCACGAAGGGTAGGATATAATAACATTTAAAAGATATTTATTGTTGGAGTGTGTAATGACTTGCGTATATTTAAACATTGAGAAATACTTTTCATTGTGTTTCTACAACCATTTTATCAATTTATAGTTTTTATACTATGAATTATGTAACACTAGACCAGTGTTCGAGATCTAAGACTTGGGTGGACTAGTGTTGCACAAGAGACTCTAGAAATTTGTCGTCTCATTTTGAATTTAAAAATGTACTAATCTCGTGGGTAATACAGTATCTGGCAAAACAAACAGTACTGAAATTCGCGTAGGAATGGCGCGTAAGTGCAATGTGGTATGAGCTGTGAGCGCTGCATGCATACTTAGTTTTGTGTGGACTAGCATAGTGTGGAGTTGGAGCGAAGTTAATGTTACAACAGAGAAGGAATTTACTGACGAGCATTATTTCCTCTCATACGGTGTGAGGCAGAACCTCAGTGCACACGCCTACTGCACAACTCTGGAACTATGATGACATATGAAGATTTCATCAGCAACCACTATATCAACTGACAATTGATTATTGACCAGTGCACGATTTGCGTGTTTTTTGCAGCAGCAAAAATCTATCGTTACAACAACAATGGACGCAACAAGACGGAGCACTGCCCACACTGCAAGTGAGTCACTTGTCCTGCCTACGAGAGTTTGGACGTCGCTTGATACGTGAAACGGATTTTCCATATCCTCCCCACTCCGCTGACTTTATAGGCACAGGTCGAGACGCCTCCATATGGGTATGCTGAAGGAATTTCCCGAACAGATAATCCCTCTATCACTATACCGGAGCTGAGAGAATATTCGGTCATTTGTTTTGTCGTTTAAGCAACCCAGTTCACTAACATGTTCATCGGTCTACAGGACCGCTGTGAAGAATGTGTGCGACGTAATGGTCAACATTTTGAACGCATGATAAACAGGCGCAATTTCTCTTAAATTTACAATGTGTGTTGAATAACATTGAGGTGAAATCCATTTGACATTTCTTATGTTTCAGTATGTTGTACAACAAATAAATGGATAAATGATAAGGCTGTGATTTCAGGACTGTTTGTTTTGCCGCATACTGTATTAGCTAGAACAAACACAGAACTCATTGAAAAAGAAGATACTCATCGCAAGTCACTTATTTGGCTTCCTCTACAAGCCTTAATGCGCATAGGAGAAGTAGGATCGTGAAAACCACATCCACGAAATCTGTGGTTCCAAAAGGGTGTGCGTGGCTTCTGACTACTATGATCTGTCCTCACACTCAATTACTTACTCAATAGAGAAATCTCAAATAAATAAATAAATAAATAAATAAAAGACTTCGTAGAGAACTGAAGAGAGGTGAGACTTATCAATTCTTCTCAACAGAAGATAGAAGAAAAACATGGTTATGAAATTCGATTTGCAACTCTAACCCGTCTATTTTCCTGGATTGCAGAGTTTTACATCAAAAATTCCCATTTTCCCTACTTTTCAAATTTTGAACGCTGCATCACCCTGTGTCGGAAAATATGAAATACTCACAAGTAAACCTTACGTTTGGGTGAATCGAGTTGCTGACTGAGACACATATGAGAAAGTAGTACTAAATGTGGTCAGTATTTCAGTGAAGTTTTAGGTGCGAAGCTCCAGGGGTTTAAGAGATACAGCTACCAGAACATCACATGGAAGTACAGAATAGTCTTCATACAGTTGGAGGTAAAAGCTCTGTAAGACCTCTTGTAACGACAAAAGGTGAATAACAAATATATGGGTACATATTAGGACTAGGGAGAAGTCATATAGTAAGTATGTACCTGACGGCGGCCATCTAGGAATCCGCCATTTTGAATTAAGGTTAAGTTTTTAAAATAGGAATAGGGTCATGTGATACATGATTTAAGGCGCAAATTCAATCAGCAGAACAATGGTGACGTTAATTTTGATTTACGCGCAATTGGTAAAAAGTTACAGGGAAATTAAATATTATTGCAGCATATGTATTAGTCCTTTACCCCACCTTGTAAATTTTGTGTTAATGATAATAATTAAATAAAAAGCAGGTGGATAAATATTAGGTTTATGGTAAGAGTTTGACCATTTTTACCATAACTCCAACGGTATAACCATTTTTGCTTTATCATTAACCAGCACAAAATTAAATGGATCGCTTCTTACGGAATTGTTAACGACAAATGTGTCAAGTGTAACTCGATTGCCTTTGTCAGGTGTGCTCACTGTGAGCAGAGCACTCTTTTCTGAACTACATACTGATTGTACTAATTGAGGACTTTCTGGAAGGAAGACCCAAGTTCAATTATGACTCAATTCCACTTTGGTCATTTTTCCTTAAATTAGCAACTTGTTTATGCGATAACAAATGCTGGTTAATGATAAAGCAAAAATGGTTATACCGTTGGAGTTATGGTAAAATTTGCTATTAATAAGGTGTCACTGTTATGCGTTTTGTTTAAAACTTTTGTCTGATTCAAAATGGCGGATTTGAACATGGCCGCCATCAAGGCAACTCTTACCATAGACCTCATATTTATCCACCTGCTTTTTATTTAATTATTATCATTAACACAAAATTTACAAGGTGGGGTAAAGGACTAATACATATACTGCAATAATATTTCCCTGTAACTTTTTACCAATTGCGCGTAAATCAAAATTAACGTCACCATTGTTCTGCTGATTGAATTTGCGCCTTAAATCATGTATCACATGACCCTATTCCTATTTTAAAAACTTAACCTTAATTCAAAATGGCGGATTTCAAGATGGCCGCCGTCAGGTATACCCTTACTATATGACTTCCCCCTAATCCTAATATGTACCCATATATTTGTTATTCACCTTTTGTCGTTACAAGAGGTCTTACAGAGCTTTTACCTCCAACTGTATGAAGACTATTCTGTACTTCCATGTGATGTTCTGGTAGCTGTATCTCCTAAACCCCTGGAGCTTCGCACCTAAAACTTCACTGAAATACTGACCACATTTAGTACTACTTTCTCATATGTGTCTCAGTCAGCAACTCGATTCACCCATACGTAAGGTTTACTTGTCAGATGTTTAAACCAGGTTAAAGAGCGCATGCGTGGTTGGTAATCCAATACGTAGACCGCTGTGTGCCGTTACTATGCAAGTGGAGTCTGTTGACAGGCAACCAATGAACATAAGTCAGCGTATTTTGATGGAAACTTCTTATCATTAGTTGTCATGCAAGTTTATAAAACACCCACTTCGGGAGTTCCTTTGTGCTTGATTTTTGTCAGATTTCGAACTGTGTGTATAGTTAATCACCTTGTATCTTTATAAAGAAGACGTGGAGCCTAGAGTTGAGACTAAGAAGTGAATTGCAAAACAGGGGAAGACGATTATTCTTCACCTTTAGATTGCGGTGTATTGTGTACCTACAGCGCTATTGTCTTCATCAGTGGAGATTAAGGAGCGAACTTCAAGTCTGGTGAAAACAATTCTTTTCGTTCGCCACTAGATTACAGTGTACTGTACCTGCTTAGTTCTGCCTTAAGCAGTGGAGATTAAGGAGTGAATTACAAACAAGGCTAAGACAAGTCTCCGACTGTACCTAGTTTCCAGTGTAATATGCTTGCATACTCTTGTTTTGGCCGGTAGAAATTAAGGAGTGAATTACAAACCAGGCGAAGACGATTTTTCTCTTTCGCCTTTAGATTGCAGTGTGATGTGCCTGCGCAGTCTTGTCGTGACCAGCTCAGATTAAATAGTAAATCGCACAACAGGCGAAGACAATGCTCTGCGTTGACATTTAGAATCAGTGTACTGTGGCTGCATAGTCTTGTCTTCACCAGTAGAGATTAATGAGTAAATTGCAAACCAGGCGAAGACGATTTTCCTTCTTCACCTTTAGATTACCTCGTAATATGTCTGCGCAGTTTTATCTTTACCAGTTGAGATTAAGAAGTAAATTGCAAACTAGGGAAGATTATGTTTCTTCTTCATCTTTAGATTAGCTACATTGTACTATGCACACTTTTATTCACCAGTAGAGATTAAGGAGTAAATTGCAAACTAGGCAAAGACGATGTTTCTTCTTCATCTTTAGATTAGCTACATTGTACTATGCACACTTTTATTCACCAGTAGAGATTAAGGAGTAAATTGCAAACTAGACGAAGACGATGTTTCTTTTTCATCTTTAGATTAGCTACATTGTACTCAGCGCACTTTTATTCACCAGTAGAAATTAAGGAGTAAATTGCAAATCAGGCGAAGACGATTTTTCTTCTCCATCTTGAGATTATACTAACCGCACTTTTATTCACCAGTGGAGATTAAAGAGTAAATTGCAAACCAGGCGAAGACGATTTTTCTTCATCTTTAGATTAGCTACATTGTACTATG
The DNA here is from genome assembly GCF_964235325.1 of Thermobia domestica. Taxonomy (NCBI): domain Eukaryota; kingdom Metazoa; phylum Arthropoda; class Insecta; order Zygentoma; family Lepismatidae; genus Thermobia; species Thermobia domestica. Next base: position 28,591,504 of record NC_137454.1, read on the forward strand.
CGTACTTTTATTCACCAGTGGAGATTAAGGAGTAAATTGCAAACCAGGCGAAGACGATTTTTCTTCATCTTTAGATTGTACTAACCGCACTTTTATTCACCAGTGGAGATTAAAGAGTAAATTGCAAACCAGGCGAAGACGATTTTTCTTCATCTTTAGATTAGCTACATTGTACTATGCGCACTTTTATTCACCAGTGGAGATTAAATAGTAAATTGCAAACTAGATGAAGACGATGTTTCTTCTTCATCTTTAGATTAGCTACATTGTACTATGCGTACTTTTATTCACCAGTTGAGATTAAGAAGTAAATTGCAAACTAGGGAAGACTATGTTTCTTCTTCATCTTTAGATTAGCTACATTGTACTATGCGCACTTTTATTCACCAGTGGAGATTAAATAGTAAATTGCAAACTAGATGAAGACGATGTTTCTTCTTCATCTTTAGATTAGCTACATTGTACTATGCACACTTTTATTCACCAGTAGAGATTAAGGAGTAAATTGCAAACTAGTGTAATGTTTACTCTATCGGATAGAAACCCTGAGTAGAGCAGACATTACTTTACATAACCACTCTTTATATGTTTGGTGGAGCGTTGACTACGGAACAAGTTATCACTCTTGTAATAGCTCCTTTCACCGCCAACAACACATAAGCAAAATTCAAATAGCAACTTTCAACAATAATCTGGAAACACCTTCAGCATCATTGCGAGAAATTCGTTAGACTAAAATGAAGAATACAACTTAAACTAAGTTGCATATCAATGGTTGGTAGTCCATATGCACACGATACAAGATCATGCGTAGGAACAACCTCAAATCAAGATAAACGCTCCTGATCTGTATGAAAAAAATGTATTTTTTTCATAATTACATAATATATACTTGAAGATACTACGCTTAAGAGCGTACATATAAAACTAAGATTGTGTAATACAATTTGACAAATATAAGAGTTCACAAACAGTGTTGCATGTTGCAGTTTTCCTTCGTTAGGTTTTACCGCTCGAATGAGTTGCATCAGCTACTCATTGTCTGCGCAACCGCTTGGCGCATGTAAGTGCCGCCTACCGTAATGGAGTATCGACATGCATGGCTGTGATTGGCTGCTAGCTGCTCAGTGCAACAGTCCAGACAATGTCGTCTGCACTGCTGGGTAGGAATGTTCCAAAAATGCACCACAAAACAGTTTCGCCATTCAAAAAGAAATAGCAGCTTTTAAAATAAAATGATTAAACTTTCTGAAATATAAGGTATATAAAATTAATGCACAAAAGTTTATCACAAATGGCTCCCAACAGACAACAGGTAAGGTTCTGAAGAGATGCGATTACCTAAAGATATATATACTGGGTGTTAATGAACTATACCGACAAACTGTAAGAGCTGATTCTTCAAATCAGAGAAAAAGTTCATATGGACCTATGGCGAAAAATGCATAGTTACATATGGCTGTCCAAAATCGAAAAAGAAAACAAATTTCAACAGGCCCTATTTCCAATTCGAGGAACTGTTTATGGTGGTCCTTATCAGCGTAAAGGAAGCCACGCATACTCAATCCAAAAGTGTATATTTCGTCAATTTTCAATAGATGTACAGTGTATTCCCTACAGAGTGTAATTCTTAGATATGGTCTCAATAGAGTCTTCAGGTATACCCTGATTTCAAGGTGGGTCCTAAGAAGGCAGGAGGTAAGGTTTGACAACAATGGACATCCAATGCTTAGGAGGAAAGTCCGAGGTGTTAGGAACCGGCAGTTCCATGTTTTTTTTGTGTTCGGAATAACGTGTAATGCGATGTATTTCGTCACGGTATATTTCACATTTTCTTCATTTATAAACTTGAAAGAAAACATTGCAGCATGCGTTTCTCCGAGTACGAGAGATCGTGCTGCTGACAATCTTTAATACTTCCGACATCACACCAAAGGGTTCCTCGTTCACTGCTATCAAAGCTTTTCGTTTGCCAACTTTGGACCAATCATAAATTCAAAGCATATCTCAAAATTCGGTTGATGGCATGTCTGGAAATTTCACCCTGCTTGGAATACTCTGTTCACTCATTGAACATTAATGAAACATGCATTTTTTGATTGCGTATGCGTGACTTCCATTACGCTGATAAGGACCACCATCCACAGTTTGTAGAATTCGAAATAGGGCCTCTTGGAAGTTGGCTTTTTTGCAATTTTGGACTGCCCTAGCTCTGAAACTATACACTTTTCCCCACAAGTCCATATGAACTGTTTCTCTTATTTTGATGTAAGGAATCGCCTCTTACAGTTTGTCGATATAGTTCATTAACACCCTGTATATAGATGGGTTTATGTTTGTTTATTGTAGGCAAAATAGTAACTCAAAGATAGAATATCCATTTGAATGATGAATACACAAAATAATATTAAACACACACTAAAATGCTTGGATATGACATGCATGTAACAAAGGAAAAACACTTCAACTAATAACTTGACTTCAACTCATAAAACACTTCAAACACATCGAAGTAAAATGTATTCAGATAAACAACGTAGTTATTATATGCATCAGTTCGATTATTAAAATGTATATCGGCATTTTAGTTTCTTTTGCTAATAACACAACACTGCCCACATGAAGAATGTCATTCAATTCTGCAGGAAATCCTCTTCGTTCATTCTCTTCCCGATGAATGAACACTCGATGACTTGATCTTCTGTACTTATCCTCTTCCGTTATTGATAAGGCCAGGTCCAACGGTGGAAGTTCTTGAAGTTCTGAGCAAGCATTCAAATTCAGCATGCAAGCATTGCTGCCTTTTAAAATGGTATATTACTGAATGCATAGACCATTCATTATTTGTACAAGTATTCCTGCGGCATATGTTTGGAAACAACTTTGTCCTTTCAGGCGACTAATTGGCTTAATATCTTTCAAATATATTGGCTATTCGGAACATGTTTAACTTTTTCTTCCTCCCTTTTTAACTGTTGCTACATTTGTGTCTTTTGGAATGTGAATGAAAAAAGTGTTCTTCTTATTGTTTGGACCTATATGTGTTCTTCTTTGTACTGTATTCTTCATTGTATATCCTTTATGTGTCACATGTAATATCGTTGAAATAAGGGTAAATTTGCGTAATCGTGGTTAAAAGGAAGTTGACTAAGGATGGGTTAAGAAAAGAATGTAAGTATTTCTCAGGGTATTGGACAGTTCCTGCTGTGTGATTCTTCGATCCTGACGAATCAATTCAACAGTACGTTGTTTGTGATGATCATCTGTCATACTCACTGGCCTTCCTGTATGGGGTTTTCGTTCAGTAATGAGGTGCCCGGATCTGCATGAGTATAGTGAAGCGGAAGCGCCTCATTCTTGTACTCACATCAACACATGCTGCATCACACACTTGCACCATTTGACGATGAATGTCAATATTTGAAAGAACATTTGAAACAAGAAATTTTCCGTAAGTTCGACGCTTACATAAAAATCTTTCAACACCAAGGAACACAGGATTATGGACTCTGGACTCTGCAATGGCTGTAGAGTGAACGCTGTAGTAAGTACGTACTAATGCAGCAGTATGCATTTTATTTTCATTAATGTCTGATGGTAACACGTTTTGATTGTCCACTTCGCAGATCTTCAGGCTTTCACGACTGAGGTTAAATTCTTGGTGAAAGTTGGAAATAGTGTATCCCAGATTATTTTTCATATTCTTCTATACTTTCACGACTGGGTTTAAATTCTTGGTGAAATTTGGAATTGGTGCACCCCAGATTATTTTTCACATTCTTCTATACTTTCACGACTGGGTTTAAATTCTTGGTGAAAGTTGGAATTGGTGCACCCCAGATTATTTTTCACATTCTTCTATGCTTTCACGACTGGGTTTAAATTCTTGGTGAAAGTTGGAATTGGTGCACCCCAGATTATTTTTCACATTCTTCTATACTTTCACGACTGGGTTTAAATTCTTGGTGAAATTTGGAATTGGTGCACCCCAGATTATTTTTCACATTCTTCTATACTTTCACGACTGGGTTTAAATTCTTGGTGAAAGTTGGAATTGGTGCACTCCAAATTATTTTTCACATTCTTCTATACTTTCACGACTGAGTTTAAATTCTTGGTGAAATTTGGAATTGGTGCACCCCAGATTATTTTTCACATTCTTCTATACTTTCACGACTGGGTTTAAATTCTTGGTGAAATTTGGAATTGGTGCACCCCAGATTATTTTTCACATTCTTCTATACTTTCACGACTGGGTTTAAATTCTTGGTGAAAGTTGGAATTGGTGCACCCCAAATTATTTTTCACATTCTTCTATACTTTCACGACTGGGTTTAAATTCTTGGTGAAATTTGGAATTGGTGCACCCCAGATTATTTTTCACATTCTTCTATACTTTCACGACTGGGTTTAAATTCTTGGTGAAAGTTGGAATTGGTGCACCCCAAATTATTTTTCACATTCTTCTATACTTTCACGACTGGGTTTAAATTCTTGGTGAAATTTGGAATTGGTGCACCCCAAATTATTTTTCACATTCTTCTATACTTTCACGACTGGGTTTAAATTCTTGGTGAAATTTGGAATTGGTGCACCCCAGATTATTTTTCACATTCTTCTATACTTTCACGACTGGGTTTAAATTCTTGGTGAAAGTTGGAATTGGTGCACCCCAAATTATTTTTCACATTCTTCTATACTTTCACGACTGGGTTTAAATTCTTGGTGAAATTTGGAATTGGTGCACCCCAGATTATTTTTCACATTCTTCTATACTTTCACGACTGGGTTTAAATTCTTGATGAAATTTGGAATTGGTGCACCCCAGATTATTTTTCACATTCTTCTATACTTTCACGACTGGGTTTAAATTCTTGATGAAAGTTGGAATTGGTGCACTCCAAATTATTTTTCACATTCTTCTATACTTTCACGACTGGGTTTAAATTCTTGGTGAAATTTGGAATTGGTGCACCCCAGATTATTTTTCACATTCTTCTATACTTTCACGACTGGGTTTAAATTCTTGGTGAAATTTGGAATTGGTGCACCCCAGATTATTTTTCACATTCTTCTATACTTTCACGACTGGGTTTAAATTCTTGGTGAAATTTGGAATTGGTGCACCCAAATTATTTTTCACATTCTTCTATACTTTCACGACTGGGTTTAAATTCTTGGTGAAATTTGGAATTGGTGCACCCCAGACTATTTTTCACATTCTTCTATACTTTCACGACTGGGTTTAAATTCTTGGTGAAATTTGGAATTGGTGCACCCCAGATTATTTTTCACATTCTTCTATACTTTCACGACTGGGTTTAAATTCTTGGTGAAATTTGGAATTGGTGCACCCCAGATTATTTTTCACATTCTTCTATACTTTCACGACTGGGTTTAAATTCTTGGTGAAATTTGGAATTGGTGCACCCCAGATTATTTTTCACATTCTTCTATACTTTCACGACTGGGTTTAAATTCTTGGTGAAAGTTGGAATTGGTGCACCCCAAATTATTTTTCACATTCTTCTATACTTTCACGACTGGGTTTAAATTCTTGGTGAAATTTGGAATTGGTGCACCCCAAATTATTTTTCACATTCTTCTATACTTTCACGACTGGGTTTAAATTCTTGCTGAAAGTTGGAAATGGAAATGGAACTAGGAAATTCTTATAGTTCGTTACAATTTGTTTCATGCACAGTTTTACATGAAACGGAAGTTATATAAATGAGACAAACAACATAATTCACATATGTAGACATAATATTATTCTGTTCCGACTCCTCTGGACAATTTAACAACGGATAGAAAAACAAAACTAAGAAATTCACGTGCGTGAAATAAACATAAAGATTTCAATAAAATTAAAATATTGTTGCCACTTTTACTTTCTAAGTCTGCAATAATTGAGCTGAGCGAAGCGAAGCTCTTTTACTCGGGTTAGCCGTTTGGTTGTCCGCGAACTCCTCCTAGACCGTTTGGCCGATCTCAACCAAACTTAGCACGCTGATAGAGTATGTCGTGCTGAGTGACAACATAGGTCGAAATAAAAAATCCGATGTACCATCGAGGAATAATCACCGAAAAACGCTTCCTCCTAGACCGTTTGGCCGATCTCAACCAAACTTAGCACGCTGATAGAGTATATCGTGCTGAGTGAGAACATAGGTCGAAATAAAAAATCCGATGTACCATCGAGGAATAATCACCGAAAAACGCTTCCTGATTACGTAGTTTAAGCTCGCTCAGCTCATTTCATTGCAATCGGGTATATACATTGCATTCCTAGTTAATAGCAATTAGAATGATCACTAAAATTATTGTCTTTTCACTAATATCCGCATTTGTATCCGCCATCCGCCATCCTGTTCATAAAGGTAAATTATCTGTCTGCAAGTGAGCACTCACTGTCGGCGGCGGTGTTCAGGATTTAGAAATTTGGGAACCCATCTGGCTGATACTTTTCTCATGCCCTGTACATTCGTTACTCCTTGCATCCCGTAATCCATATTACGATGGAACCAATGTTTTCTTTTCTTAATTCTATTGAAGGTTGCTACACTCTCAGGTTCATTTTCAAAGGACGTACGAACTCTTAAAATCTACCAATTTTTGCGTGATGTACGAAGGTACAAGTTTTCCAAACTTTCAACTCATATAAAGATGAATTTCGTAACGAGTCATTCTCTTCCCTTGGAGGTACTCAATGATTATTCGGTTCTTTGTTTCCTGCCTCGCAATCATGATTATGATTTTTATTTTTCCACGCTTGTAAAACAAAAAGTCAGAGATTTAACAAACTGAATACTTGGATCAGTTGCATCTGAAAGAAGATACTCACACACATACACTACATTTAAACCTACTCCTCAACTTAAACTTTTCAGAATTCTTATTCGTATTCTACTTCAATACAAGCCATATTATAATTTTATTTAGTTAAAATAGTATAATGTATTTTTAAGTTACTTGGCATTGTACAGGGTGGTTCGGAAGTGTGCGTACCCCTAATTGGTGTTTTATGACAGCTTTAGGTTTTACCCACATTTGTTTGCATAGAATATTGCTTGGCATTGTCTGGCAACATTGCTATTCATGTTCATTTCTTTTTTGCTGTTTTCTGCTTGGTAACAGTTATTTGCAGTACAGTTGGAGTAATCCGCTGGCCGCTGGATTGGAAGAAGTTGTCTATCTTCATCAGCTCCCTTTGCCTGGCCTCCAAGAAGTCCCGATCTGACGACACCAGACAATGCTCTCTGGGGTTTCATAAAGCAACAAGCAAGAAACACTCATCACGCAACGAAGGAATTACAAGTAGCTGTGGAACACGCCTTCACCCTCGTTACTCCGGAGTATCTCCACAAAACATCTGTGAGAACTTGGCGCAGAATTCAGCTGTGTTACGATATGGATGGTGATCATACCGATGTTTGTGACTCTTAAGTCTCTTCAAGGTAACTGTGTACAGACATTCTACCATAACTAACACTATACTGTTGAAACTAAAGGGGGATACGCCCACTGCCAGACCACCCTGTAGAACATATTTATTGATAAGATCATGATTCTTGAGAAGGACTGATACGTTTCCAATTCGAATCACTCAATGAAGTCTTCTGACTGCGAGCCCACTCTCAGTCTTTCATATCTTCTCTTTGTTTTTCTTTTTTTGGGAGCAAGGAGGGGAGGAAAAGTTTTCTTGGATTTTAAACTCTTTACCTAAAAGAAAAAAGTGTAAATAAAATATTAAATACACTGTATTTATGTTATCTTAACTCAGTAATATGTGTTTCTCACAAAATATATGCATTTGTTCCCAGGTGCTGAAAAGTACCTATCCATCTACAAACCTGCAACAGTCCTCATTTTCCTCTTTGTCGCCAAACATCTCCAGAAGAACATCAAAGGTTAGTACAAATTTTTAATTGTCTCTTATAGGTGATAATGCTATCCGCTTGCTTCTGTGTCAACCACACGGATTTTTTTTTTAAACAGAAGAAGGTTGTTTGAAAAATAGTCCAATATCTATTGAATTAATACGTAAACGTGAATAATAAAGTGAAGGAAAAGAGGGATACCTTTCGTCAACACGAAAAGTGTACGGAAAAAAGATTTGACCCATGACCAATATTATACTATTAAGATCTTATTGGTTAAGAGCAGGAGTTTGACGCGATAGATAAATGTCCAAATGAGGTGGTCTGTCGATATTGGGTGGACGGAGTATTTGCACAATATGTGTGCGACTACAATATTGTAGCCAGTGTCGTATTTACGATTTTGTTTCGGGGGGGCTTTGCTAACTTTCGGGGTAGGGAGGCTTTGCCTGAAAATCTGAAAATTCTGCAAGATATTTCATATACTTTAGTAAATGAGATTTCAGGAGGGGGCTTAAGCCCGGAAGCGTCCCTAAATACGCCACTGATTGTAGCATATAGAATTACCACAACTGCACTAGTTGCAATGGATATGGTTTGTTCACTTCTACTTCAAGTTTACTGTAGGCGGATAATAATTACGAGAAGTCATTGGAAATAAATGAGAAGCTAGATTTTGCTTTTTTCAGCGTGTGCATAATCTAATCTACTGCTGAACATTGAAGTTACAACATTACAACAAGAAAAGTGAGCAAACAGTCTTAAATTTGTTAGACAGATAATTTAGGTCAATAGTGAAATCAACACTTTTTAAAAATACTGTGCGACGTGTGGCTTCACTTCGGAAATCTAACAGAACATGCATATAAAGGTAACAAGAAAGTTATGTCGCTTTTTACCCACTACCTTTGAACATCGGCATGTCACCTAAGACGTACCTGGAAGAATAAAAGTACTCCCCATCAGCACCGACGACATTCTGTCAACGTTCTGGAAGGCCATATATTCCATCGCGGTAGAAATTGGTGGACCGTGAAGCAAGGTAGGTATCAAGTGCATTTTGCACCTCTACTAGGGATTTGAACTGGTGTCCTCTAAAATGATTGTCCAAGGAATGGAACAGGTGATAATTGGACGGTACAGTATTCGGGGACTATGGTGAATGCAATAGTGTTTTCCATCCAAAGCGTAGAATAATATCCCGGGTCATCCTAGCCACGTGGGGCTTAGCGTTATCCTGTAACAGTAGGACCAGAGTTTTGAGTTTTTCTTGAACACGACTCAACTGCTGACAATACACAGTTGCATTTATGCTCTGACCAGCTGGTAGCAGTTTCTGGTGTACGATGCCGCGAGTAGTCCACCAAAGACACAAGAGAACCTTCTTCAGGTGCAGTGCTGGTATCGGCTGTTTTGGAACCGGTTCATGGGATGCTAACCAATGATGACGGCGCCGTAGTATAGGATCAACTTCTCATCACATGTCCAGAACATCTTGTCCAGAAATGGCTCCTTCCTCAGACGAGACAGCAAAGAAACACATGCGTCTGCTCCTGTTGTCTTTTGGCCCTGGAGTCAAATAGTATGGGACCCAACTGCTAGTCCTTCCCAAGGTGATGGAGGTGTTGCCAAATGGTTTCTCCACCCACACTGAATTTGTAGTTCCAGTTCCTCATATGTCTGGCCACTGTTCACCTCAATTGCTGCCTGCAATCTTCATTTTGTATATGTGTTGGTCTTTCGGCACGTGGTGCGTCTTCGAGTGTTTCGTCACCGTCCTTAAACTTGTTAAACCACCGCTGCACTGTCCGAGTAATCATGACACCCTCATCAAAGGCCTGGGATATCTTCCGCCCCGTTTGACCCCAGTTTGAAGTCGTAGAGCATATACGCCCTTATGACTCTCCGTGGAGGTCCCATATTCACTCTGTCCTTACACAAGTTCACGTTGTAACTGCACTGCCACAACCAGGTAGTATTTTGCATAAACCCACACCAACAACTGCCCTTCGCCTTATCTCCATTCGCATTCAACTCACGGTGTGCGGGCCAATGGAACATGGATCTCCGCAAATAGTGACAAAACTTTCTTGGTTACCTTTATATAAGCATATTTGATCATGGTAGTCAATAACTAATATCACACAGCGAGACTTACAGAGAACAAAGAAAAAACAGAGAAAGAGATAGATATTCTCCTGTGGTATCACAAGCCATTTGATTTCGAAATCTTTTATAAGATTATACAGAGACACTCTTGTAGTCGAGAAGAGCTCTAATGTATGAGTCGTCATGCAATCAAAGACGATACGTGTTCAGTAGACGATAAATAAGTAGACGCCGGAGCCAGAAAACAGAACATGTACCTTATCCATGAATTGTCGAAAGTTGCGTGTCACAGCTGTCATCGCATTGTCCTGTTGGAAAATTAAGGAACTCTAGAATTGGGACCACAACAAGCTACCAAAGGTTGTTGACGTTCCATTAATGTGTAGTAGACACGAAGGGTAGACTATAATCGCTTCTTATACCATAATGATTGGCACCGGACCGGTAAGGTGATAACAATACATGTCTCCTCAAGTATGTTGCTGCTGTATTATCAGAAACAGATGTTACCATTTTGGTGGCACTACAGACAAAAACTGGATTTGCTGGAGAAAAGGAGAGATACACAACTTTATCGAACCATTCCATACAAGACGATATTGTGTGCACTAAAGGCAGCTACAACAATTATGTGCCGTAAGAAAATTTCCCGATTATCAAGACGAGATATATGGATACTGGTTGCTGTGCAGCATTCCCGAATTTTTATGCAAGTGTTTGTGGATGTACGATTTTACTAGCCTTGCACGTAAGTTGACTATATTCTGGGACGTTAATGTGGCGGAGGCATTGGAATTCTGGAGGTCGGTCGTTATTTTCTCTATTCAGTGTTCATTTTGTTGAACACAGTTCCAAGCTTCGAAAGATGGGATAATCCACAATCTAAATTGTTTTTTTTTTTTTTAATTAAGGGTAGATAACTGCTGGTACTGTTGCTGTATTCGGTGATAGGCTGGCGTCGAACAAACACATTTCTACTTTCGTAAGTGCGACTCTTTGTTCTTCTCGTCATTACTGTTGCCCGGGAAGTAGTCAGAGCATTTGATGCGTAGCGGTGTGGTTCTGCCAATCATGTCACTATTCTCTCGTGGTCTACTCATTCTACAAATAAAATATGGACAGTATGTCTCGTTCCTGGTGTTGCAATTCAATGCCCAATATTGTGTAAAAAAAAAGTCACTTAGAATGACCGGTTGAATAAGATTTGAAACTTTTTTGGCCCCACACAGAGTTCGTTTCGGAGGAAGATTGTGATTCATAGCATCCTTACATAGAGATTCTAAATACAGAGAAAATAGAACTCCTGACACGTACAAATTGACAGAGTAATTCCAGTTTTATTTATGATTAGGAGAAATGACACAGAAGCGGCGAAATAGCTACTAGATTATGGAAAATAATGAGACTGGTGTGTAGGTTATAGTGTGTACCAATAGGCCTTAAAATTCAAATGAAACAATGTAGGAGTGCAATAGTAATTAATTTCTCGAATATTCGGTTAAGTACTTCAAAGTTTTCTTCGATATATGGTGATGTTCCATGTAGATAGGAAATAGAAAATGGAGTATATGGAGTATACCACATAGTACAAGAAAAGGAAAATTCACATATGACTGTTCCATATATTCCTTCAGATTTCAAAATAGGTTTTTAAGTACGTCGAAAATTCTTAAATTTCCAGGAAACTTATTATGCAATAAAGAGTGGCACTTATTTTCTGAAAATACATTATAACTGTAGAATGTATACCATCAGTGGTTTGCAGATGTAACATCTAGTCTTAAACGCTGTTTGAATGAACTTACTGAACTTGAGAAACATATTGCCTATATTGTTTATTTAGATCAGAGGTAGACACTTTCATGATATTCGATCTCGTCCTCACTATTAATACCTTGATTGAGGTTTAGAAGTGGTAAGTTGGTATGACTTTGATATTGCTCCTCAGATTGAAGTTTGAGTTCCATGAGATGGCATGAAGTTGATCACTGGTCCTCAGATTGAGGTTTAGGAGTCATGAGACGGCGTGAAGTTGATAATTGTTACTTTTATTGAGGTTTAGTAGTCATGACATGATGTGAAGTTGATTATAATTTCTCAGATTAGGTTTAAGAGGCATGAGATGGCCTGAAGTTGGTAACTGTTCCATGAATTGAGGTTTAGGAGTTACCAGATGTAAAGTTAATAGCTGTTCTCAACCAGAGACATAGAGGGAAAGTAGATTTGTTGTAGACTGCTTTTGGTTTGAAATTTAATAATAATACCTAGTACATATGGACAATTATAGGATATTTTCAAAAATTCCACAGAAGTAGCGTATGTAAATGTTTACTTGAGACCCCTATTGAAGTTTCTTGGCCTTTAATTTAACGTTTCATATGACTTATTGAATGTTTATGTCGACAACGTCAAAAGTAGAGTTACAGCAGAGGGTTGAATTTTGTTCCAGGCTCCTTTTGACATTTTTCATGTTTAAAATATTTTATTAATATTTATGGGATAAATTACGAGCGTAATTTAAAAAAAATCAGGTTCTCTCTACATTCGTTCTCCCTGTCTTGAGTGATGGGGCTGAGAGATCAAAGTGTTCTTATAAGTTTAAGTGGCCATTAATTTGTATTGGGTTAAAAGATGGTTTAAGATTTAGGCTGACTAAAGTAGTAAGTTGTAGCGATAATTGTGATTTGTACGTGTATGACTTAATGCTCAGTTTATTGAATGGATCTTATCTTTCGAGCTACAATATGAGTGAAGAAAGAACTATAATAGTAATAACAATAATAATTCTACAATTAATAGATGATAGAACAATAGAAATAAATGCAGAGAAAACTAAATACATTTAAGTGCGTCGGGACCGTAATACGGCAAATTAAATAATATTTTTGATAAAGTGGATAGTTTCAAATATCTGGGATCAATATTAACAGCCGAAAATCATATTCACGAAGAAATTAAATGTCGACTAAAAGCAGGGAATTCCTGTTATTATTCAGTTCAAAATCTCTTGTCGTCGCGAATTGTGTCGAGGAATTTGTAGCTTAAAATATATAAAACAATAATCATGCCTATTGTTCTCTATTGTTGCGATAGATGGTCGCTTACTCTGAGTGAAGAACATAAACTGAAAGTATTTGAGAACAAGACCCTGGGGCGAATATTCGGACCCAAGAACGGGAATAGGGAATGGCGGAAACTTCGTAACGAGAAACTACATAATTCATACGGTTTATAAAACATTGTTAGGGTCATCAAGTCTAGGAGGCTTAGGTGGGGAGGACATATAGCTAGGATGGAAGAAAGTAGAAACGCTTTCAAGGTCTTGACTCGAAGACCAATCGGAAAACGACCATTAGGAAGACCTAGGCGCAGATGGGGGAACAATATTAAGATGGATCTCGCTGAAATAGGAATACAAAGTAGAAACTGGACCCTGCTGGTTAAGGATAGAAGTCAATGGAGAGCTTTTGTGAACGCGGCATTGATCCTCCGGGTTCCATAGACCATGGAGTTAGTTAGTTAATTCTACAATATTTTTTAGCGTTAATGAAAAAATGTGCAAATATCAGACATATACTAATCGGTAGATTTCCCTGGTAAAACAAGACAATATGAATTGTAGTAGTTACTGATAATTTTAACATTAGTTTGATAAATTTTAGGAGTAGTAATACTCTCAAATTAGGGGGGAAAACCTCAACAGAAAATCCTAATCCTCCAGGTTCGGACTTGACGACAGCTAGGCAATTGCCAAAGTCAAATGAAATACGGATAGAGAAAGAAATATGAGTGAGAAAAGTCTACCCCAGAAGCGTAGCGCCAGGTCTAGGGCGTACCCCAGAAGCAACGCAAAGGCCCGATCGCCTTAAGGTTGTGAGAAATAAACAAGTTCTACCCCTTAACAATAGACGGAAGGGACTAAAGAAGCGAGTCCAAAAACAGGAGAAAATCAGTAGGAACGTGGAACGTTGAAACTTTGACAAGCAGAAACGACGAGTTATCGGAGATGCTGGCAAAAGGAAGAGTAGGCATAGCATGTATCCAGGAAACTAAATGGGAGGGTTCAAGATCAAAGGAAATAGGAAGTGGATACAAGTTTATGTATATGGGGAACAACAACAGAAAGAATTGCGTTTGAATTGTATTGGATAAGAATATAAAGGAGAAATTGATGTACATGAAGAGAGTAAGCGACAGAATTATTATAGTAAGTTCGTGAAACCTTGATTATAATCAGCCCGTATGTCCCTAGTTGGGTATGATGAAGAGGCAAAGCAAGAATTTTAGATAAAAAAAACTAGATAGAATTCTGTAGAATTGTTCCTTACGTGAAGCTTGTCCTAGCATGAGATCTACTGTAAATGGACATGTAGGACAATCAAGATCAGGATATGAAAGAATACATGGAGAATATGGATTAGAAAACAGAAATAAAGAAGGCGAGAACATACAAGTGACAGAAGAATACGACCTGGCTATACTGAATACCTTATACATGAAAAAAGACGAAAATTTTATTACATATAGGAGTGGCACCGCAAGGTCTCAGATCGATTTCATCTTATGGACAGGACAAAACCTACATGATGCAAAGAACTACAAAGCAATACAGGTGATAGTCTAACGGAGCAACACCGCGTCGCAGTAACCGATATCTTAATCAAAGAAACACTAGGAAAAAAAAAACGGCAAAATGTCTCTGTTTGAACGAAATAGTGGAAACTAGATGGGATATGTGCCGAAAAGATTTGGAAGAAAATTGCTACATTCTAATCACTGTAAATAAACGAAGAAGAGTTGCTCGTGTAAGAAGAGTGGACCAGAGTATCAGTAGCACTCAGAACTACAGCAAGAAAAGTTGTAGGACAAACAATAGAAAGATACCTCTGATAAGGTAACATGATAGTGAAATAAAGAAGCTTAAGCAGCTATAAAGGGAGAAGACGGAACAATACAAAAGATGGTAAAACTCTGACAATCAACCAAATCTTATAGATTACAAAGAAACGAAGAACACGAAGATGGCCGTTAATGTAGCAAAAGGCAAAGCTTATGATGAATTGACAACAACCTGGAACAAAAAAAAAGGAGAAAATATGGTATACAAGCTTTCAAAAGTAAGAAAAACGCAAATGAAAGATATTGTGTTTGTTCACTGCATCAAGGACGAAAATAACGAGGTTCTGACAAGTGTGAAGAAGATAAATAAGAGGTGGAACCGAGGGAAGCTTGCGAAAATTTATCCACAAATCAGGGACTGGTTCGGCCTGTGACAATGATAGAGGTAGAAAATGCCATGAAAAAGATGAAAAATGCTAAAACTCAAGTTTTTAATAGGATATTGGACACAAGAAATATGCCAAAGGTATGGACAAACAGCTACATTGTACCGGTTTTTAAAATTAAAGCAGTTGTGCAAGATTTCAAGAATGTGGCAACTACAGAGGAATAAAATTTATAATCCATGATAGGAAGCTCTGGGAGAGAGTGATAGAAGCAAGGTTGAGGAAAGAGACTGAAATAACAGAGAACCAATTCGGCTTCATGCCAGGATGATCGACAACGGATACACAGGATGCTAATGGAAAAGTGCAGCTAATACCAGATGGACCTTCATCTGGTTTTCATTGACCTAGAGAAAGCGTATGATACAGTGTTATTGGATCTTTTTTGGTGGGCACTAAGAAAAGATATGTTCCGAACAGTTAACCCTTTTAGATTCTGGCATTTTAGATAAATTATAGACTTTCAGTCAAGCGGCTACAGCATCATCCCTATTTATAGTAGGATCATGGTTCACACCTCGTTGTTTTCACAATAGAACACCCTTTAAAATGGTGCCATTCATATTTCTCTATCATCTCCCTGGGGCGGGAAATTTTGAGAGAAATCGGGATTGTTCTTCGATAATATCTTTTTTTAAAATTTTGAGCCTCTTTGGACCCTCTGTGTTAACTCAGAGACCTGAAAATCAACTGAAAAATACTAAGATTGTACTAAATGTGTGTACAAAATTTCAAGCTTCTATCTTGAATAGTAAGGGCGGGAAAATATTTATCAATAATCCCCACAATGCACCAGATTACGGCAAAAGACCCTGATCTCAGGTAAAAAAAAATCCTGAGACATCCCTATTTATCTTAGGATCATAATTCGCCCATCATACTCTTCAGAATAGAACTGCCTTTCAAACGGTACCATTGACATGTATCTGAGGCTGGAATATCGCGAAGAAATGGATTTTTTGTTAAAATATCTCTTTTTAAAACTTTTTACCCCTCTGGACCCATGTGTTAACACAGAGACCTAAAAAATCTGATAAATACTACTTGTTGGACTGAATGTTTGTGCAAAATTTCAATTTTCTAGGTGCACAAGTAAGCCCGCAAAAAATATAACCACAATACCCCAGATTCTAGTATAAAACAGGATCATGAGTAAAAATTTCCTGAGACATCCCTAATTGCCCAAGGATCATGGTTCTCCCATCATTCTCTTCAGAATAGAATTGGCTTTCAAACGGTATCATTCACATGTCTCCACCGTGTATCTAAGGCGGGAAAATCGTGAAAATATGGATTTTTTGGTAAAAAATATTTTTTTAACCATTTTGCCGCTCTGGATCCCTCCTGTGCTAACGCAGAGATCTGAGAAAAATCTGATAAATACCGCTCAGTGGACTGAATGTTTGTGCAAAATTTCAATCTTCTAGGTGCACAAGTAAGCCCGCCAAAAATAATGAAAATATGCTTAACAAAAAAAACTTAAGGTTATGACGTCATCAACTCTTATGTCTCGGTGCAGGAAGGCGTGAAATCATACGTAACGTGTTCTACAATGCCTCTAGACTTTAAAAAAACCGAAGTAAAAAGCTTTATTGGTTCTTTTTTAATCAAATAATGAAGGTAATACTTTAGTATATAAAAATTGGTACTAGAACTCCAAAGGAATAATCTATATAATTCAATATATGTACACTATGTGATCAAAAGTATCTGGACACCCCCAAAAACATACGTTTTTCATATCAGGTGCATTGCGCTGCCACCTACTGCCGGGTACTCAGTAGTCATTATACATCGTGAGAAAGGAGAATGGGGCGCTCCGCGGATCTCACGGACTTCGAACGTGGTCAGGTGATTGGGTGTCACTTGTGTCAGAAGTCTGTACGCGAGATTTCCACACTCCTAAACATCCCTAGGTCCACTGTGTCTGATGTGATAGAGAAGTGGAAACGTAAAGGGACATGTACAGCACAAAAGCGTACAGGCTGACAGCGTCTGTTGACTGACAGAGACCGCCGACAGTTGAAGAGGGTCGTAAAGTGTAATAGGCAGACATCTATCCAGACCATCACACAGGAATCCCAAACTGCCTCAGGAGCCACTCCAAGTACTATGACAGTTAGGTGTGAGGTGAAAAAACTTAAATATCATGGTCGAGCGGCTGCTCATAAGTCACACATCACGCAGGTAAATGCCAAACAACGCCTCGCTTGGTGTAACGAGCGTAAACATCGGACGATTGAACAGTGGAAAAACGTTGTGTGGAGTGACGAATCACGGTACACAATGTGGCGATCCGATGGCAGGGAGTGGGAATGGCGAATGCCCGGTGAACGTCATCTGTCAGCATGTGTAATGCCAACAGTAAAATTCGGAGATGGTGGTATTACGGTGTGGTCGTGTTTTTCTTGGAGGGGGCTTGCACCCCTTGCTGTTTTGCGTAGCACTTTCACAGCTCAGGCCTACATTGATGTTTTAAGCACGCACATTCTTGCTTCCCACTATTGAAGAGCATTTTGGGAATGGCAATTGCATCTTTCAACACGATCGAGCACCTGTTCATACTGCACGGTCTGTGGCGGAGTGGTTACACAACCATAACATCCCTGTAATGGACTGGCCTGCACAGAATCCTGACTTGAATCCTATAGAACACCTTTGGGATGTTTTGGAACATTTTCTTCGTGCCAAGCCTCACCGACCTACATCGATACCTCTCCTCAGTTCAGAACTCTCTGAAAAATTGGCTGTCATTTCCCCAAGAAACCTTCCAGCACCTGATTGAAAGTATGCCTGTGCGAGTGGAAGCTGTCATCAAGGCTAAGGGTGGGCCAACTTGAATTCCATATTGAATTCCAGCAGTACCGATGGAGGGCGCCACGAACTTGTAATTCATTTTCAGCCAGGTGTCCGGATACTTTTGATCACATAGTGTATGACGGATATAAGACAGGAGTGAAGAATGCGTGCAGAATAACAGAGGAATTCACAGTTAAAGTGGGACTTCATCAGGGATCTAGTCTTAGTCCATACCTTGTTGCAATTGTGATGGACGAACTTACAAATAGTGATAAGCAAATACAAGACCAAGACCAAGACCGGGGTGGTCTTGGTCTTGATCTTGGTCTTGCACATTCAGTCTTGGTCTTGGTCTTGCACACCGAATCTTGGCTTTGGTCTTGGTCTTGCTTGCAAGAGTCTTGCAAGTCTTGCTTTTAACAAATCTTATGCTTTTCAAAGGCAAATTATACTCTGGATATAAGAGATAATAAATTCTATAATGCGCCAATAGTAACGGAAATACAACGTATGTTTCTAAATATAATATAGTTTACCTTCTTGTAAGTATGCTGCCAGTGTACAACATAGGCGACGACCTTTATTTTTCTTCAATGGATGCCCACGCTTCATTGCTTATAAGACAAATCACAACGTTTCGAATCTTTTTATATTTTTCACAAATCCAACACTCCACTGGTTCCCAAACTGAGGAGGCTACCCCTGAGACGCATAAAAGAGAATCAAGACGAAACAGATTACTTAAATACCATGAATTGTAAAATTATTTTTACACTCTAAAGGGGTCAGATTTTTTTTCTTTTCAACCACGATTAGTTAATCTTTGTATTGAACAAACTTCTAATTGTTTTATTGATTCCAAAATGTACTCTATGGGGCAGACACATGGACATTACGCAAACGCGAGAAGAAATGGAGGCTTTTGAAACATGTACATGAAGAAAAAAGGAGAAAATTAACTAGGTTGAAGGGAAGACGAATGAGAAGGTATTAGAAATAGTACAAGTAGGGGAGAAAAGAAGAATTTTAGATGTAAATAAGAGGAGGAAGAGAAACTGGTTGGGACATTGGCTGAGGAGGGACTGTATTATGAGGGACGTGCTAGAGGATATGGTGGAAGGAAAGAGAGGGAGAGGTGAAGGAGACAGTATTTGGAGGAAGATATTAAAACAGAAAATTGCTACCGTCAAGACGAAGAGACTAGCTGAATGCCAGTGTACATCGAAGCTTTTCAGTTCCAGCAAGTAACCTGCCAATAATGGCAGAGTAGCTATGATGATGATGAAAGTTTTAGAAATATTAGCCAAAAAAGAGAGAGAGAAAATTAAGATAATAATGATTTCAAACCTCTTAATATTTTAGAATAATTTGAGTGAGACCTGAAAACAACTCAACTGTCTTTTATGTAAACTCAATTTATATCAATACTTTTGACCTATATTAGAAATACAAAATAACGGCATAAAAACTCCAAGTTATTTGAAGTAATTGTACAAAATCACTCTCACTTGTGAATATGGGTTATTTATTGTTGTATAATGTTATATCGCTCAATCCTCGATGAGCCGTATACCTAATTAGGCTAAAAGCTATACTAATAAACAATTATTCAACGTATAAGCATCCGACTATGAAATCAAAGTTGCGGGCAGATGCAGTAAGTTTTTGTCAATGTTTTGAAAATGTTATTTCGATATTAAGCACAATTCGACATGAACACACATTAAAAATTTCCAACGGATGCTTGAGTCTCGGAGTCAAAGCCATACTCATGTAGTCGGTACCTGTGTTGTGCGGAATTACTGATGTTCAATACTACATTTCTCTATAGTTTTGGAAGAAGAACACCACGAACATGTTTTGAAATGAAACAAAATATCTAGTTTAAAGTCCCACGATTATGCACCGAGGCTAAGGGAGACGGTGATAATGAGAAATGAAGAAAGTAGGATGAAACTCGGGAAAACCCACGTACTCGGGAAACTCGGGAAAACGGCGTTTCTCCACCAAAAAGCTTACATGGCACAATCTGGCATCGAACCAGGGACCCCGTACACAAGAGGCAAACGCTCTACCACTGACCCGCTGCGGTCATAACATGTTTTAGTTTACTTTTTGCTTATTCGCTTCTTATGGACACAACTATTCTTAGTATGGTTTCCCAAAATCCAATCATGGGCTGCAGTAAATGAATCAAATGATGACCAAAGTAAATCAGACACTGAAGTTCTTATACGTTGTAACAGTTCACATTATGGCCTCGGCCATCTTCTAAACGCAGGAATGCATCGTAATTCAGCACCAATGATAAATTTCTTTGTGAGCTTTGATTAGAATAAAACCTGTGTAGCTTGAAAACGAGTAATAACTACAGAAAACGGGAACAAGCGATTCAAAAAAAAAAAAAAAAAAACAAACATAATGGACCTATATACTACAGGAGCAGATCTACACATATGGATAGCGTTGCTACTGGGAACATATTCACTCTAGCGAAATTTTTACTGAAGCCAAAAAATTCAAGTAAAAGATGTAATGATTTTTTCCCTTCCTTTTACATCTATATAAAAAAAGTAAGTAGTATCGGTACTTGTGTAAGGCTCTTGCGCAAGAGTCTTGGTCTTGGACTTGGTCTTGGTCTTAGTCTTGCATCGGGATTCCCGGTCTTGGTCTTGGTCTTGGTCGTGCACGCAAGACACTTGCAAAAACTGCAAGACCAAGACTCTTGCGCTCATCACTATTTACAAAGAATATTCAAGAGTTAACATCTTAGAATATGCTATTTGTGGATGACATCGTGCTGATGAGTGAAATCAAGGCAGTACTGCAAGGAGAGATTAGATGCCTTGAGAGTAGCATTGGAGAGGAAAGGGCTTAAAAATAGTAAAAGCAGACAGAATATTTATATTGTCCTATCAGGGATACGACTGAATGAAGAAGAGTTGGTAATGACAAGGAAATTCAAGTACTTGGGATCAATACTGCAGGAAAGTGCAGGGATAGAAGAAGATGTGAAAAGCAGCGTTAGCAGTGATTGAACAAAATGCAGAGAAGCGGCAAGAGTATTGTGTTATTGTACGTATCAATACGCTTACCATAAGATACCAATACACCTTAAAGGAAAAGTTTACAAAACTGTAGTGAGGCCTATCATATTATGCTGAGCGGAATGTTGGACGGCGAAGAAGAGAGAAGAACAGAAGTTGCACGTTGCGAAGATGAAGATGATGCAGTGGATGTATGGAGTGACGAGAAAAACAAAATTAAGAATGAAGTGATCCGAAGACGAGTAGTAGGAAACCTGAAAAAAAAAAAAAAAAAAAAAAAAGCAGTCCGAGGTGGTTTGAGCATGTATGAGGAAGATCTTTGGAATATGTAGCTATGTCATCGAGTAGATGCTACAGAACTAAATTGGAAAGGAACCGGAGGCCGGCCAAAGATTAGGTTAAGAACGTTGTGGCTGTAGAAAAAAAAGCTTAGAAGATCAGTTTTAAAGCTAATACGTAGTTATAGAGAAAATTGAGAAATATAATTTTGTCGACTTAAGAATCGATGCTAAAAGTAAAGCCCGCCGTCTTTAAAGTAAGACTAACACTGAAGTATCCCCATCAGGAAGTCGCGGTCGGAAAGAGGGAATGCCACCGTCGATGGTGGCGGGCCGCCGGAGGCAGCCGGCACCCGTCCGCGAGGGCACGACGATCTACTTGTTCAAAGATGCTGGCCCTTTGCCGAGGCGGCAAGTGGTCGAAAATCGTAAAGTAAAATGACCATCAGAGTCGGCAAAACAGTGTGGAAGGCCTCTTTCCGCCTCTGGCGACTCCTTATGCCGGCCTCTTTTCGACGTCGGCGCCGGAGTTTTTACTGCGCCTTTACGGCTGTTTGCTGACTGTTCGGCAAGGCAACTATTCGTCGCGGTCCAAAATCGCACTGAAAGACGCCGACGTCCGGCGCTGGCAATCCGACTGCGGCATCTGGTCGGCATGGACAAATTGTCCGACTATAGGCGGCAGAATCCTGATGGGGATACTTTGATGGGAGAATGAAATTAAATTTCTCAGTTTAACGTCCTACGATTATGCCCTTTAGGCTAAGAGAGACGAATGATTATGGCAAATGAATAATGATGGAATAATTGGTGGAGTGATAATGTGGAAGGAAACAGGAGAACCCCAAGAAAACCCACGGACACGATCTTGTTTACCACAAACGTATTTCGTCGGGGATCGAACCAAGTACACCCAAGTACTCTACTACTTTTTGAACAAAAGTTAACTCATTTACCGAACGTTCCTCAGTAACTTGACTACCTAATTACTACGTTTTTACTTTATTTTACTTGTTCTTCCATTAACCCTCTAACGACAGGGACACGAACACACAAACATCGAGGACAGTTAAAATTCCGAAGGCTCCCCCATCAGAAATCGAATCCAGGATCCCGTACACCAAAGGCGCACGTGCTAGCTACTAGACCAGCGAGGAGGACAAACCTTTCCTTAATTAACTTCAACGGAAATCGAACCCAAGGCCCCTGACTTTGAAAAACTGACTCTTAATCCAACACTGAGGCACTTGCCAGCATATATACTTTCATGGCAGTAATGTTTAATGAGATATAGCTCAAGAATTAAGAGTACGTCTAGATTTAGCCCCAATTTCGTTTCCCCGTGAACTTGCTAGAGCGTAATTGCAATCGATAGCTTTGCACGTAGATCACGAATGTGAAGGAACCAGAGTGGTCAGATGCACCGTTCCTGAGATATCACGTTCTATTGTGGGATGTCACGAGATGGCGCCAGCATCGAGGTTGAGATCTACGTGGCACTAGTTTATTGAAACTCAATCAGAAACATCCACATCATCGGAAGCATTTTCAATACGAAGAGAAACGTTGGACAATCGATGACCGGGAACAACAAATTCATAGTTGTGGCCGTAAGAGAAATACCAAATAATGGTGGCCATGTGTGAACAATATCGTTCTTTATATTTAATTATTATGCATATTTAGGAAGTTTGACCGGAGCTCTAACGAAGGATCAAAGGATGCCGTCTGTTACAAAATATGGGACATTTTGGTGAAGATTTAGCTTGTGAGGTTTGTACGTTATGATCGATCCATAATAAAAAGAAAATAAATTGTATATATTTTTGTCTGTTTGCTTTTTTCCATCTGGGAAAATAAATCACACTCAGGGGTGTCGCGAAAGTTTGAAACGTACTTTGGTGTGCCCGAAACGGAAAAAAGGTTGAGAAACACTGCTCTAAATGCTGTTGTCGCGAGTTCGCCATGTCTTCTAAGTTTGGCAAAATTGTTGGCGCAATTCTGTTATTTCACGTTTTCTCAAGTGTCCGTTAGGAAGGCAACGGCATGAATCGTATCGAAAAATTCCGATGCATCACACTTGAGCCAATGTCGTTCTATGATTGATGTAGAGCCCAGGCTTCACGACGCCTCGCGATCACTTATCGGACAATATTTTCTTACACTTACAACCTGAGGAAAAATTACCTCAGTTATTATACAAACAACTTTCCAGATTAACGAGTTTTCAAATAGTTTCTGTTTACTTTAAAATATAGCAGAAATATGGTATTATACTAAAAGCACGTAATAATTCAATGTTAATAAGAATTAGGTAAGTAATTGTTTACGCCGTTTTTTTAAATTTTATTTCTTTTTTATGTTTTTCTAAAATGAAAACCAGTCTCATTAATTTCTATTTACTTTACTTATTTACTAATTCATGAGCTTCCCCAAAAATCAATGTTGAGTGACCAGTTCGTTCTATAACTTAAACATCTAGTTCAGGAAAGGAAAAGATTTTTGATAAATACTAGGACACAAGATTTATTTTTTTCTTAGTTTTGGGAAAATTTAATTTTCTTAAAATAAAATTTAAAATTTGTACCAGAAGATAATGCGCTATACTATTATAGAAAAGAGTAGATTCATGATCGTCCAGGGCATAATACTACAGATAGAAACGTGAAATGTGGACACTATACTCATTTCTCACAAAATCAAGAAATAAAGAAGGATATTTGGAAATACGTATTCTAAAGGGAGTAAAGAGGAGGTTCAAATATTTTACCAAGAATCGTGTACCTCACAAATTCCTACCGTATGTGAGATGAAACTCAGCATTTATGCTTCTCACTAAGAATAAGGAAACACATCTTTCAGTTTTTTCTTAAATCCCGCTCCTAAGCGGAGGCAGAGAAGAAGGACATTTCTAAATTATTCAAATTTGCTTTCTTTAATCAGAAAGGGTCTCACTTAAGGACTCACTTAAATGAGAGATTTGAAATTTTGTATATATACACTTTTAATTTTTTTTAAAAAATAAGCAAGTACATAGTTTAGTGTTTCTGGAGGTTGCAGTCTTTTGGACGGAAAGGAGTGAAATTCAGTAATTAAAAGAAATCTCTTTTTTTATTTATTCACAAAATGCCGAATGTAGAGATTCATTTGGAGATGTGAAATTCACTAGATGAACTCTTAAATACAAATAAGAGAATGCGTGTTTTGGCGTTTTCGAAAATTTTGCTCCTAAGGGGGAAAAAGGGAATAATTTCCATAATATCCAAAGAACCTATCCGGTTTGCCATAACGACCAGACTTTGTCACGTGATCAGGTCAAAAGTCGCGTTGCGTGCTAAATTGAGTGTGGATATCGCAATGTGGGATCCTAATGTGGGATATTTCAAGCACGTAATTCGAAGAAGATGCATAAACTTTACTTTTGAGAATGTTCTATTCATATTTAGCTTACGTGATATACAGTACATAGTTTTCAAGCTTTTCGTTATGTCTTTGCAATAAGCTTTCAATTAGCCATCTCCTTATTATAGTTTTTGAGATATGTGGAGAAATTAATTTTGTTCTCGTTGATTTTCCATTCACATTAATGTTTATGTTTCGTGTTTTTATTGAACTATTTTCCATGCATTTCTGGATAATTTGCTTTTGAAATATACTATCTACATAGTCTCTTCTATATTTGAGCTCAATTTCAGCCAACCCACCACAAATCTGTTCACATCATTGCAACCGGATAGGTCCTTTCCCTTTCTTTCTTGAGAAAATACCTAATATGAGGAATTTCTTCAGTTGTATTTGAGAAAATCGTTGTAAACTCTTAAGTATGATAAGGACTGCGTATTAAAGCCTTCGCGGAAATTCCCCTTCTAAAGGGAGAAAGAGAGACTACTTCTATAATAGTAAGATCTCCCATATTTACTCAGAAAACGTTTAATATAAGATTTTGCTTAAATTGGAGGTGTGAAATTCGTTGTACAAATATGCTTAATGAAAAATAAGACAACACTTTTTCCAGCGTTTTTTTGAAAATTCCACTCCTGAAACGGGAAACTGAAGCAATCTTTATATGAAAGAGTTAAGTGATTCATTCATAGACAATCAGGTCATACTGATATATCCAGAGACGAAAGATTTGGAGATAAATCTATTTTTGTTTCTTAAAATCTTTGTGTCAAATCGGTAATATTAAACCGTGTTAACCGCAAAATCGTAACTCTTGATTTTGAAATCGCACGCTAAAGTTGTAGTATGCTTGGACCATTAGCCTGTGTTAAAATTGAGTATATTAATACTATTGCTCTTTGCTGACCTTATCTTATCGACAGGCTTTAATCTGGTCCGTAGTGTTAACCTGGAGAATTGCTTCAATCGAATTTTTTAGAAACTTTACAACTGAACCCTTTCGAAGAAAAAAAGTGGGTAATTTCATTAGCGTGACGGACCGAAACCCACATATATGCTTTGCAATGTACAGACGCAGCATACTATTAGCAGTTGCCAGCCACCTAGCATGATGTAACTTCTTAGGATGTCTCTCAGACAGTCCAGTGTTGCAATCGCCGGTTGAAACAGCTTTACAGATGCAGAGAAGATACTTTTGGTCGGAGGTTAGGACCTCCTCTGTTGAGTCGGCAGTCCAAGGCACTCGCACAGGCTGAAACTGTTGCACTGGCATGTTCTCGCAGTCTTGAAGCACCACTCTAATTGGTTCTACGAATGTAATAGTTCCAGCACTTTTTCCATAAATTTATTCAATGATGTATCGCAAGGGAAGATCATTTGTGTGCAAAAAACAAACAAATCTTTGAAGAGTCTTTTTGAAACTGTATTCCAGCTAAGCTATAACACCATTCTTCCGTCCCGTATTAATGAACGTTCCATTGCAACCTACTACGACGAGTTCCAATGTATTGATATTTTCTAAAAGAAAATTTCGGATGGCTTCAGCAATGCCATTTCCTTTTCCGGATGTAGGTGTTACATGACCGATGTAGTTGGACTCTGGCTCATGTATAAGAACAATGTGCTTCTCCCTCACAAAACCCGATAAGATTTATTGTCCTTTTTTACGGATCATCATTGTTTCATCACGGTTTCCGTCAAAATATAACGCTTTCATTTTACTTAAGTGATTATGCAGGTTCCTCTGCAAATGTTTCAGCTATTTTTCTCTCTCTAAGAACTTTGTTGAGTATATCACTTTTTCCTTACAATCAACAGAAACAAGGCCTACATCTTCCAAGAGAGATGAACTTAGAAGAGCTGCTTTTCGTTTACAAATTTGGGTCCTGTAAACCGGGCTAGCGTAGGTAAGAAGTTTCAGTCTCATTTGCTGGAAAGGTTAGTGGACGTTTTTTGTTGTCTTTTACAAGGGTGGTACTCCTTTTCTGAGTTCTCTGTCTCAGTTTCCTCTGTATAACTGAGGTTTCCTCTGTCTTAGCTTCAGTTTCATTTAGGAAGAAATCAGTTTTAAAACTTGAGGCATCACCAACTTAATGGTTTCCCTTTGATTTAAACGTATCTTCGTTACGACGAATCTGATTTTGTCGACATTTAGTTTCTCTTGTGTCTATACTTCCGATAAACATATTTCTTTAAGTGCGCTGGTCAATCAAGAATGGTATTTCCAAGGTATGAACAAAATTCTTTTTTCCACAATTGCAAGGAACAATTAGATTGATACCCTAGTTCTTTGCAATATCAAACAAGGAATTATTAATCTTCTGAAAATAGGCCACCTTAGAAGCACTTGATGTCCTCTTCAAAGACCTTAGTTCAAAGCTAAGCCCTCTTGCCTGAGCAATGAAACAAATTATTGGATATTGGCACACTCACTTCCAAAGCAAATTGTATTTTTTAACGTACTATTTATTTCAATTCAAAATGAATATCGGAAATGTACAATTTAGCCTAGTTTTTGCATATTTTGACTTAAGCTTGTATATTAGATCCGGCCAATGAGGTCTGGCAATGTCCATTATTATTATTTGTAGCATTGTTTATATCATTTAGATATGATCTACATGCAAAATACCATCAATAGATAAAAAATATTATTTTTCAAACTTTTCACGGAAAGTAACATTTTTTAATTTTTTTTCAAACTTTAGGTTCGATGTGGCATCTCAAGACTTTCACCGATCGAGTTCAAATTTTGCGCACTTCTTATTAAGCCAATCGCACCAAAACCTAGCACTAGCCGTAAGCCATTTTCGAAAAAAATGTTGTTTTCGAACCACCCTAATGCAGGTATCATAGAGTACCTAATCCCACGGTATGACCACAAATCGACATAGTCGAACTCATGATCTGGAAACTCCTTGAAAATGTGATAGAGGCTACAATCTTTATCCTTTCTATTTCAAACTACTACTGAAGTACAACTTGCACTATCGAAATCAATGACGTGAGCAATCCACTAACTCAGGGTCTCTCCTTCCTCGGGATATTAGTCTCATCTTACTTTATAGGAAAGAAATAATCTGCCAGTGAGGAATTTAGTTATACCCCATGAAAAGATAATCCCTCCAATTTGATTTTATAACCTATAGTTTTGACTTGCGACTAGAACACTAGTAACCATTATATGGTAATATCAACAACTATTTTCTGTTTGAAACTAGAAATAGTAATTCACTACGAGCTTTCAAGTAACGTTCTTTTTAATTCCTTGTAATAGTGATGATTAAAGTCTGACAATGATTTTTGGGAAAGCTCACGTTATAGAATATTAAGTATGTATAGAGAAACATTTGAAATATACAAATAGTAGAAGAATGTGTTTCTCAGATTTTGTTTTGTTTTCTTTAATTTACACGAATTTCAGAGTATTATTTCAAATATCTAAAGAAGTAACGAGGTATTTTAAAAAAAATCCTAAATGTATCATATTGTCTTATACATGTATTTATTCGATTATTGATCATATAGACTATACTGTTTAGAAAAAAAAACTTTTTATATATTTTTTATTTTAAACTATCGATCTACATTAACCATTTCCAAATCATTTTTCGTTTCTCCATTATAAACAAGACGGAAAGACATAGAACACCAAAAAACTTAAAGTTGGGAAGACATTCGAGATCAAGTGGGTACTCCCACTATTGCTTCATTACAAAGGATGAAGTCCGTGATTTTGCTCTACTCCTAGGCCGATATCCGTTATTGCACTGCCAGTACAATGTTTGCAATTTCGTTCTAATAAGTCCCCTAACCGTTTGCTCTTACGACATCAACGCCGAAGAATAATAGAATACGTCTATTTCAGGAGAGGTCGATGCTAGAGTCTCTCCCAGTTTGCTTTACTGATGGATGGAATTCCTTTAGAGAGTAGTAATGTACCAACAGTTCCCGAGATTTAAGACAAGATCATCTCCTCCTTTTGGTGTTTAGGATCTCCAGATGCCGCATCTCATGATTTGAAGTACAAGAGGAGGTTAAGTGATACCCAAGCCTGCCTCCCTCATGTCTTTCAAGTTCGTGCAAAGATACCGCGTATAGGTTGAAGTACCAGGTACTACCTTCCAGATCCAATGGCAGCTATAGATCGCCATTTGAGAGAAGGATACTGACCACTGTTCTCTCCGGTAGAGCCATCCTAATCACATTAGAAAAACAGTGATGTCAGACAAACAAAGACTTCTATGATAAGTTTGTTTCTTTAGTAGATACCCACTTGTGAATGTCTTGTATACTACCAATTGAAATTGGCTGATCTACAACAAGGGTATGAAGCTGGAACTTATGAATAACGTATTTGTTTATTGCAACATATGCTGCACATTTCCATATAAACTAACAAGGTACACATAGCACAAGATACATCAGAAGAGATTAGTTTTAGAGATCGTTGCAGCTTTCCATCGGTGAACCAGTGGAGCATCTTGTTTGACTAGCATCTGAAATGCTTTTGTCATCTCCATGGTAACATAATCCCTTCAAGAAATTTTCTTAGAATATGGAGCAAGAGCCCTTTGAAGGTGACGAAAACCTGCTGTCGGGGTCATCCTTCCCCATAAGGACAACCGGGGAGCATCATTTTCACTTGAAAATAGTAAATTCTGGATTACAATAAAATCTGGACAATGTCTTTCATTTTAATAAGTTTATACATACTTATGTGTAAGAACATCCTATTGGGGGCAGTTGCTGGACTGCAAGGTAGGGGACATACTCAATGCGTAATGAAATTTCAGGTACATTGTCAAGGTCCGCCTTACATTGTATGCAAATTATATGTTAGGAAGCTCTTCTTTTTCCAAATTTTGTGCAGTGTTCTCCTTGGAAAACCGATGTCGGTGCTCATACACTTGTTTCCATATCTCTGGTATTCAGCTTGACAAGCAGTTCAATTCTAGTTTGCCTTCACTTACCGTGTTCTAAAACAAAACTGTTTTATCGTTAACTGATCCTATTTCACGGATTTCTTTCCCCAACTGGACATATAACATATTGTCTTTTCCAGTTATCTCGTGTTGAATTCTGATGCCACTTCCCTCTCCGTTTATCTATCTAATCCATAAAGAAAAAATACCTCAACACGATTTCCTCTCCTCAGCGTCATGGATCACCTGGAATCAGAAAGAATAACATTATTTTTCGACTTTATAACCAGTCAATATCAAGTGGCTTCATGAAGCATGGACTCCAAGAGAAGAAACGGAGATTGGAAGCACTCAAATGTGGTGGTATAGGAGAATGTCGAAGATGAGATGGATGGATAAGACATGAAATGAAAGAGTGTTGAAAGTGGTAGAAGGAAAAAGAAAGGGTTCGAAAAGCAGAAATACTATTATAGGACACGTTGTGAGACACGGAGGAAACAGGCTATTGACTATAGAGTGGCAGAAAGAAGAAAGAAAAGAATAACAGAGGAAAGATGGAATTAAAACATACGGACCAAAGAATAGATGTAGTGGTGAAAAAACTAAAAGGAAATGGAAAGTTTGGCTAAGGATAGGGAAGAGTGGAAAGCAACGTGAATCAATCGAGGAATTCTTGGTCAATGAAGCGCAGATAACAATCACTTTAATTTTTTTTCTTGCTTAATATAGTTACAATATACCATGATCTTTGAAACTTTTAAAATCAGTCCTCGCGTTTGCACTATGATTCTTTTGAAGTTGAAATGTTTATTTTCTCCAGTAGTACACGCATTGAAATTATAAACAGTACAACAGAACCATTTAATCTATAGAAAAACAATATGAATAGTTCCACATGCACAGGAGTTGAGAAAGAAAGGGTCAATGAATGCTCTTTCAGTTTTATTACTTAAAGACAAAATTACATCTCAAATACAGAGTGCGATTTAAATCTATTACACATCTTATTATCTTATTAATTTACCTATAGATTCTTAGATTGTTAAAGTTAAAACGCGGCTCATCTTCTGGAAGTATTTCATAATTGAAGTGCTTAGAGGATAAAGGTGTTATGTTACAATTTTAGAAACGTTGAATTCTGGCTGTTCATGCATGTGTTATATGTTAATCATGCTACGTAACACATTATTTACTGAGTCCTCGTCCCAGTGAAGAGATTTGGAAACGATGAAGGGCGTATGTTAACAGACATAGTTGTAAAAGTCAATTTTCCCTAAATGTACAATTTGTTACATACCACCTTTATCCTCTAACCGCTTCAATTAACAATATCGAGAAGCGCTTGTAGTACAAATGAAATTATAGTTTTTAAAATTTAATTTGTGTCACATTTGGGCTTTGCAGTAGGCGAGTGACAATCACAAGGATAGGCTAATAGATTTGATAATCACATTTTTCTGTGTTACACAGTAGTTGGTCTTCTTTAGAATCACATCCCTGGGATTATACGCGCACACAGAAATTTTTGTTAGGGGGTGGAACATCCAAAGTAGAAAGATTGGAGCGAGTTTCCTTGAGTACACTCCTGATGTATGAAAAACACATAGATATTATTTGACAAGAATTACGAAATTTTGGTAGAGGGATCCGGATCCAATGGATCCCCATGGATACGGTTGGACTTTAAAGGAGCATTAGTTCGCTAAAATCGAGAGGTAAGATCCTAAATATTTCACAAAGTAACTAGTAGATTTTCAATTAATTGCCTTTTGTCGCACCCTCTGCGTGAATTGAATACTGAATACGATGTGTAAGAAAAATGTTGATTCTCCTCTTCAAAAATTTGTTTGATGCACATGATAAGTTTTCGATTGCGTAAAGGTCGGTAGTTGGATCCTCATCTGTCATATCTGAAATAGGTTTCTGAAGTTAAAATCTGATGTCGTCTTTGCGATTATTTTATATCTCGGAGCAGGGCCGGACCCGGGATTCTCTGAAGGGGGTGCACCAATAACTACCAGCATATTTGAATTAAATTTGAGTTTTTTAAAATGCCTTTAGGCATCTGTGATGTGAATGAGGAATTCCTTTGGAAATGCTAAGTGTCTTCTGCTATCGATTAATTCTTTTTCTTCAACCTTCAGAAAATTGACTTAAACTATTGATTTTGTAAAACTCACTGCTAACTACTCACTTTAGGTAGTGCATATTTACAACGAAGGGGAGGTGCACGTGCACCTTTGCACCCCCCTCCTAAACACGGCCCTGTCTCAGAGATTATTCTTATATATAAGATATTGACGGAAACTCAGAACTAAACCAAAAATAAGACATATCAGACCTAAGTGCCCTAATAATTCGGGTGTTCAAAAATTCATGAGCATTTTTTTCATGAATAAACAATATCCTATAGTAACTTTTCTCGTGACACCTCTGTTTCGTGTTCACTTACCTTTGTACTATTTGCGTGTACCCATACGCTCATATGCTGCTTATACTTTGTACACGCTCATTTTTATTGGTGTTTGTCATAATCTTTTGTACACGCTCATTTTTTATTGGTGTTTGTCATAATCTTTTCAAAAAAATCACATAAAATTGCGCTTAATTTCCATTTCAAAGCTACCGTTGTTTAAGTGGGTAATGTAATGACTATAAAGTCTCAAAGCAAGTACTCATTCCTGAAGAAGTATTTGCCACACAGTAGATTGGGAAATGGGAATGTACGGAATGAGAAGCATAGTCACCTAACCACAATCCTGTTTGGTGTGCCACATGCGTAAGTTTGAAATCTGAGGTATATGCTATCAAAAATGTATGATGATTTCTTGGTTTGGGATGACCGCTACAAAGCTACTCTACATTTTCTTATTTTAAGATGAATTCAAAGAAAGACGGCGAAGCACTTGATGAATTATATTGTGAATAATTGCAAACATGTGGAGCAGTATTGCGTAAGCTACTCAACAACTGTCACAGATTGCCTATGGTTTCCATTAAAGTTGCTTGGATAGGCGCAGGAGGAATAATGTTGAGCGAAAATGAAATTACTTGGGATGTTACTATAATGTGCATAAAAAAACGTATACAGAACTAAAGAAATCTTAAAGAAAAATCCTATGTGATCTTAAATTCAAGCAATGAGATTGAAGCATTATGTCCTAACGTATCACACGAGAGTTCTCTCTCGGGATGCTCGGAGAATAACAAATGAACACCAAACTGCGAATCTACAACCGTGCGATATATGTGATTACAATAATGGTGTCTCGTATTCGTTTCCGACTAGATATACCTTATATTTTATTCTCATTTGCTTTACATTTTATAATGTTAGGTAAGTGAATTTCTTTTAATAATGACAACTACGTTTGGTAATGGATAGTATTCATACCCAGATTGTAGATGAAATATATTTGTGTATTATAATCAAACATTTATATATTTAGTTATTTTTATTAATATTTTTCTTATTTCAAGACGTGCAAGATTAAAAAAGCTTGGCCGCTTGTTAAAAAAAGCTTGGCCGCTTTAAGGTCTTCTACTCGTAACCTCAAATGCAATATTTCAAAATGAATCTTGAAACGTAGGTCTAAAAAGAATATAAATAAGCCTCTGCTTAATACAAAAATCTCAAAAGGCTGTAGTTTTTTTTTAAACTAGACTGAAAGAAATAATCTCGCTCTGTGAAAAACTTGTAACTGCTGTCATTATTTTCAGAGTTCAGTATTCATTTCGAAGGGTGTTGAAATGTAATAATTCTTAAACTTTACGTGATCTTTTGTGCCATTGTAGAGATAGAGATACGGAGAGAGAGAAAGAGAGGGAGAGAGAGAGAAAGATTATGTAAGTTTAATTGTATTTCTCTACTAATGTTTCTATTATGTAGATTTGGTACTAACATAAAGCGTAAATTTCCCCTACCGAAGTACATGTTGTTATACGGTTATTCTGCTTTTCCTTTTCTTAATAATTTGCAAAATTTCTTTTAAAAAAGGAAGTCTTAAGTGTTAGAAAAAAACATACTATTCCGGAGCTAATGACAGTTTTAAGGTAATTTTTGTCTCATTTATATTTAACGCATTATGGAAATGACTACTTACTTTTGGTTCAAAATGCAGTCCTTAAACTGTGTTTACTAAGCCAGTACTTGCCAACCGGTGTATTCCGCAGCCCCATAGGGTGTGTCGCGATATTTTAGAGTTTTATGAAGCAAGTATTTAGATTCGATTTTCGAAACAGACTGTACTAGTCAGCGCCTCCAAGGACCGCAACAATACCCAGTACTACAAAGAATCACTCTTACTATTATTAGTGGCGTACGCAAGGGAGGTTTCGGGTTTTAAATCCTCTTGAGCAAGATATTATGGGAAAATATTTACGCTTCGGGAGATGAATCTACAGGTAAAAACTAGAAACAAATGTCATATGAACATCGGGTGAATGCAGCTTCGTTTGGACGCTAGAGGCATCTGAAATGTCACTTTCCGAGGCGGCAATTTGCAATATCACGAGAACGGAGAGAAAGAGGGATGTTGGGTCAAAAGATATCAAAGGAAACCCCATTCAAAGAATACAAGTGATCAGAGAACAATGACGGCGCAAGGGCGGACCACAAAAAAGGTGAATGAACTCCGCAGAAAGGTAAACTAATTACACTGAGCAACTGTAGGAAGTAATACTAGATCTAACATCCAGCAACAAATGGGAATGAACACAGGCGAAAATGGCTGTGTTGAAGCCCTAG
Organism: Thermobia domestica; assembly: GCF_964235325.1. Classification (NCBI taxonomy): domain Eukaryota; kingdom Metazoa; phylum Arthropoda; class Insecta; order Zygentoma; family Lepismatidae; genus Thermobia; species Thermobia domestica. The sequence continues at coordinate 28,625,976 of NC_137454.1, forward strand.
AGATCCTATGGGAGGCAGTATGTAGTAATATTTTGGCAACAGAGAAAGTAGCAATGTCGGTGCAAAAGATACCAAAGGAAACTCCATCCGAAGAAGACAATTATCCACAAGTGATGACACAACAGTGGCGACGCAAGGGTGAGCCACAAAGAACCTGGAATACCACATGTGGAATGCATACACATTCCGACTATCCCTCTGAGAAACTTCTTGTACACAGGTAGCGAGGTGTACGACTGCAAAAGAATAAGAGAAATGCTTAGAAGCGTAGACAGCGAAGAGTGGGGAGCACAGGGTAAATCCTCTCATGGTTTGTAACAAACCTTTTAATTTCTGTTTTAACTTTGAAATATTACGTTTTGCGTCCCGACTTACTATAAATTCCCTTGCACTGAAGATTACTGGGGAAGGGGGGGGGGATAAGAGAATACATATCCTAATCAGTAATGTTAAATGTTCTTCATTTCGTTGAAAATTTTCAAAAATCCAAGTCGTAATACTACACTAAATTTTTTCAATGGTAAAACAAATAGTTCCAGGAACTTCTGAATTTCAGTTCACATCTCAATGCCAATTTCTGACTAGTTATTCAAATTGGATTTTGCACATACTATTACTTTCATTCGCTGCCATGATCGTTCAGAGAACTGGATGCAGAATATACATTTCCCACACAGATCTGCCACACAAACTTGCTGATGCCATAGGTGGGCAGGCGGATGTGACAAGATGAATGAAATCTTTGTTTCTGTTTTGTTTTTTTATATTACTAGATAATGATTGTCATATGGCATAACGCCCTTCAGCTTTCACTGAAACTGAACACATGCACAAAATGAAGATCTTCAGGCAGCAATTGAAGCGAACAGTGGCCAGACATGTGAGAAACTGGGACTGCAATTCTATGTTAGCGGAAAAACTATTCGGTAGCACCTCCGTCAACTTGGGAAGCACTACAAGTTGGGTCGATGGGTCCCACATGATTTGACTCCGGGCCAGAAGCCAACACGAGCAGACACCTATGTTTCTTTGCTGTCTGTCCTAAGGAAGAAGCCATTTTCTGGACAGGGTGTTGACATGTGATGAGAAGTGGGTCCTGTACGAAGCTCCACGGCGCCGTCATCATTGTTTAGCATCCCATGAACCGGTTCCAAAACAGCCGAAACCAGCACTGTATCATAAGAAGGTTCTCTTGTGTGTTTAGTGGATTGTTCGCGGCATCGTGCATCGGGAACTGCTACCAGCTGGTCAGAACATTAATGCAACTGTGTATTGTCAGCAGTTAAGCCGTGTTCAAGAAAAACTCAAAACTCTTTAGCCAGCACTTCTGAATCTCAGAGGAGTCCTCCTATTACAGGACAATGCTAAGCCCCACGTGGCTAAGATGACGCGGGGCACCATTCTACACCTTAGATGAGAAACACTATTGCATCCACCATACTCTCCGAACATTGCACGTCCGATTATCACCTGTTCCATTCCTTGGACAATCACCTTAGAGGACGCCAGTTCAAATCCCTATTAGAGGTGCAAAATGCACTTGATACCTTCTTCGCTTCACGATCCACCAAGTTCTACCGCGAAGGAATCCATGGCCTTCCAGAATGTTGGCAGAAGGTCGTCGATGCTGTTCGGGACTATTTTTGATCTTCCAGGTACGTCCAGGTGACATATCGATGTTCGAAGATGGTGGCGGAAAATGCGGCAAAACTTTCTTGGTTACCTCTATAACTCAACTACTTAAAAATACAAACTCAGAAACGTCAGCTCGAAACCAAGTCAAACTTGGTTGATCATATACTCGGTGAGTAGAATGATTACATACGTAAGTCCGCAGGCAGTTAATCGAATGAAAGTCAGAGTTGGAAATATGCCTGGATAAATGAACAAAAATATTACACAAGACAAGTTGAAATGACGATGTTACTGCAAAATCAAAAATTGAATTTAAAGCAGTAACTTCCATAAGTGACGACAATTCTGGAGAAATAGCATGTTAAAGATCGAAGTTGAGAACTAATCTTCCAACATTGTTCTTAAACATTATGTTTGTGATTTGATTCATAATTGAAAAATCACACATGTCCTAACTTAACTTCAAAATAGAGTTCGTGTTAGACTTGTATGACAATTGATTTTTGTCTTATTTTTGATAATTCATTTCCTGGATTAATAAAGTGACTATTCGTGCCTTACTCTGAGGTCAACTACCGGCAACCAGTTACTACGAGATCAGGGTAGTTGAAAAATTTCTCATAAAATGTTAAAATCTAATTAACTTTTACAGTAGAAAATTTTCTAGCACTTTTTCTTTCGCCCAAAGATTGAACGGCGAAACTGAAGATTGGACGGCAGAAGGTCTATACATAAAAAGAAAGGTGTCTGTAAACCTACTTTATAAATCTTGTCTTGAATGTCAGAGTCCAAAATCTAGCTTCCAGAAGGAAAGATAGTTTCGACCACAAAATCAATAAAATCCAATATTCGAGCATCCACAGAAAAATTAAGTCTACATTTACTTACAGTATTAAACCAAAATATCTTTCATATCGTACACTAAATGCCCAAATGAGCTGATTCACAACCTTATCGCCGATGATGAGAAAGGACTGATCAACATGGCTTGGATCTTCGTTTTAAACAATTTTCCGGCTTAGAATTTTAGCGCTGGTTGCATACATTCAGCTACGACGGTCATTGCTTGGTTTGTATTATCGTTTACAGCAAAATAATCCAAATTAAAAGTATCTTTCTCTTTTCCTCATGGCGCCTGGCCAAAGAACTGGAGCCGGCAATAATCACTATATCTCCTGCAATATTCCTTACGAGGAGTTAAACTATAAAATACACTATTTTTTAAATATGATTTTCACTTCTTACACGAGATGAGAGAGATAGGCGATACAGAAATTACACTCAACATCTTAGGTGGATATGTAGTCCAATGTCAAGATTTCCAGTCAATGTATCTTGGTTTAATGTAAGATTTGCAAACCTAGAGTTCTAATTAACCACAAATTTCGTTTTACTTCACGCTTTACATTGTCTTTCTTCTTGCCATTTTTATTGGATACTATGAACCGTGCCAGAAGATCTAGTCAGCTTTCTTCTCTACATAATCTTTATTTTATCTTGATTCACTTCTGTAATTGCGGTATCAGTGAATTTTCCTCGATAAGTATCAGTTAATTTTCCTCAAAAGGTATCAAAACAGTTAATTTTTCTCAATAGGTATCAGTTAGATTTCCTCAATAGATATCAGTCAGTTTTCCTCAATAGGTATCAGTTAATTTTCCTCAATGTATCAGTCAATTTTCCTCAATAGGTATCAGTTAGATTTCCTCAATAGATACCAGTTAATTTTCCTCAATAGGTATCAGTTAATTTTCCTTAATAGATATCAATAATTGTGATTTCTTATTGTAATTTTCATCTTACACAATAATTATTCAGATTCTTACTATTTGAATTTCTAGTTTGTTTATGTCATCCATATAATCACTTATATGAAATCGTAATTAATCATTTATTAATTATGAAGGTATTTGTTAGCTTTTATGAGGAAGAACAAGAAAAAATATATATGATGTATAAATAATTACTAAATATGATATTGTCTTTATAATTTTTGCTGTGGCCAAATAGAACTGAGCTACTTCCAATCTCTAATCGAGTTGAAGTGTACATTTCCACCTTAGCCAACACGGACAACCAAGAGTCGATGTCCGGAATCCAGCAAGATTCGTGATAGTCTCAAATTTTACACTTTACAAAGAAGGTTATTTGCTTTACTGTTATCCATGAAAAATAAGTAAAGCACTTATATTTGACACTTTAGGTTTGGAAGTGTCCTAGAGTCATTGCTGACACTTCAAAGTAAGCCTTACTTCGAGTTAAAATGTCACAATCTGGTCATGAGCTTAGCTGACAGTAGCTTGTCCCAGACTTATTCATGGTGTTAGATGTGTGTTACAAGAGTGTTACTTTTAACAGTTACTTTGGAAAATGAAAAAGAAGACAAAATGTCACAAAAGTTAAATGAAATACCTTTTAATATACTTAGACTTCGACAAATTTTCAGTTTTCCTTTTTTTTTTTTAAGAAAAAAAGTATTTGCGGAGCGTAATGCACCACAAAACTTTCAAATACCAATTATAACAGCTATGTCTATTATCCCAAATTAAACCGCAAGACTTTGTGTTGCATTGGCAAACCGATGTGGAAGGAGGCCCCTAGTAATACATAGTTTCTTAAAGACTCGGTAGCCGTATCATCTAAAGATTTTTTCTGAAATCTTCGATGCAAGGAACTTATTTGCGGTACGAGGGTGATGCAAGATACATAGTTTTTTTTTTTTGGCGAATCTAAGTAAATGACTATTTTAAATGTCGGGGGCGCGGTGGCTCAGTGGTAGAGCGTTCACCTCCGGTGCTTGGGGTCCCTGGTTCGATCCCAGCTCGCGCCGTGTGGACTTTGTGGTGGACAAACACCGTGCTCGTGGGTTTTCTCGGGGTTCTCCCGTTTCCTCCCACTTTCTTCATTCCACCATTTCACTCATTTCTCATTATCACCGTCTCCTTTAGCCTAACCGGCATAACTGTGGGACGTAAAACTAAAAATTTCATTTCATTTCATTTCATTTTAAATGTCCTTGGTTGGTACAAATTGTTCTTCGTATAATTTAATATCGAATATGGTGTACATTAAAAATAAAACACCAAGGTATTATACTGCTTCACAGTATTGTTTAAACCAATTGGATGCTATGTGACGTAATCGTCTTTTACAGTAAACTTTTACAGTAATAGAGCAAACTTAGGATTAATTGAAGACTATGGTGACAGGCATACTCAGTGGCGTATTTAGGGGGGTGGCTTCCGGGCTTAAGCCCCCCCCCGAAATCTTACTTAGTATAGTAAACTAAATGAAATATCTTGCAGAATTTTCACATTTCCAGGCAAAGCACCCCCCCCGAAAGTTAGCAAAGCCCCTCCTGAAACAAAATCGTAAATACGCCACTGGGCATACTAGAACGTCGATGAGTTTGCAGGTAGTCACTTATGGATGCATGGTTTTGACTATACTGCTATTACTCGTTTTATTACATTTACCTACCTCGCTGTTTCCTCTCATTTGCTCCAATCTTCTATGTCTTCCCTATCTCCGATCTAAAAGCCTGTTTCTACGTAGAACATCGGCTATAGTGTTCGCACGAATTCGTGAAGCTTGACTTACAAGGTACATTCGAGAAGTGTCCCCTCAGGATTCATATAAAACTGAGTTAAATGCAAAGTTCTCCATGGCTCAATGTGTATTGTACTAATTTTAGCGGCCCATATGGGTAATTTGCATATTTATAAGCCTTCATATATCCGTAATTCAATCATACACTACTTTAACGCTCGGTCACAAAATTGCTTTTAGTTTCTTTAGATGTAACTGAACATGATTGTGGGCATATGGAAAACAAATTGGATCAAGTACTGCTTCGCTGACACGTATTATCCACACCGGCCGCCATCTTGGATCCGCCATATTGAATTCAACTTTCGGTTTTTCAAATGGGAATAGGTGCATGTGATACATAAAATTCATATAAAATTTTCTCGGAAATTCATTGGTGTAGTGATTTTTACTGTAGCTTGTACCATTTGCGAGATATTACATGTTAAATCCCTCTAGCACTTCGCGAATATACATTGCAGAGTTATATCAGTTACGCTTACGTTTTTGATGTCGACAAATTAAAACAATTTCTAACTGGAAAAGTACTGTAGGCATAAACAAACTCTCTACAACATTGGTGTCATAATCTTACAACATTTCTGTGAGTGATTGTTATTACTTCCATGTTATACTACGAACAAGGAGGTTACGAACAAAATTCCTAATGTAAATCTAGATACTACCAGATTTTGGTGAAGATCTACCGTATCCTATTTACGTCTGGGTATATGTACGTTCAGAAAACATTTCGTCAACAATAAATCACGTAAAAGATCAAATATAAATACGGGGCCTGCACAACTTTGTAATGGTTGGATTTGAGAAGTGCCTCACATTTAAATGTTGCAAATGGTACAAGCTACCGTAAAACTCACTATCCAATGAATTTCCGAGAAAATTTTGTATGAATTTGATGTATCACATGTGCCTATTCTCATTTGAAAAAAAAAAACGAAAGTTGAATCCAAGATGGCGGCTGGTGTGGATAATACGTGTCAGAGAAGCAGTACTTGATCCAATTTGTTTTACATATGCCCACCTTCATATTCAGTTACATCTTAAAAAAAAAACTAAAAGCAATTTTGTGACCAAGCGTTATAGTAGTGTATGAATTCCGGATATATGAAGGCCCATAAATATGCAAATTACCCGTATGGGCCGCTAAAATTAGTACAATACACTTCGGGCCGCGGAGAACTTTGCATTTAAATCAATTTTAGACGAATCCCGAGGGGACACTTCTCGAATGTACCTTGTTAGATGTACCTATTTCAGCAGCCGATAGAACGCGAGAGCGGGTCCCAGTCGTTAAACCCCACCCATGAAATTTTGCCAGTGTCATGTCCCGCGCTATACGGAGAACATCTTCTGAGGTACAATATTGTCGGATTGTCGGAAGTTTCGTTTTGTTTATTTTTGTTGTCGTTGTTTTATATTTTTGCTATTATTGTTATTATCGTTTAATTTGAATTATTGTTAGTGTTTGTGTTATAATTCTTTAAGTGCTGTTTTCTTTCTTGCTTGTTCGATATGTCTTCTAAGTTTGGTAACATTGTTGGTGAACTTCTGTTGTTTCATGTTTTCTTAAGTGTGCAGTTAGAAGGCATCTTCACGAATCATACCGAATTCTTCCGATGTATTGCACGTGAGGGAAAGCAATTCTATGATTGGCGTAGAGCCCAGGTTTCATGAGTCCTTGCGGTCATTATAGCTTGGTATGACTGAAAACAGTAGTGTTTGTATGTTTGTGAACGGAACAGACAGGCAGATAGATAGATAGATAGAGAAGATGTCTGCTTTGCACATGCTTCACGCAGCTAGTACGCGTCTACTTTGAGGCAGAATTATGATGTTTGAAATTAGTGGTCATTTGAGATTTTCTCGACAGTTGCAGTTAGCGCTCAACCGCCTTCACCGATGGTCTTAAACTACTGGTTTCAGCTTTTCTCTCACCAAAACGCACAGCGTGCATTTTTGTCGCCTTCGTCACTGTGCCTATGATCCTGAGCTGTTCCTTGGCTGTTCTCGATTGTCCTATGTGCATCATGTTGGTTTTCTTGACTTGGAGTTTGACCGAAGACTTACCTTGGCTGTTCACGTTCGAGACCTGAAGTACCGCTGTCTCTGCTCCATGAACTTGCTACGTTTGGTGTCACATCTTTCGTGGGGTGCTGACCGTGTGGTGATGCTGCGTCTATGTCGTAGCCTCATCCGCTCCCAATTGGATTATGGATGTGTTGCATATGGTTCTGCTCGACCTTCCATCCTACGTCATCTGGATTCTGTCCATAATCTTGGCCTTCGTTTGGCGCTTGGAGCTTTCCCAACCACCCCTATTCCTTGCCTCTATGTCGAGGCTCATGAACCATCTCTTTCCCACCGCCGAGACTGTCTGCTCCTGCGCTATTACATTCATATCCGTGACATACCTGATCATCATTCGTCCTTTGCTCTTAAAGCTGGTGCTCGCTATGACAGATATCAAGCACGACCTACTGCTACTCGGACTTTTGGCATTTGTTCTATAGACCTTGTGGCTTCTCCTGGACTGGATGTCCCTGCCATCTGTCCATTGGGCTTCCTACCCATTCCTCCGTGGACTGTTCTCCCACCAGTTGTCAGCTTTCATCTAACGCAATTTAAGAAGTCTGTCACCAGCAATCAACAATTTTGTCAAGAGTTCTTCTCTTTTCTGGATGCGTACCGTACCTACGCTGTGTTCTACACAGATGGTTCGAAGCATGAAGATTCTGTTGGCTGTACCTTCGTCACGGATGATCAAAGCGCTGGCTTGAAGCTCCATTCTACTTCCACTGTGTTCACTGCTGAATTGGTTGCTATTCTGGAGCTCTGCATTATATTCGTCGACGCCATCTTCGACATGTCCTCCTGTGCTCTGACTCCAGCAGCGCTTTATGTAGTTTCACTGATGTGTCAACTGTGCACCCTATAGTCCAGCAAATTCTACTCTCCTGCCATTCCTTACGTGTTGCAGGTTGCGATGTCCAATTTTGTTGTGTGCCTGGCCATGCTGGTATTCCAGGGAACGAGCGTGCTGACCGTGTTGCTAAAGAAGCTGCCCTTACAGGACCTGACTATCCGTCACTGCTCCCCAGCTCCGACATTCGTCCTGTAATCAACCGTTTTCTCCTTCAGCGTTGGCAGACAAACTGGGATGAACACCTTCAGAATAAATTGCACGCTGTCAAGCCGCGACTTAGTGATTGCGCCACGAGTTCTCGTTCTTCAAGACTGGAAGAACGACGATTGGCACCCCCAAGTATAGGGCACAACCATCTGACCCATGGCTACCTGTTATGTCGGCAGAACCCGCCTTCCTGCACCCATTGCGGTGCATTCATGACCATCCGCCACTTTCTTGTGGAATGCATTCCTCTTGCTCCTGAGCGAGCCCGCCTTGACTTACCAGCTGATATGTCTACCTTGCTTGGAGACGATGTCCAGATGATCCAGAAAGTTTTCATTTACTTGCAGCATCTGCTCGTCCTGACTGATTTTGAGTGCATTTCTCACGTCTCTTTTAATTAATTTATTTCTGATTTTATTTACTGTTCCTCTGTGTTTTCATGGTGGTTTTATGCTTGTCATAGCATTTCCTTGCTTTTATCTTCTTCACTGCGCTATTCATTACTAATTCTGGGCTGCGCCACGTGTGTTCATCTATTGTCGAGCTGTCCCGGCAGAGAAGATTAACATGCCATTGTGTACTAACTCATCCTTGTGTTTGTGTACCGAGTTGCACATTTCTTAAATGCTATGGCATTTTAATTCGTAAATGACCCGACACCTTTTACGTGGTCCAGACTTTGCTTTTAATTTACTATTTCTGCGCTACTATGTTTTTTGTTCTTGGATACTGTCAAAGAAGGATGCAAAAGACCTCGATGTGGACGCGCCTATATAAACCCTTTCAATCAATCAATCAATCGGTGAGGATTTTGAATACGCAAAGGATGGAAATAGTACTATGAATATGTATAAGTAATCCAGATATTGAGATTAACAGAGATACGATACCGGAAAGAAGTTTCATATATGCGAGGAAGGGGTGTGGATTCCTTCCTCACGTCAATCCCTGAAATCATCACTGTGTGGAATTCATTCCCAATAGAGCCTGACACGTTCGTTATTAATATCACAAGAAAAAATTAAATTTTTGAGTTTTACGTCCCACGGTTATGCCGGTTAGGCTAAAGGAGACGGTGATGATGAGTAATGAATGAAATGGTGGAATGAAGAAAGTGGTAGGAAACGGGACAACCCCGACAAAACCCACGCACACGGTGTTTGTCCACCACAAAGTTCACTTGGCGGAGGCTGGGATCGAACCCGGGACCCCAATCATCAGAGGTGAACGCTCTACCACTGAGCCACCGCGGCCCCCTAATATCACAAGAATAATCGTAAATATTCATGTATGATATTACAGGCAAGCAACGTGTCACAAATTTACAATCTATCCTGCGTTAATGTCCTGTATTAACATCTTCGTCTTTATATAGAAATTATCTGTTTTGATATGATTCAGCAATAGTATTGTTTCGTCTGCTCTATGTTCTTACTTTCATCAAACTAAGAGAATAATATAACCAAGGAAGGCCCTAAACAGTTCCAATTCTTCTTGTAAATTCATTTCTCTAGTGCTTCATTCTCTTTGACTGTGCCTGACATTGTCTGATTGGTGTTAACTTCGATCCAAAAATTATTCTCTACACGCACATTTCAAAAGTATTGTGTTTTTCGTGATGAGTGGCAAAACAATCTTTTAGGAGTGGGTTGTAGATCGCTGAATAAAGCCTCAATATAGACCCTACCACAAAGACAGCAGAAAGTGTGTGAAAAAAGACTGTATAACTTATTCATGACAATAACGCCCTGACAGTCATCTTAGTGGTACAAACCCAATATATTTATCATAGCTGGATTTCCCCATTTCCATTGGTAGAGCTTTGCCAGATGCTTCAATAAAATCCTTTCTAACTAAAGCACCTGTGGAGTTTGACCGAAGTCTTATTTACGATGTGTAAATTTATTGGGTCTCTTGGATCCCTATTAATTTCCTGCTGAAACCTTTTAGCGTTCTTTTCCAATTTTGTGAAAGGATGAAGAGAAGTGTAAATTATAATTGATTATTTCTTTAAAAATGGAAATAGTCCTGGTATTGTAAAGTTTACAAGTTACTTTTCAATTTCGGTACTGGAATTTTTCCGTTAAAAACTCTATGATTATTTTATTTTAAAGTTTTCATATTTATTGATTTATTTTCCAGATCAGCAACTTACCAGGGGTGTTAAACAATTATTGTTCCTGACATATAATGAGTTGGACACAAAATATTTTGTTTGTAATATGTTATACTTTAAAGCTTTAGAAGTATATGTGCCAAAATACAGGGCAATGTCATTGATACTGGATGTGTTATCTGTGTTTTGCTGCACTTGTATGTTCACAACTTTGCCTACGACAACAGAATTCACGTGACCGTTTTAAAACACAATTTCATAGGAATAAGCACTATCATATAAACTAACTATCTCAGCGTGGTCTCCGTCTTTCATCTTGAAGTATTTTATCACGGTACAACCAACTTCAGTTTTCTTCATTTTCTCAAACCAGATGCGCCTGGTATGTGCGAAACGCAGAAAACGTAACCAGAATCAGTGACATTTCCCTGTACTTTGACACACATACTTCTAAAGTTTTAGTCCTCCCCGCCTATCTAGTGGCAAATGCGTATGCCTTTGGTGCAAGTGGTCGCAGGTTCGATTCCCGAAGGGAGAGCATAAAAAATTAATTTCATAGTTATTTGCGCTCAATAATCATACGTTTCCTTTTTCCTAAAGAACCTAACTGTATTACGTTGAACTAAGAAGAATCATTTCATTTTTTCTAAAGCTTTAGAGTACAGCATATTACATTCACATATTATAATATCGTTGCTCAACTCCTTCTATATCAGAACTCCTTCTTTCTTCTATATCTATATTTTCTATTGCTGATCACCCCTCGAGATGTAGAAAAATGCCGAGATAATTAATGTAACTCCTTTCTGATTTTGAATGGTCTATTTCTTCTACTGTACGTAGTGTTTCATGTAGATGTATGTGAGTAATGTGGAGTTTTCCCTTTCACGTGTTTATCCTCTTTCAGTTATTTTGTGATTCAACAATCAGCGACAGAAGAAGGACGAAAGGATCTTCCTTCCAAGTCTAGAGAATCCTGTGCAAGAGCGTTAGAAGCAATACCTTGTAACCTACATATTCTGGAATTGTCTCGTTATTCAAGAAAAAAAGAAAAAAATGGGAAAGTCAAAATATAAAAAGGCATCACAAATCTTTGACAGCCTGTTGTACAACTGTCTTCGTCCTTCCTTTGAAAAAGTAAAAGCAGACCCTGATTGTCTTTGTGTAAAAGTAACTCCAGGCGGACGTGAATTTTTGTACAGTCATCAGATGAGTCGAAAGGACAAACCATTTGTTTGCAGGCCTAAAACAAAATGTGCCGAGTGTAACCCTGCGTCAACTTTGAAGAAAAGTGGAATACCCAGTAGCAATAAAGTTCATGGTTTTGACGGTACAGCTTCTTTCTGCGAGTTGGCTGGAAAAACGGGACAACAAATGACCTGTAAAAAGATAGCTCCTGATCTTTGGAGTTGTAACGATAAGGGAAAGAGTTTACCGAAATCAAAATCGAAAGAAACTAAAATTTGCTCTCCCTCCAGAAGCATTATGCATTGTGCTCCACCAGTACTCGGTGAGAAAGGAAAATGTCCTGTTAACAAGAATAGTATAAAATGTGGTAATTATGTGGTTGCCGAAAGTTATGACTGCTTATGTCCTCCAAGCTGTAGAACAAATAAAGAAGTTACCTGTCACTGCTCGCCAAAACAACCAGGAAAACGCCGACTGACTCATAGAGGTTGCTCAGAACGACACATAACTACTTCACCTTCTGCATGCGAGAAGCGTAGTAAAGAATCGTGCAAAGCTAAATTCAGTTATGGGTCTTTGGAAATGCGCAAGAGAGGTTTTGAAAAGGAATGTGCAAAGCAAGGAGTTAATTGTAGCTGTATTCCGCATGGTACTCCACTCTTCAGGAATTTCAATCAAGAATATTCGAAGTGCACCTCACACATGAATAGATATGAGAGGACTCATATTCCAGAGAATTCTGTATTTTGTTGTAATTGCAAACCTCAAATCAAACACAAGCCCCCTCTCAATCTTAAATTCATACCTTCGTACCACCAATCACTGACGGATTCAAGAGATGTACCAAAGCCCTGTAAAGATTACTGTGCAAGGAAGCCTTGTCATCCGAAGAAAGTACTTATTTCTATGCCTTACATGTCTTGCCGTTGCAAAGCATACGCCGAAGGTCGATACAAGGAAGACACTGATAACATGCCGATAATAACCGGCTTATCCACACAATCTACACTTCCAACGACAAATGCGGAGCTAATTAAATCAGGCAGTTATCATGGTGTCGACTTTCGACATATTGATGTTGTAAGACCAACTCCAAAAATGATTGCTGCACAGCGTCATGGAATATGTCCAGGGTATGAAGGCAACCAGGCGAAATACAGTAAGTCATCTCGTGTTAGTTCATCTCAATCTTTAACACGACACAGCGATGTTCAGTTCGGGCATAGGCCTTCTGTAGAGAGCATTATGGGTGCTAGAGGATCGAGTTGCACGGGATTCATTTCACCTAGACATGTCCCTTCAAATCGTCACATACAGCCAACAAGGTCATTATCGTCACCAGGAGATATAAGGCGGAGAGTTTCACAATCTTTGATATTTGTAGGATATCGGCCTTCCAATGTGTTTCAATATGCAGAAAAGCAAGAGGAACCAGTAGCTAAGCGCTCGTCGAGTATTTTGATATATCCTTTGGAGAGACCATCTCTACCACACTGCAAACAATCTCACTCATTTGCCAGAAGAATCAGTCACTCTGCATCTTGTATTGAACAATCCTATAGTAATTTGCCATATGCGACAAAGGGAAGTTTACGAAACATTAGAAGATCGAGCAAAACTGCTTTATACCCAGCTGAGCTAATGGCTCCAGTACCTAAACCTAGGAAGTTCTACCGTGCTGATAGTCCGCATACATCACCTTCTCGGCGACGAGAAACATCATGTACCTATCTTCAATATCCTGTCATCTACGAAAGCAATGAAGGATAGCAAAATTATCATCACAATATTTTGTACTATTTAAGATGAACTGTTTAGAATATTTTATATAAGAATATCAAAATTAATTTTAAATATGATTTGTTATTCATCTTATGTACTCATATACACTATGAATGTTTTGACTTTAATGTAAATTTACGTCGAATAAAGCGTGAGCTTGCATGTTCGTTGAATTATTAAAACTAATAATTTTAAAAACGGGTGTTGTATTCTCACCAATAGCTGAATTTATACCTAGAAAACATACATATATTTTGAGACAAAGGATCTTTGGTGACGCACATATCTTTTCAAACGTTTTCCGGACTTTATTAAAACTTTAAAATAAACATTGTTCGCCTTATACAGAGTCGTTTTGACGTATGATTAGCATCATACTAAAGCCCTGACTACTGCAGGAAACATAAGTTAGTCGCTCTCTTTAGTATGGAACTAATCACGCGTCAGAACGACTCTGCCTTGTAAATTTAAAAACGTTGGTCAGAAAGTAGTGTACAATTCACTGTAGATTGGTACCAGCAAGCACTTGAGAAATGAAATTTTGTAGAAAATACGTTCTTTGTTTTTTTTAAATGATGTTACTCAACGTTACATTTATTTCATTGTATTGCAGCCATCTTTGTTTCAATGACACAAAAATGCACTTCGTAAAACTTTCGAGACTGGCCATTATACCAATTTTTCACACACGCAGTGAGGTCTTTGTTATCTCGAAACTGTTTTTCATACAGATGAGCCTTCAAAGGTTCCATCATATGTACTGACTACAAAAGCATTCTGGACAATCAAAACAAAAACTTTTCAGATCAGCACACAAATTCTTCCTTGTTTGCTTTATCTCCGTTTTCAAAAGCTACGGAAATCCAGCGAGCAAATTTATTTTCTGTACCTCAATCGCTGGATTAGCGTTAACACAGATCCTTTTGCCTCAAGTCATCGACTCACATTACTTACCGTGGTTTCATTGTGTTATCTCCATGGGCTGGAAACAACTTACTGTGAACCAATATTGCTGAGTTATCCTCGGAGTTTGATCAATGTGCGTTGGCCATCCATTGTGGCTTGCCTGCAACAACTGGGAATAAATATTAGGCGTAGGTTAGGTGGTAAACAACCATGCTTCTACCAACAAAATTTCATTTCTCTAATGATTATTATTATTGAGCAACAGTGGACTTGCGGACCTGCCTATGTCTGCCAAGGAGATGCATAAAAAGCACTAAAACCTTCCTATATACTCCTATTATAGATGAATCTAAATAGCTATCATCAATGAAAGCTCGTACATATGCTACATAAACCTTATCCCTTTGAGTGGTAAATGATCAACAAATTAAAAAGAACTCAACAAGAATGAAACTCATTTGAATGGAGAAGTAATTGAACATGACACTTTCTCCTAATCCAGAATCTGGAATCTAATCATGTAAAATTTCTTGTTGATGCCATTAGAAGATACCGATTTTATAATTACCCTTTTCTAACTACTATTGAAATTAGATGGAAGAAAGATGTGTGCGAATGATTTTGAAATCGTTGGTATAAAAGAAAAATTAAGAGAACCAATGCACATATCACAAAGTAGTGTATAATTCAATTTGAACATATCTCATAGCCGAATGAATATAATCACCAAAAAATAAGTACTTTACATTATTTAATTGTAAACCTAATATGAAATAAAGACTCTCTCGCATTCGTTTGCATTAGCTTTGAAAGCATGTTTGCTTAATCATTATGACTCTTCTTAAAGCATTGCCCTTTGTGTCCAGCATTTATCCGCTATTGACAAGAAGCTGTCTCTTGGATTTACTTTAGGTAAGTGTCTTGTGCAGTTAGGAACTCTGAATTGATTTTTCTGTATGCTTATAACTAACAGATGATCCAAATGTCTCGTACATCGAAATAATAGTAAAAAATCAGACGATATTAAGTAATACTATTTGATGCTGTAACAGTATTATATATTATTATATATTTTCAGAACACATGTATGTTTTCACAACATATTGTCAAAATGGCTGCCCCGTTCACTAATATAAGTACAAACTCCTTTTTTCCATGTTTGAAGCCTTTTTGAGTGGCAGTGTACACTGATGTTGTTAATCTAATTTGTTTTGTTCATTTTTAGTTCCTCTAGTCTATGTGGCCTGATTGTTATAGACCTTATCTTATAGGTAACCCCATAGGAAGAAATCAGAAAAGGTTAAATCGGATGAACGTGGGGGCCATAATCCTTTAGGTATAATACGCTTGTCAAAAAACTCTCGCAAGAAACACAGTTGTGTGATATGTGGCACTGTCCTCCTGGAACCAAAAACCACGTTCATTCTCGTCAAGAAGTGCAATGAACTGTGTGATGATATCTTAGTACACAACACTGTTCACAATAGTTTCAAAGCAAATGGGACCCTCTATACGACGATGTGATACAGGAAATTCCAATTTTCTGAGAGTGTAAGGGGGTTTCATTGTAACATATGTGCATTTTCAGTTGACCAAATTCGAGTGTTTTGACTGTTCACGTAGCCACTAAGGCAAAACCATTCCTCATCAGTAAAGAAAACACGGTCAAGCGCTGCAATTTTATGGTTGTCAACAAATGAACGAAACCGTATACAGTAAAGTACACTACGCGCTTATCTTTAGCCGCCTCTTTCAATTCCGGAACATTGCGAAATGATATGCACCAAAGTATAACCTCTTTATCGCTCTCTGAACACTTCTATTTGGAATTTTAGAGTGCGCTGATACTCCCCTCAAGCTTTTGAGGGCGAACGCGGAATCACATTTTTAACCTTAACCAGTTTTGCATATTTTAACCTTCGACGTTTTTAACCTTAGTCAAAATGGGCGGCCTCTAGGTTCTCTTCTTGTCTGCAACTGATTCTCATTCTCTAAAAAGGGTAATTAATCCGTAATTATTGAATTGTTAGGCACTCCCACATCAGGATGTTTCTTACGGAATTCGTCTGCAACACGTGCATAAGAATATCCACTGGGAAAATAATGTTGATCAATGAAACTTCTTTGCTCTTGGAAAAACAGCATGTTCACCAAGAAATACACAAAACATTAATGCAAGCATTGTGTGCTCAATATGCATTTCAGTGGCGTGTAGGTGTGAATTAAAAATGAAAAATGAAAATGAAATCCTACGAGTTAAAAATGAAATCTTTCAGTTTAACATCCTACGAGTTAAAAATGAAATCTTTCAGTTTAACATCACACGAGTTAAAAATGAAATCTTTCAGTTTAACATCACACGAGTTAAAAATTAAATCTTTCAGTTTAACATCACACGAGTTAAAAATTAAATCTTTCAGTTTAACATCCCACGAGTTAAAAATGAAATCTTTCAGTTTAACATCCCACGAGTTAAAAATGAAATCTTTCAGTTTAACATCCCACGAGTATGCCCTTCATACTAAGGAAGACGATGATTCAGACAAGTAAATGATGATAAAAGAATTGGTGGAATGAGAAAGCTGGATGAAACGGGAGTATCTAAAAAAACACAAACACGATGTTATCCGTCTACACATCGGATTTTTATGCACTTACAATTCATGAAATAGTTATGCAAGCAATATTGCGATTACGCCGTTAAATGTGTTTTAAAATACGCACTTAATATGAACTAATAATACAATAAAAGAAAGCATTTTCAAACATGGCAGCAAAATTGTGACAAAGTTTTGTAGTTGAAATATAACATCGAAAGCGTACTTCGCCTTTCAGGGACTTCTCTTCAGGACTTATTTTTTTTATGGCAGTTACAGTTTATATACTCCTAATTTTTTAAAACCCACACAAATTAGAACACTAAAATAAACACAGTGATATAAGACACGATTTCTATTTTTAACATTTCTATTTTTAGAGTTCATAAACTTTGCAGAAATTATACGAGCCTCACTTTTCTATACGTTAGCACTGTAAAAATAAATAAATAAATAAAAATAAAGTTTCCATTTTTGAGAATTTATTCCTTCCCTTAATTATTGTTGCAGCATATCATAAGATGCTCTTCTTCATTTCTTGGTGTCAGTTTATGGCATTTGCAGCCAGAAAACGGCCTACTAACATGAGTAGATGTTACTAGACAATCTGTATAGACAAGAGCAAATTTAGTATTTATATTTTCTACCAAGTTGAAATTTAACCTTGAAGGTATTTTCGCATAGTTTCAATTGTTTTGTAGTCGGAGTTTCTGGTAATAACATCCGTCAATTTTATTTTCCGCAGAGCTTCCGAATTTACCAGGAACTGACTGGAGCTCTTGCTGAACTTCATCAACTAGAGCTAAACATTCACTGAGCAGTATTCCTCGCATCTCTTATTTTTGAATTGAGTCGATACTATATTACGATGGCGTTCTTATTATCAGATTTCTCTCTTAACGTCTTGGCAATTATAAGCGTCTTTGCTCTCCTAATCGGTTGCTAACATTATTGGTGCTCCAAAAACTAGGTATTCTTCCATCCTCCCTTGCAGAACGCCGTTTTGTTGCATGGGCACGTAAATACATTGAAAATTCAAAGTAAATAAATCTGAAATAAAAACTCACAGAATATGCTAAACACGCTCCTGAGCACTAATATATGCTTTAACCTTTGAAATATGCATTTATATGCACTGTAAAACTTCAAATTCGCAGCTGTATTATTGTTGTTAGAAACTCCTACCAAATTTAACAGAGGCATATAGCAAACAAAATATGCATTTGCATAACAACCCGATGTCTATCTATCACGGCCGTGGATCGAACTAAGGATCCACGCACCAGATGTAAGTGCTTCACCACTGAGCCACTGTGCCCCAATTTAGCTCTTAGTGTTGTATCTTCTTGAGATCTTCTATGTATATGTATATATAAGATTTTGTTTGATGCAAAGTTACATGTCATTCTCAGAATGCTGAAGAAGTAAGACTATGCATGATGATGCTACTACAGTCCCAGAACTGTTTAAAGAGTATCGAAAGTATCTAAAGTTTTTGGAAGGAATTGTACTTGTCTCGTTGAAAATTTTCAGTTTCAGTGGAATTCACAATCTTCTTATATAAATGAAACCACTACCTCTTGAAATCAATCGTATCATCAACACTAAGCATAGTCACTCTCAACTTCTCTAAACTAGAGGTGTATGATTACTTCACAAACTTATTTCGTAAAGTACGTATATCCTGTCATGTTTTGGAAGAAATTTGTAATCGCTTCAAAACCACGATCTTTAAGAAGATATGAATGATCTCACAAGGGAAGGAACTGTCTAATCGAATTAAAAAAAAATCATATTTGTAAGGCATATTAAGTACCTTACAATCGTGTTGTACTTGTTCTGTTTCCCGTAGGTATCGGAGAAAAGGTGAAGATCATGAATATTTCTTGTCAGGTCAGGATAATGCAAAAGACACGACTTTACTTAAGTTGGTCCTTTGGAACCTTGAGTTTCAAAATACAAATAAAAATATACTTCTCTAGTTTTGGCATTATTTAGTTCAAAAACATTACGTGTTAATTGGCAGAGATAAATGGATTCCTGTAAAGGAATTGTTAACAAGCGCGAGAATAATTTCAAGAGGAAATGTTAATTTTTAATTAAGTACAAACGTTTTAGGGGTCTGAACCCGAAAAAAAAGTAGTAACTTAATGAAACTTGCAAGAGAGCTTCTTTCCATCAAGTATAAGCATATCCTAAAAATGCCCAGATATCCACTCAATATGACTGCCATATCCAATTTGGTCACCGCCATGTATAGAACAATCACATTTTCCTTGATTTCTTAACTTAGGTTCAATCATACTGTCTTGAAACTTATAACCAGTGTTTCTTCCAGACATGTTCTTAGGGGGGCACTGCCCTCCGGAGCTGTGAGAGTGCCTCCCCCCCGGAGGAGATCAAAATAATACGTCTATAATATAATAATAAATAGAATAGTACCAGCAGTGCCCCCCGGAATACGAAGTGTGCCTCCCCGGAACATAGTTTCTGAAAGAAATACTACTTATAACACAATATTATGTAAATAAACTCTCGTTTGATATATAATACATCTCCGTAGGTTAGGTAGATATAGATACACATGATAGAGTAGGCTTGTATCGCTTAACTTTGTATATGTTTTTCTTGAGTATATTTTTCTGATTTTTTAAAAAACTCTTTCATAAAAAAGGCAGATTTTATCAATCAACCAAAATGTTTAAATACATGAAAATACAGAAGGAAACACGGATGATGTGATACTGATTTTACATGAATTGTCAGGAAGTGATACGACTTTGTCTCCGTTCCAGAAAGGGAAGAAAACTTGTTAGAAACTACTGGTGAGATAGACCGTTAACTGCAATAGGTTTTGCGTATATTCAACAAATCCACTACAAATCCTGAAGAACTAGTAAAAGTGAGATAACATTTCCAATTACATGTTCTTGCATCACATGATGGTGACGCACTGGCTGGCTGTCGATATTTCACATACAGAAGACTTATTTCACACCAGTCACTCATTGCTCAGTTTTACCCATAAGAGCAAGTGAGAGCAAACGGCACGTATTGCAGTTGTTCCATCAGGAGTAAACTTGGCTGGAACAAGATAGATATTCCAGCAATTGATTGGAATGATTTGAGTAAGTACACGAGTCCAACTGTTCATATTCGAGATGTGCATTGATTGTAGGGAAATCACATTTTGGGAATGAAAACACAACAGGATGAAAGTAAAATGTTGGCGTTATCCTAGTGTTGAACTACCCTCGAAATATACGTTATTTTTATGAGTTTTTTCAAGCTCCTTTATTTTTTCAGCGTAATAGGTAGATCTACCTTTCCTGTCCTGAAAGGAGCAGAGTTTATTATATGAAACCTAAATTACTAAAATATAAATATTATCCTTGTCGTTGTTTCAACGACTTTTTCTTTTTTTACATCTAAAGTAGCAGTGGGTCTGATCCAATCCAACCATATTGTTTATGTCACAACAGTGCACCGTGCCAAGGATGGGTTAATTTTTTTGTTTCTTTTATTTATTATAAATTACTTCTATCGTTTATATAAAAAACATTTTTTCTTAAATAACTTTTTGTCTACGGACTATTTTGCTAAATAAGTTTACAGAAACTTAAGTACTGTATAATGTCCAATTATTCTAAAATTAGCATAGTTTGTATATGTCAATTGCAATTATGACATGTTGACATATTTTATTTATTTATTTTAACTTATATAAATATTATATGTATAAAAACAAAGAAATCAGAAAAATACTCTTAAAAGACACACAGATACAAGATTAAATGATACAGGACTACTGTATCATTTGTAACTTTATATCTATCTATTTATATCTACAGAGATGTATTATAGCTATATCAAACAAAAGACATTTTATTTGCGAAATATTTTGTTATAAGCTCCAAGACCGTAGAATTGAACGTAAGGTAAGAAATCAAGGAAAACATGATTGTTCTATAGATGATGGCGGGCAAATTGGATATGGCAGCTATACTGGATTAAGCTCAAAACGGATGTTCGGGACTTTTAAGATGAAAGGGAACTAACCTACAAGTTTCATTAAGCTACAATTTTTGCTAGTTTTGTCAAAAAAAAAAAAAAATAAAAAAATAAAATAAAAAAAATCAAGAGGGAATGAGGTTTATTACTACCAACGTATGCGAGCTAAATCAAGGTTTAAGAAAAATTCAACTTTCGCCTAATAAGAAAATTAACTCTGTATCATCGCTTTGATTGACGTTTGCATAGCTAGGAGGTATTAGGCGAATCTTGAATAGGCGAAACTTGAAGCCCTGCTCGTGACTAATTTATATCTGGATAAAAAATATATATTTTTGCCTTATTCTTTCCAACTTATATTTATTTTATCATGCCTATAGAAACCATAGAGAGAGCGTTTAAAAACTCGTGACTTAAAATATCTGGAAACTTTTATAACATTTTATTATGTGTACATTAGGATTCCAGGAAGATCTGTTCCTGTCAAATTTTCTTGTTCTTTTAATTTCAGTTTTCATTTATACCAACGCAGCTAAGTTAATCTACAATCCACCGAGAAGACTAACAAGAAAACCAGAATCAGGAAATGCACTTACACTAGATAGTGTTAAGAAGATCTATTGCAAACAAACTTAATTGAAGTGGCGTATTGAACTCAATAAGTGTATAAAATGAAATGTCCTATTATTGCATTCTTTGAGCGATTCATTTAGTATCAGAAGAAATAACAATCATGTTTGGTTGCAGAATACCCTGCTATCCTTGTTACGAAGATCCACTCCAAGGATATAAATCACAAAGATCTCGTGATATGAATAAATATGTTAATAATCCTAAGTGTTATTGTTCACAGAATATAAGAACAAAACCCAGGAACATTCATTATCGAACTTCACCTCCAAGAGAGAGAAACTTAATGTGTTTGTGTCAGAACACAAGAAAGAAAAACAATCACGCATGTGATGTTTCTGGCTACAATGTACCAAATAGTGGATCTCTGTATCGTGCTCATGAGCGAGAATGTCCAAAATGGAGAGGGACATTCTGTAGAAATATGCCGATGGATTGTCACTGTAAAGGAACAAACGAGTCTGTTTGTCAATCTGTTTCACCCTGCAGACACTGTAAGTTGAATGAGTCTTCATTAAACAATTACGCCAATTGCATGTGTTGCTGCGAACAAGATGATTCAGGTTGTCAATGTCAACAATGCTTGACGGAGGCTTATAGAAGGAGATTAAGAATAAGCAACTCTCTTCCGTCAATTAGTGAAACGTATTTTATACCTGCAGAAAGAACGGGATCTGCTGAACAACGACCCTCTTCAAATCGGAACACATATTGTTCTTGCATAAGTAGTGAGCGTTCTGATGTTAGTGATGTGCAAGGATTACCTCCAGAATATCAGCGTGCGTTCTCAACCAAGTGTCCCGCATATGGTAGAAGAAGGACATGTTCACCATTACGCACAAGTGATAATTCATTCCAATCTTGTAATCCTGTTGAAGAAAAGCACTACAGGAATACAACTATAAGTGACAACGGAAAGTGTCGTTACGAGTGTTCTGTAACTAAACATCAGAAGTTGTGGCCATGTGACACTATTTTCGATTACCAGAAAGTTGTTGAGAGATTTAAGTATAATTAGTTTCTTGTTGTTTGGAGAGTATCTTAAAGTTTGTTCAGAATTTCGAAAACAACGTCTTCAGTCCTATATTAAATTCAGAAAACCTGCTGTGAAAAAATAATACTTGAAAGTTATCTCAAAATTACGAACAGTAACTTCTTAAACATGATAAACTTCTACCACAAGAAAATAGGTTTAATAAAACATAATGTTTAAATTGTTTTGTAAATTAAAAACTGCCTTACTCGCTAGTTAATCTTAAATTAGTATAAGTATTGTTACATGACATTTTCAAGTATGCTGTATTCTCTCACAATATATTCTCTCATATACGCTTCTAACGTTGATTTTTATGGATGCCATGCTCTCTATCTTTTCTTGTGAACAGAGTATTAGCCATGTTCGTTTTCATGAATGTCTGATGTTTCTTCACATCTTGAATATCTGTAGACAAAAGTATTGTGTTCTTTAAATAAAAATTTTTAATAGTTTAAGAAATCTAGCGAAAGTAGTGCTTTATATTATTTAGAATACAACAAGTACACTTGTAATTATTATTTTTATTTTATTGATTTCAGAAGCGGAATTTATTAATATCCATTAACATCTAGCTTACTTCCACGTCAACCTTGCAAAAAACTTTGTCTTTTGAACATAGGTGAATATATAAGTAAATAACTTGAAACAGATTCTGTGAAACACAAGTTTATAAAGAGAAATAAGTACTATATAAGTCATACCAATTTCTCATCGTGATTATAAGGTTAAAAATATACCCTTGCGATAGACATTTCTCTACTTCGAGCCGAAAATGTCTGCACAACTTTCCGCAGTTTTTTTTCTCAGCGTAGACTACATGTGGTAGATGGTGGCTCAGTTCACTACGTAAGAGGTGGTTCGTAGAAGAATTTGGGAAATATCACCGAGTCAAGTTGTCTTTATGCACTCTTGGCACAGTCAACAATAATTATTATCCAAGAAACGCTCATGTTTCGTATTCATTAGTGATTTCTCTTTGTTTTGAAAATCTTGGTTAACTCTCATAAGCTTTGAGAACAGAGGTTCTTGGTAATGTATTGTCAATGCAGCTCAAAATGCTTGCACTAGAAACAAAACAAAATCTTTTCAGAATCATGGCTTAGAAGCAAACGATCGGCTTATTTTTGTCAGTTAGTGGGGGGAACTCTTGCGATTGCTCGTACAATAGCCATTTCTTATCGCAAACCGATATGAGTATTCTGTTCAACAAAGACTCGTTGGTACGTTGTGACATGAGGAGAATATAAGCTGTTTGTTATATGTCAGTACCCAGATAGCAAAAATGACTTGCAACAAACTTGCAGCAGATTTGCAATTTAAGTCTGGCAAACTTGCAGCAGACTTGTGATGCAAGCCTGCAAGTTTGATGCAAGTTTAATGCAAACTTCCTAGTTAGCGTTCTCCGAACTTGCAGCACGCCTGCAGTGCAAGTGTATGGTAAGTTTGCAAAGCAAGTTTCTGTAAGGGGTTTACTTGTACAGTAAGCCTACTGCAAATTTCCACTTGCACTGCAAGTGCACAGCAAGTCGGCAGCAAGTTAGTGCAGGTTTGACGCAAGTCTCTGCAAGGATACCACTTGCACTGCAAGTCTACAGCAGATTTGTAGTAAGTCTTTTGCAAGTATATAATTGCATTGCATTGCATGCCTTTTACAAACCGAGCATTTACTGTATACGAACAATCATACAGTATATTTTTCTCAACAACTTTGTCAAACAATACACGTTTAAAATATAAATTATATCTACATACTGGATACTTACGTAATTATCTTAATTATCTACTTGTTTTAATGCTTCATACACTTCACTCCTACTACAAATGGCGGCGTGGCGGAGGGATTTCTAAGATTAGACTTTTGTGATACTTGTTGGTAGAAACTAGAAGTGACACACTTGCTACAAAGTTGCAGCAAGCCTCCGAGGCAAGTAAAATCTAGCAAGTGGAAATCAAATTACGATATTTGCGGGTAACTCTCTCAAAACGCCTGCAGCAGGTATACAGTGCACGGAAAGTCTAGCAAGTTATCATCAAATATAGTGAAAGACTTGCTGCAAAACAACATGCTATTAGGGTACTTCTAACCATGGATCAGTTAGTGTAGCGACCATTTGATTGATTTACCACTTGATTGACCACGTGACTTGATTGATTTTGAGTTTAACGTCCAGTTCAGCAGCGAGACTATATGAGACGTGGACATACTGATTAACGTGAAATCCGCACCACATGAACTCCCACCGGGAATCGAAGCCGACAACGAAGTAATTCATATAGCGACAATTTATTCAGTCAAAAGCTATAGCCAGTGTCGCGGAAATGTTGCCGAATGGTATTGTCACTCACGCTTAACATTACGTAAACTCTTGACAAATTCGACTGGTGTCCTTTTTACTCGCTGTGCTCACACACTGTTATCATTCGTCACTGATAATATACTCATTGGTTTTCTACTGACATTCTTTACTTCTCTATTATATTCTCTAACTCATTCACGGTGTTATCTCCAAACGTTTTACACGGTTTTTAATGGTTACTGGCTCTTCACTTCCAACTACTACTAATAAATAATTCTCGGAAATTTTCCCTGAAAAAAATCTGAGAAATAACATTTTTGTTTTCAAAGAAGTTAATCTTATTCTTTGCAGTTCAAACTTAAAAAAAATAACAAAGTACTTCATTAAATTGGCATACAGTATTACTTGCTATAGTTACTAAAAGAATATGATCTGTTCGGCTGAATCGTTCTTTAAACAGTGGTTGGTTACTTGCCTTATATAAGTTCTCAGAATTTTCCTTCCCCATCGATTTCAAGAGTATTTGAAAAACTGAGAATTAGGGAATTGGAGTGAGGAAATAGATTGATAATTAGAATTAGAGGCAGCATATATGCAAACATTGAGAAATAATGGATAAACTACTCAAATATTCATTTCCCTGTATCCATTAATATTCTTCTAATGCGCGACTATCTGACACGTAGGGTGTGGCTGCTGGGTCATTTAATTAAAAGGATATAAAGTAATATCCGAAATTAAATGATAAGGGACGAACAAAACCTCGCAAGAATGAAAATTTCATCCGTTACCGGCCAAGGTAACAAACAGCAGAAATGAGCTTCCTCGTAAACTCCTCAGAAACACCTGCAAGGAAATCTAAAAACTAACAGCATGCGACAATAAGCTATACATTGTTCAGCGTAAGCTCTAAACTCCGATAAACAAAATATTTCTATCCTTCCGCTTGTCACAAATACGATTGGCTAGTGATGTATCACTCCCACCCCCCCACGGGGAGGAGCAAATTATACACGTGCATTTTGACAATACTGTCTCGTGTTGTCCAGATACAGCAGCAGCAGAAAATAAAGAAAAGAAACTCAAAAGATAAAAGAAAAAAAGTATTTGAATTTCGCTCGTGAACAATTGTTGCTTAGTGAGTAAAGGTTTGCCTTGTTGGTGTTTCACCACAACACTCACGGAAGCGGAATTCGTGCCAGCCATTTTCAGACTTTAAAAGCAGAACACCCGTCCACAGTTGAGTAGGCGCCATAATTCCTGGGCATACTTAGTGTTTATTTTTATTGTTTCATTAGCAACACTCGATTGCAGTATTATTAGATAATCCGTATTATATTTTTGTCATTTATAATAATATAGCAGTTTTATATGAAGCTTCATAGTAAAAGTAATAATGCAATCACATGAACTATTTTGCGGAGGAGTACAAGCGTCGGTAGGACAACAGCAAATCAAGGAGATTTAGTTTCACGTGGCTTTGGTTATCGCAGTTTAGAGCTTACGCCGAACAATGTATAAGTGAATGAGTCAAAACCAGTGAATTAAAAATCTCCATATTTATTAGGCTCAGACCCAATACTTATCCCTTTCCCCAGACTGGGGGGGAAAGTAATTTACAGTATAATGATTGATTAAATATTCGTCCTCCCGGTGCGGTGGGGGCACTCGGTCGAAAAAGTGTAAAACGGTTTTTCAGGCCAACCACCCTGAATGAGGTTTTCCTGGGTTTTCCTCATTCACACCAGGCAAATGCCGGGCTGGTAGCTAACTTATAGGTTCCAGGCCGCTTTCTTCCTTCCCTTACCCCGGATAGTGTGCTCGCCGAGGGACGCCATCTCTCAAACGTGACGGGCTAAATCAAGGATCTTATAAAATAGAGGATCTGCCCTTACAACAAAATCTTGAAGTCATACGTCACAGTTTCGCCACTCCTACTGTGCCCACTCCACCCAATAGAATCGCAATGTTTTGAGCCAACATGGCGGAAACGAAAGTATCCAATCAGACGATGGCGGATACGAGAGTAGCCAATCAGACGTGCCGATGCTCGGTTGTTTTTTGGCTTCATTTATTTTATAGGATGGAGATACATATGGGTAGATCCTCTATTTTATAAGATCTTTGGGCTAAATGGCCTTAGATGCCGAGAGCCCAGAAATCTAAAAAATCCTAAATCTTAAATATTCGTCCACTGTTCTTTCAAAATAACGATACTTATTGTTATATCAAGCAGCAAAACACATGTTTCTCCTTCTTTGTTCACATTGAGGGCCCGCTATTTACTTCTTCTGTTGTCGAGTTCCTAGTGAATGAGTCGCTCCTGCTGCTCGTAGATTATAGCTGCTTAGTAGGCTCGTCGACCTGGATAGCAGCGTTGCCAGTGTGTCGTGTGACGTCACACGGCTGGCTATGTGTATATCACCTGGAGAGTTCTATGGAGGAGACTACCACAAGATCAAGAAACATGTTTCTTAACAGATATATTTAACATAATGCTTTATTTTATAACTTAATAGAATGTTTTATATGACGTAAAACGATCACGGGAAGTAATGGTTTAGTTAGAACTATTAAGATTTATATCCCGTTAGTGAGTTCGATTAATCCTTGAATTTCTATTAAGCATCACTCTTTCCTTCTATTTCAGTACTTCTTCGTGTAACTAAGAAGTTTCTTTTGAAATAAGAATGTCACAAAACTACAAAATATGTACTTCAAAGGTGCAAGACGTTGCACCACAACGGATCAATAAAGAATATTCTCCAAACCAAAGCATTGAAGTAAAACTGCGCTGTAAGGCTGTAGTGTCTCGATCAAAGAAACCAAGTTCGTTATCATCGACAAATCTTGGACAAGGTAGTTTCCCAAGAAGTATAACCGCATGTTCCGACGAAAATATTAATACTATTGATCCATCCATCGAGACATGTCCTGTCAATTCAGACTGTGTTTTATGTGGAAAGTACATTGTTTCTGAAGAATATGATTGTATTTGTCCCCCACATGTTGGGAAACAAGACAACTGCGTATGTAAGCCAGATAATTCCAAAAGAACAGCCGTTAAAGGAAACGCAAGCTATACAGTCTCCAAATATGTCCCGTACAATACAACGAATGTTTGTATTAATGATAAGGAGAAAATATCAGATAGAGAAGGTGCAAAATGCTTATGTGGTGATCAAGATATTGGTGGTAAAAGAGTTCAAATATGTCTTTGTCTTGAAGAAGATACCACAAGTACAAATGAAACGTTATGTATGTGCCGTTCAGAAGCTTCAAATGGCAAAGCAAAGATAACATGTGCATGTAACCAGAAGAATTCGATTTCAGCGAAAGGAAGAAAATGTCTATGTAGCCAAAAAGGTGGAACTGCTAGAAACCGTAAGACACGCCGAGAGAGTGCAAAAACTTCGAGGAAAAACAGGATTCAGATGTGCTTGTGCAAAGCTGACGGAAAGGACAAAATATGCCCTGCTGCTGAAGGTGATATATGCCCTGCTAGTAAAATTGTGACAAGCCAAGAAAATAAATCTAAAGTATGTCCATGTGGTGAGAAGCGAACAAAGAAAAGTGCAATATGTCCTGCTGCTGAAATGTTTACTAGTCAACAAGGACAATCTAGGAGACGAGATTCATCGGCTTCATCAGGATCTTGCGTTTGTAAACCAGCAAACAAAGAAACACTTTGCAGATGCTCAAAAAATGGAAAACCCGCTAATCGCTTAGAAGAAAGTGGCGAGTTTCAGGATACAACTACCTTGTGTAGGTGCAAAACTACTAAGACTCCTGCAATAGAAGATCTTCGGTCCAGGAGTGATAGTGGGATAATAAATAGCAACTCACAACAGATGGAAATTCGAAGTCTCAAAAGTGAAACAAGTGTGAGCCAATCATCAATATCAAATGTATTATGTGAGTGTCAGCAGCAAACTATTTGTTCATGTGAGTCTACGGATTTGATTTCCTCGAATATGTCTGTGGATAAAATGAGAATGACAGATAATTCAGGTGTTACATGCGCATGTAAAGGACACGAAATTTCTTTAAATGAAGAGGATGAACATTATTCTAATTCTCTTCAACCTGGAACTCTTCAATGTCTATGTAATAAACAATTGGTGTTTATACCTTACCCAAATCAATCTACAACCGACTCAAGGACGAAAACGAAGATCTATGATCCTTCTTCAGAGAGGTCAATTGGCGAAAGGAAGGTTCTTGTTTCTTTGCCGTATATGTCATGTAGGTGTGCTTCCGCACAAAGTCGATACCAGAACGTGGACAGTGCAGATGACATAATAATAACTTCTACTGGAACTCTTGAAACCAGACCTACAACCAATGAATTACTTATTACAAAAGGTGATTATTATGGTGTAGAATATAGACGCGTTGGCTCAGTGAAATCTAGCACTCAAACAGATCAAACATGTCCACACATTTTGAAAGAAGTGTGCCCTGCTAATACAAAATGTCCGTCTCTTGCAAGAGCCACATGTCAATGTGGTGAACGTAAATCTTGTCCAGTTAAAATTAAATCTCCCTGTGTTGTAGAAGCTATATGTCCAGCTACTGTAAATAGAAAATGCCCTGCAATTGATCAGGATCAAACTACTAATATCATACCTTGTCCAGCGTTGTCAGCAGGCACCGATATTCCTGTTGGGCATCAGAAGTGCCCAAAGAAGTGCTTAGAGAAATTACTGCCTGTTCCTCTATCAAACAAGGAATGTAGATGTTCTTCTAAAGGTGCGAACGGTAAGTGCAAAGGTAGTTGCAGAACAAGAATTTCAGTTTCCTGTGATGAAGATGGCTCTCACGAACATTACCATTTAAGGCCTATATGTAAATGTCCTAGAAAATCAAAATAAAACTGTATTTAACATAAACACGACAAAACAAATTATTGTTTAAAATGTCAATGTACACATGAAATCGGATAACACTTTGAAGAATATCATTTTCAGTTAGCACAAAATTGCAATTGATTGGAATCACCAAATTAAAATATATTTAAATTTAGTTTACAACACAAAAGTCATGTTTTTATTTTGTCGTAAATTTGTAATAATGAAAATTGTGTTCTGGTACATTTATTGTTAATTAATTAAAAATACGTTAATGATTGTAATGGTACAGATAAAACTAAATGTGAGAATTGCTGACTAATTTAAAATCATAGGGCTTTATGCAGAGTCTTTCTGAAGTGTGATTAGTGTCATACTAAAGAGTTCGACTAACATATGTTTCCTGTAGAAATCAGGCCTTTAGTATGGTGCTAATCATACGTCAAATCGTCTCTGCATAAGCCGGATAATGTTTATTTTTAATACAAGTCCATACTTTTAAAGTTCGGAGCATTAGATGACATGCTCTATTGTTAGAAGCAGCTGAAGATGCACTAAAAGGACATCCGAAATTAGTCATTATAGTGACTGTGACGACTCGTGAAGCCTGGACTCTAAAAAAGTCATAGAACAGCTTTCCCTCACGTGTTAAATTGACATCATGTTGCGCGAACAATTAGTATTGCTGTAGAACTCAGGCATATTGATTAGCATTTTGTTTATTTAGTTTATGATCAGGAGCGGATAGGGACAGAGTTGGCGTGGGTCAATGAAAACTTGACCTATGACCCACTGACGCACCACCCACCGTGACCCACTCTGACCCACCGTCACCCGCCACCCACCATGAACCACTCTCATCCACTGTGACCTACTCTGACTCACCAAAATCCATCGTCATCAACTCTGAACACGAGCCACAGCCTCTTCTGTACTGACTAAAGAGTTTACACTTGTAATAATACAAGACGGTGAAATGGTCACTAATCGGAGTTTGAATTTCTAGTCAATCGCTCAAGCACCACTCTGTTACAATAGCGATGGATCTGACCTATCAAATGGTAAAGTGTTTGTCAGTGAGGAAACTGAAGCACTTCGAGGTGGAAGTAAATTAGTGTGTGCCTAAAATATACTTGTACTAAGAAAGTATTCTTGCAAGTGTTAATTTCTCAGTGCATTCCAAAAGAAACTTCTATTCACAGGAAAATACCCCTGTACAATATGGAAAAGGTTATGGTTTCTCAGTTCACAGTATTTTTTTCACAAAGAACTTGAAAAATCAGTGTTTCATAGTATATAAAGGTGCTCGGATATCCTCTGTGAGACCATCTCCATAAAGTATGCTCATAATTGTAATTTGTGTAATCACTAAAACACCACGTTAAATTTAAGTTACAAATATGCATAATTGCAATTATTATGAATATTTATTCAAAGTAGTTTACCTAAAGCAAAGAAGAGACTTATTAAAAATTAGGTGCAAAGTTGAATAACACAAATAAGCCATTAGTAATACCAGTATACATTTTCCAATAACTCGTAATTTGCCACTTTAAGGCTGCAGACTACTAAATATTTTTGAAAAACTAATAATTTTTCTTTTGCCCGTTTTTCGTAAGTGGGAAGACGTAATAAAATGTAACTTACCACAGTAATAAATAATATTATTCTACACCCGAAAATACGAATAGGAAGAATTTTCAGTGTTACCATCCATAGAAATTACAGTGTGACCAGAATTTGAATTACTCAAAAATCTAGGTAAAGGCAGCGACTAGAAAAATGAACTCAACGGTAATTGATGACTTATCATGCTGTGTATGTTTCTTGTTTACTACTTTTTAAATAATATTTCCATTTATTTTGTAATAACTTATTTATTTTGTAATAATTTATATAAGATTTATAAAATAAATAGAAGTGCTATTTAAAAAGTAGTAAACAAGAAACATAGGCAGCATAATAAGTCATCAATTACCGTTGAGTTCATTTTTCTAGTCGCTGTCTTTACCTAGATTTTTGAGTAATTCAAATTCTGGTCACACTGTAATTTCTATGGATGGCAACACTGAAAATTCTTCCGATTCATATTTTCGGGTGTAGAATAATATTATCTATTATTGTGGTAAGTTACATTTTATTACCTCTTTCCACCTACGAAAAACGGGCAAAAGAAAAATTATTAGTTTTTCAAAAATATTTAGTAGTCTGCCCCCTTAAAACAAATCTGAAATTTAATTTATTTCCTGTTGGCCTCCAGAACTTTTTCGTGGTAAATCATCCGCAGCGGAATGATGTCCATCCTACAGACAAGAAATAAGTAGCTCGTCTACTTTGAGCTTGTTTAGCGGTGGGTCATTAAACATTGATGAACAACAAGTTAGACAATGTTTGACCACTTAGTCTATTTCTAATATCAGTCATCTGTAAATTCATAAGGGGAAATCCCCGTTCGCACTCTGTCGTGGAAATTGATAATACTTCCATCCAATTCTGCAACTTCTCGTCGACAATCTGCTTGTTAGACTTACGTCTGATAACGATTTTTCTCTGTCAGTTTTGAAATACTCAGCAAGAAGTATCAACTTTCTATCTACAACGTCTTTTCCATATCAACCATGTCAGTTGGGAATGTCGACTCATGGAGGACAGAAACTCCTTCGATAGGGAATCTTGTACATAAATTATCAATTAAAGCCTGATAAACTGATGATATCTTATTTGTCTATAAATTTAATTTTTGAAATTACACATGAAGGTTTGATGCCATTACCAAGTTCCCTCTCCCCTCTAGAAAGCGAAAGGGAACGAGGTTCCTGGAAAGTGTTCAGAGGTGAATGGGAATTTCCCTCCTTCTTCCCCTTCAATTACCAAACTGCTGTTTGCCATGGGCCAAATTACTATGAATTTCAATTAAATTATCATAGTATAATTATTTCTTTGATAAATTATCGATACTTTTCAGTGGAAAAAGGGATGAAATTTGAAAATCCCAAATCAAGGCAAGTAGACCAATGTAAAGGAAAAAAAAAGAGAAAAATTTTCCATATAATTATGCGTACAATCCAAACTTAAAATTTCCGTGTAATTAAGCTTACAGTACAAATTTTATGTCTATTTTTCTCAACTTTATGAGTTGATTGTCCTGTGCTGTAAGC
This sequence comes from Thermobia domestica, assembly GCF_964235325.1. Classification (NCBI taxonomy): domain Eukaryota; kingdom Metazoa; phylum Arthropoda; class Insecta; order Zygentoma; family Lepismatidae; genus Thermobia; species Thermobia domestica. The sequence continues at coordinate 28,658,921 of NC_137454.1, forward strand.
GCTCCATATAGGCTAATAAACATAAGATTCAGCAATTATTATAGTAGAAAGCAATGGATATATGAAGAAAAACACTGTATTTTTTGTTTCTGATTTTTTCTTAACTAATATCGATCGTTTTCGATCATTTTTACAAACCAACTCACTACCAATTTTCCATATATAGAAAGTGTCCCCCCTCCATTAAAGGAGAATTTTTAAAAAATGCTAGGACACATTCTGTTTATTTTCAATAAAGTCTTAATACACTGAATTTCAGCTCCGTAAGTTTAACGGCTTGCGAGATACTCATTTTTTTCCCGCAAAAATTCGGATCCTCACTACCTCCTTAGGATATTATGTATTATAATGAAAGCAATATAACATCCCAGTTTGACCAAAAGTAATTTCATTTGACTTTGCAATTTGACCGTGATGATCAGGCACACATAGTTACATTCAATCTTTTATATAATAATTTATATATTACAGTAATTCAAAAATGTATTTTTTCCAGTGTTAGCTCCTCTAAAAACTCACAGGTCTCGAAAGCCAAGTAGTAGTGTAAGTCCTATTGCTATTATTACAATTTCAAATATCAATGTCGAAAAGTGCCTGAAATTCTTTTTTCACTTGGTTAGATATACTCACCTCAGGTAAGTAGACAGAAACAAATGGAAAAGGAAGGGAAATGAAGGTCTTGAAAGTAAAACGAAGACAAATTTACTAGTCTTCAGAAGATACTGTCTACAATGCAGTGAGCATTGTGGGTCGGTAGATCAGACTGACTCGGTGGATCGCAATGGGTCATGATGGGTAGTGTGTCGCAGTGGGTCACGGTGGGTGGTGGGTCACAATGGGTCACATGCTGTTGACCCACGACCACTGACCCACTCATAAAACTTGACCCACTGACCCACTCCATCTCTGGATAGGGTTACTTGGAGGCGGGGCACCCGGTGCGCCCCACAACGAATTGCCCCTAAGAAAATTTCGGACTGAATAGACCAAGCTTAAAATCGTGAAAATCAATGCGGCGCGGCGTTGTGGAGAGAAGGCAAAGCTATTAGAAGCAGATGCTGATGCCTGCAAAAAGACCACATACCTATTTAGTGCTTCCAAACCTGCAAGACTATCAACTACTGACTGCCAACAGACTGAATACAATATTGAAGTTAGCGATCCTACCTCATCTGCTACGAATGTCAGAGTGGAAAATGAACAGGAAAACTCTAGTTTCATGAATGCTGAAATTAGTGCTCCTACCACATCAGCTGCGAATGTCACTGTTAAGGTGGAAAATGAACAAGAAGGTTCAACTTTCGTGAATCTTAAAATTAGTGTGCTTCCAACATCAGCTACGATTGTTGCTATCAAAGAAGAAAATGAACAGAAAATCTCCAGTGCTAGTAATGCCGATTCCGAAGTCAGTGAAAACATTGAAAAGTGTGAAGCAGCAGGGTTAACCAAAATCAACCAAAATAAAGCATACCCTTTAATCCTGAGTTTCCTTATAAACGAGCAGATGGCACCAACAGGGCTTAGCTGTCATATTGTCCTGCTCAAAATGCATTTTTCAGCGTGTGCACATTTTATTCTGCAGATTGAACTAACATGTTTTTTAAAGGTTCTGTTCGTGACGACCGTAACACCAAACACGCTTATCAGCGAGTAAGAAAACACGAATCTTAAAAAAATACATCAGAACAGCGTGGATGCTTACGTATTTAATAAACGACAACATAGTTAAGAAAATACTTACTCATGGATAGATAAATCAACGGCAGTATCAGGTTCCCATGCCGTAAACGTCGCCAACACCTAGTGACCCACTTGCTGGTTAATGTCGATCGTCGATATAGTGACGCGTCCAAGGATTGCCACTATTGTGCCACTGGCGGCAGGTTTCGTCGAGTCGAAACAGATATCTAGAGTCGAGGTGTTGAAGTTACTACCGCGTAACGGTGAGGATTTCAGTTTGGTCCGCGCTCCTTTGATTCGTCGCGGAGAATCGCGAAGGGACCAACATGAACTATCGCCAGTCATGTGCATTCGGTTATTATTATATATAATTTTTTCCTTGACAAATTGTTTGTAAAGTGATCTCTGGAGAGTCAAGAGCAACCCCTGTCTCTATACTATGAAGTGAAAAATCTTGAGATGAGTGCGTATAATTGTATGAATTTAGATGGCAATTGTCGCCGATCATTAGAAAGTGAATATGGGAGAACTATGAAATAGAGTAAATAGACGCTCACCATTTTGTTATAAAATTACATGGCCAACGCATTTTGTCTGATCCCAAACGATTATCGTGGAATATACACGGTTAAAAGTGCACTTTGATTGGCCAAATTAAAAAAAAAAAATCAAAGATTTATCCCCCTACAAGCGAGGTTTTCTCCATCGCTTTCCTGGCAAACACGGAAGACACGCCCCTAGTAATCATAAGATTGGTGGTTCGCACCTACCCCGGGGTACTTTTGGTACTTTTCTCTGTTGTTTTTGCGTGATTTGTTGATCTTGATGTAAATAAATCATGCATATAGGCAATATAACATATTTTGGGGGAGTAATTTTGTTGTTAATTGGCGTTTTTGTCTCGTCTCTGCCGCTGGTGTTATAATTTTCAAAACGGAAGTGAAGCCATTGCGGATGCGGGGCAGCCCATTTTTGGCGAGATGTCGCTATTTGGCCATCGGTGATCCATCTACGTTTACGGCATAAGGTGGGGAAGAACAGACAGGTAATGTATCGAGTTGTCAAAGTGCTGAAACTCATTGGCAAAAAAAAGGGCTCACTTACAGCGGAAAAGGAAATGTAACAGCTTATAGATTGGAAAACACAGCTACAGATCATGGAAACTTTTTGGGTGCTATTCTTTTATTAAGCAAACTTTACCTTCCGCTTTAAAAGTAATTTAGAGAAGATCATCGAGAAGAGCAAACTGAGTCATGTACGAGGAAGTAAGCAGGATAATGGTCACATAACTTTCAAAATACACAGTAATGTGTATTTTGTGTGTTATAAGTCTCCTTCGTTAGTATTACCATTTTCAGTGACCGAGATCATCAAGGATAGCCTCATAGCCATTGAGAGTGACGATTGGTCTACCAGCTTGGTCACCATTCTCAGCATTTTGAAAGTATCAATGCACATGATGACTATAAGTCAAATTGGCAGTAATTTTCTAACAGTGGATGTTTCTGAGATGTCCATTACCGATTTTCAGTCGCAGAAAGGTTTTAATTGGACCCTTCATCATGTTTTACATAGAATGAGAACAAAAAGGTGTTATATGAGTCGATTTCAAGCTAAAGAAATGAAACCATTACAACCAAAATTAATATCTCTGGGTGCTCCATTGTACGGAGGAAACATTGCGGACAAGAATAAGAAACGACTGAAATAGTTTGCAATGTGGACGTAGAGAAGAAAGCAGAAAGTTAACTCAATGGGAATTAGAAAATGGTAGAGAAAAACGGCAAAGAAAGATTATACTGCAAATAGTTAACGGTGTGAGCACTTTCGCACTGTTTCTTATTTTAGGGCCGCAGTGGCTCAGTGGTAGAGCGTTCACCTCTGGGGTCCCGGGTTTAATCCCCGCTCCCGCCAACTGAATTTTATGGCGGACAAACACCATGTGCGTGAGTTTCCTCGAGGTTCTCCCGTTTTCCCCCACTTTCTTCATTCCAATATTTCATTCATTTCTCTCACCACCATCTAATTTAGCTTAGCCGGCATAATCGTGGGACGTAAAGCTTAAAGATTTCATTTCATTTTTTCTTTCTTATTTTAGGTCATTGATTCATTTAAGGGATCATTGAGTGATTTTGATATTTGAATTTTACTGGCTTTGTCAAGACGCACTCGCGTTATACGAGGGTAATCGCAAAAGTAAAATCTCGTACTCTTTAGAAATATAAAGAAATATTTATTTTCAATAATGTATAAATCATTTTAAAGCTTGTACACTTATCTATTTTTGTACATAATCACCATTTCATTCGATGCATTTTTTGGTAAGCATTCTGGCAGTTTTTGTATATCCATGTCAAATCAGATAGCCACCATGTGTTTGAGGAAGCGTTGAACCTTATCGTTCATCTCTTTCCCGTTGCTGAAGCGCGTCCTGGACAAATATTCTTTCAATTTAGGAAACAGGGGCTATAGTCACTAGTTCACTCAACCTCTGTTCAACTTCGGAAATTGACGGTCTCTAACTAGTTTCTTTGTTCTTAGTAAATTTCAACACGACTAGCTGCAAACTCTTTACACCATTCGCGGACGTTTTTGACATTCATGCACGTATACATCCGTCAGTTTCAATCGGTTTTAGCGTCTTTGCGATAAAAGACAGAATTGCTGCGTGAACTGCGTAACTTGGACACCAAACAAGAGCCCCATTACAAACGGCAGCCAAGTGGAGACTGAGCATCCCAGATAAGGTGGTGCGCACAGGCGTGCTTTGGACATCTTATTACTGTGATTACCCTCGTAGATAAATTTATTACTAGTTTATCTATATTTTGTCACATAATTTAATTTTCACAATGCCAAGGAGGTGTAAATAGACTTTGAGAAGAATTAGTAAAATCATTCTACTTAAAATCTCTGTTCGTTTAGAAAAAATAAAATATTTTCGTTTCCGTGTAAATGAATGGACTAAAAAACAAAGATGTCGCACATCGTTAGAAAGAGAATAAGGATTTCCTTAGGATGTTATATGGAAAAAAATTTTTGTATTAGAGATGTAACGGAAGGTATGGGACAAACTCGTTTATCCTTGCGAATTCTGTCGAAGAATTTGAAGTTTAAAATATATACAACGATAATTATTGACTATGCAGGTCTCAGCCTTCCTGGTAAGAACTACGGTATATACTAATATTGGAAACGCGTGCTGTATTATTGCGAAACGTGGAAGCTTACTTTGAGACAGAACAAAAAAATAATATCCTGAGGCGAATAGTTGGAGGGACTGGAACAGGGAATGGCGGTAACTTCAGAATGAGAATCTATATAATTTGTACTCTTTACCTACCATTGTTAGAGTCATTAAGTCTTGAAGTCTCAGTTGAGCAGTTAACCAGAATGGAAGACAGTAGGAACGCTTTTAAAATTTTAACTGGAAACTTGGCCAGAAGATGACCATTAGGAAGACCTTGGCCAGATAGAAAGCTAATATTATAATGGATCTCGCAGAAATAGGAACACAAAGTAGGCACAGGTCGAGCTAAAACTCGACTCGACTCGAAACTCGAAGCGAATTCGGGTCGAGTTTCGAGTCGAGTCAAAGGTAATATTCTCGAGTCGAGTTCCGAGCCGAGTCACTGTTTCAAGGCCGGTTTCGAGTCGAGTCGAGTTTTATGAATGGCTCGCTCGTTTAGCTCGTTTTAACTCGTTTTGAAATCATTGTCTGATTAGACTGGAAAGCGAAAGCTATGAGAAATGTAAGCAGTAATGTGGAATATTTTTAGTGTTGCCCACGAGATGGGACATTCCTCGCATCTCGCCTCGTCTCGATTGACAAGATGGCAATGGATTTTTGAAACGAGACAGCCTCAAATGTCGTGAGTACCAATATTAGTATATACCGTAGTTCTTATCAGCAAGGCTGGGACCTGCACAGTCGGAGTTTTGAGCCCAAACAGAAGCCCGGTTCAACTTAGCGAACAGCTCGAGCCGGCTCGGTTGAGATGAGGCACCGACTCGGCTCAGATGAGCCATCAGCTCGAGCCGGCTTGGTTGGGTGAGCTGTTAACACAGCTCAATAGTGAATGAGCTTGAGCCTAGTCGCTCTTGCCGTTGACAATCCTAAACCCAGGCCGAGCAGTTTTGAACATGTTTGGCCGGCGCCCTCTAACTTTTAACGATTTTTGGATCGAGTCGGATACTTGCTCCTCCGGAACTCAAACCCAGTACCTCGTGAACGACACCTAGACTCCTTGACTTCACGACTACCAAGGTTAGTAGTCAACTAACTAGTTTTTAGTATTCAGATACAAACCGCCTAACTTTCATGTTTATATACAGTATTGTTATAATAATAATAATAAGTTGTAATATTGTAGTAGGTATCATTGATAATAATTATATTGTCTACTTGGCTCTATTGTCTACTCTACTTGTAGGATATTTGAAGAAACTACTTCAAAGTACACACAGAATTGAGTTCGATTTGGCTCATTTTGGCTCGACTCGACTCGAAACTCGAGTCAAATTCGAGTAGAGATCCGAGTTGAGCTGGAGGAAATTTTTCGAGCCGACTTCTCGAGTCGAGCTTAAAGATGGCTGTTTCGAGTCGAGTCTAGTTTCAATGAAAACTCACTTGAACTCGCTTGTACTCATCCCTACTGCTTGCTAATGGACAGAAGTCAATTTAGTGCTTTTGTGAATGTGGCAAGGACCATAAGTTATTTAATTATAGTTATGGAAGGTATAGTAGAAGGTAAATAATTGTTACGTCAAACCTAAGAGGTAAGCTGAGGACAGTAGATCATGGAACCTCCAAAATATGGCAAGTGACCACACTATTATGCGTAGCACCTACAATGATGATCACAATGGTTATATGTTCTCCATTAAAAAAAATAATTAAGGTCGCACTTGCAGCAGAGACAGTAAGTAGGAAAAATAATGGTAAAGATAACCTAACCAAATGCCAACGTTCTCCATACTTTTAATTGGGAAATTTGCCTGGATGTGGCAACAATTTCAATTCAATCGTAGCACGTATGAAAGAAGGAAAATTGCTATTCGGAGTGCGCCATTAATACTGTTGGATAAATCACGGCAATTTGTTGGTTGGCCAACATAAATTGTTGGATAAATGACGGCAAATTGTTGGTTGGCCAACATGCACTGTTGGATATATGACGACATATTGTTGATTGGCGAACATATGCTGTTGGATAAATAAAGGCAAATTACAGATTGGCCAACATAAACTGTTGGATAAATGACGGTAAATTGTTGGTTGGCTAACATGCACTGTTAGATATATGACAACATATTGTTGATTGGCCAACATATGCTGTTGGATAAATGAAGGCAAATTATTGATTGGCCAACATAAACTGTTGGATAAGTGACGGCAAATGGCTGATTCGTCAACATAAATTGTTGGATATATGACGACATATTGTTGATTGGTCAACATAAACTGTTGATGAAATTATGGGAAAATTGTTGATTGGCCAACATAAGGTGTTGGATAAATGACGAAAACTTCTGTTTGGCTAACATAAGCTGTTGAATAAGTGACAGCAAATTGTTGATTGGCCAACATAAACTTTCGGATAAAAGACGGTAAATAGTTGAGTGACCAACAGAACATGTTGGATTAAGTGATTTCAAATTGTTGTATGGCCAACATGGATTGTTATATAAATGACAGCAAATTGTTGGTTAAATGATGACAAATTGTTGGCGGGTCAACATAAACTGCTGGATAAATGTTGGCGAATTATTGATAGGCCAACATACACTTTAAATTACAATGGGCCTACGTGTTTTCCAATTTTTTTTTTCAGTTTCCAAGCATACTGATCATAAACCCATTTTGAATCAACGTATTTTTAAAATTTTACTTTCGAAATTACTAGTTCCCAAGCATGTCGATCATTAGCCTATGCTGGGTCAACGTATTTTTCAATTACGTCTCATTACGTTAACCTGAAGCTTATTTCAGTTATATGAACGATTTGCTATTGCATAACCAATATAAATTCAAACTTACGAATGATGTCATGGTCGTACATAGAAGATTTTGTTGAATGCCTCGGGACAAAATTACAGGTAAGTGAAAATGTAGTTATACAATCTGCATTTTTAAAATTTGTAAGTAAGACATTTAAAAATCAAACAAATTAAACTTTGGTTTATTATTTTGATATTTCAGTAATAATCTAGGAAAATATGGTGAAATATTAAGAACATGTCGATTCCATTATGTGACTGTTGAAATTCTAATTTGCAATGTTGCTTCTAAATTGATGAAAACTACCTTAAGATATTGTCAGTAATTAGTAGTTTAATCTAACGTAATTTACAAGCAGTAAAATATATTAGTACATTCTTGTCATTCCTTATATATTTTCTCTATAGGATTAAACCAGAAGTAGTATTAAATTTATGCCACTTTAGCTTACAATAGAGTATACCTACTGAGGAAAAATCATTCTTGAAACGCTGAATCTATGTCTTTTATTGTCGTTACTGCTCTTTGGTGATCAGTATTGAATCGCCAGATCATATTTCATCTGTACCCTAACCCAAGTCCGTAGCCAACTCAAAAATGTAGGGGGGCCGGTAGAAGTTAGGGGGGACCCAACCCAACCATATTATAGTTCATTTGCAAGCCTACCGTGAAAATTTAGAGTGGGCCGGTCCCCTAGCACCCCCGTGGATACGGGCTTGCCCTAACCTCTCCTTTGAAACCGGAAGTGTCCTTATCTCTGTATTAAAACGGAAGAGCTTAGTACTCGGTTTTAATGCTGGAATTCCATAATTTGGAAGTCAATATCGTAGTTGCACTTACTTCGTGAATCACTCTAAGGTAGTGGTTCTCAACCTAATTCTTATCACGATCCCCATTTTATCACATCCTCTTGCCAACGACCCCCTTATAATTTCTGGTTTGTAGTAAGCTTGTGTGGGAGTTTTAATATACCTATTGCGGAGATCTCATGATATGCATGTATTTCTATAATAGTAGAATTAATTTCTTGTATATAATGGACACAGTAACTTCCTTTAAAGCGAATGGACTAAAACCAAATTTGGTCAGTTAATTCATATAAGAAGTATTGAATCCGATTCGTCAGACTGTTTCAAAATGGAGGTGTTTCAAAAATTTTAAAACTTCATAACTCCCTTAATTTTTGGGTCATACGAAAAGAAAGTAAAGTGATTTCTAATTTTGGTTAAAAAAAAAAAACTTGGACAGTTGTTAAAAAAGTTATTGAGTATTTTAAATGACTTGATAATGTGCGTCACGAATATTGAACCGGACATTGCCGCACAAATAGTATCACACTATGTTCAGGTACTGTACCTTATTAGCTTTCAATTTTGATTATTTCAATGTGCAGGTCCTGTTGCATTTGTATTTTTCTGTTATTTCAATATGCAGTTATCATTAGTTTCGTATCGTACCTCTTTCATTTAAATTGATTTTTAAACAACTCTGCAGTTTTTAAAAATGTTAGTGGGCCCAATTTTTGTCGTTTTTAAGACTACGTATAAAAATAAAAATAAAAAACATGCCTATCAGAACAAAATTCAAAATAATATTTGAAACTATTCTGGCATTAGATTCTAATTATATTTATCTCTTCTGCTTATCTTCGCGAGCCGCGTGAAATCCTCTCACGATCCGCCTAGGGGTCGCGACCCCCTGGTTGAGAAACTCTGCTCTAGAATTTGATGTATATTTAAATAAGATACTTTTAGGGTTACTTTAACTGAATTTTTTAAGATAACGATTCTATTTTATTTCATAAACTTTCGAAACGGTATCGATGAGTTAAGTAACATTTATTACCGTGAAATAATTTCATTAATTATCATTAGAGAATTTAGACACATGATTAATGTCATAACTTTGAGACAAAGGCCCGTATAAAAGCCATAGGGTGAATCACTAGTAAACTTTGTAATTTCCATACTTAACTTTTCTGCTTGAGACGTTTTTGGGTTTCGATATTCTGACTTCGACATACTGACGTCATATGACACTATAGTATTCGCGCCGAGTCGTGAAGCTTGACCTAGATCTATTGATTTCACCACCCAATAGAACGCGAGGGTGTGTTCCAGTCGTCAATCCCCATCCATCAAATTTTTTCAGTGTCGTCTCTTGAGCTACACGGAAAACGTATCCCGAGAGTACAATGTTGTCGGACTGGCGCCAAGTTCCGTTTTGTTAATTGTTTTTTGGTGCATTATATTTTTGTTGTTACTATTCGTGTTATTGTTACCATTTTAGAGTAATTGTTACAGTGGTTGTTGTTGTGCAGTGTTATTATTAGTAATTTTTAATGCTTTTTTTAAATACTCATTTACTATCTCTTCGAAGTTTGGCAACATTGTTAATGAATTTCAGCTGTTTGACGTTTCTCCAAGTCTGCGCTCGGGAAACGGCTTCACGAATTGTACCGAAGTTTTCCGATGCATCGGAGCTCAAGCAAAATATTGCTATGATTGGTTTAGAGCACAAGCTTCACGACTGGGCGCGAGTACTATATCATCATAGCCAGTGAGAAGTCCTATTTTACTAAACTGGATGATCTGTAGTGGTAGATAATGAAGGGACAAATATCAACGTGTTCATTCCTTCTCACTGCTGCGGAAATGGCCTTTTGCTGCACTTTTGTTCACGGTAATGAAAAATCTTTGCTTCGAAGGAAATGGACGGATCTTGTTGTTTGCAACATAAATGCCAAGAGTAAGATTATTTCTCGTGCACCTTATATTTAGAATGTTATAGTAACTTTAAATTCATTTATCTTGGGAGCTCCTACGTGGCTAAGCGGTTAGCGTACGCGCCATTGGCGTGGGAGACCCGGGTTCGATTCCCGGCGGGAGCTCATGTGGTTCGGATTCCACGTTAATCAGTAGGTCCATGTCTCATATAGCCTCGCTGCTGAAAGGGACGCTAAACTAGAATCAACTCAACTCAACTCATTTATCTTGGTGAAATTTAAGAAACGGTAAAATGAATCAGAACAATAGTGTTGACATTCTACTATTCATTATTACCATCCAAAGCGTAGATCGTTTACATGGAGCAGAGATTAGGCCTACGTAGGTAGAGTTAAAACAGTTCAACAAATCGAAGTGTATGAGTTGTGCTTGATTTATCCTCTCTTGACTAGAAATCTGCACGGGCCGGAATTTTTAGCCCGGACCCGACCCAGCCCGTGAACTTAGAATGTGAGGCTTAACTCGAATCCGAAATATGTTTTAGCATTTAGGCTCGAGCCCGGCCCGAGCTCAAGTGATAATCAAATGAGCCCGAAATAAGTCCGAATTACAGAAACTTAATAATTAACGTAAAATCGTATTTTTATTTCAGGAATTAGAGGTTTAATTTTGCAGTTGTGCTTTAAAAGTTCTCCAGAAAAACGGTCCAATAAATATTGTTTTACAGTATATTTACAAAGTTAAGCCCGAAAAGGCCCGAGAAATATGGTTGTATATTTAAAAATTTACGGCCCATGACCGGCCCGGGCCCAAAGTAATATATGCTTTGTGGGCCCGAGTCCGGCCCGCGGCCGTGCAAATCTCTACCTCTGATACATATAATGCGCCAGAGAAAACGTTTCAGAGAAAAAAATTCATATCAACTAATTATCTGCCTTCTCTACATTGAATAAGCTACATATCTGAACTGACACGTTACGCCAGGTATAAATGCTTACACTTAGAAGCATGTTGGACTGTTTTAATGAGGTTTAAAGCCCCAGCTTAGCTTTGAGAATATATGACAATGTACTCCAGCTTAAAGTCGCATTCGAACAACCACTACTCGGATTTTCATCCAAGGCAAGTACATCATGGAACTATGTGCTTTGAAAACACACACTTTGACCAGTTGGTTATGAATAAGTTACTCAATATACTACATACATGAATCAAGTGTAAAGCGATTATTGTTAGAAAGGATATGAAGATATGTAGTTTGGAGGAACATCATAGTTTTCAAATTTATCAATAGCATTTCCTCGTTGATTTCTATTAGTAGTAGGTACAAAAATCCGGGTTTTTGGATACTTAGATAAAAGGCAAAGCGGCTTTTTGAAATCAGTACAGCTTAAAATGTGATTCAGCTTTCTATCAAAATTCTGTTACGGTTTTTCAAAATTTGTTTCGATTTTCTGCAAAATCGGTTTCAATTTTAAAACCGATTCCGTGTTTGTATTAAATCAGTTTCGATTTTAAACCCGACTCAATTTTCTAACTTTTCTGGCTTCTTCGGTTAACTTGCTTTAAAACAGGTACTAAAAGAACAAGAAAGGATACTGGCTTTGGCGCAAATCACACTGCTATCAATGAAAACTCAAAACTATTGAAGTAAAGTCAGTTTGGTGAAAAACTGAACCAGTTTTTGAAGAAAACCAAAACCGGTTTTATAAAAACTAGTTTCTCTCATCCGCACTTTTTTTTTTTTTTTTTTATCACGGTCTGTTGTATCAGCTTCCTTGTTCCTGACGAATTGTTTTACGCGTATCTTTCCCTAGAAAATTTCTACTGAAAGCAAAAGCTGATCCACGGTTTAGATCCAAGTGAGATATTGTGAAAAGTACGCAAAGTGAATGTGGTAAGTCCTCTTCACAGTAATTCTAAACCCTTCCTCATGAAAACTACAATAACATTATGAAACATTATGAAATGACTGATGAAGAAAAATCCGACCTTGCTGTGTTGATCAAAAACGAAACACTGCTGACATTATTGAATACAGTGACGACTACTGACTGAAGTCCCATCGATACAAAATATAATTTTATTATTAGAAGATAAAGGAAAGACAAGTTTCCTAATGTCTTACTCTTCTAGACACTTAGAGATCAAAGGAAGTTCCTGATAATTTGAAAATGTTTATTCAAATACGTCTGTGATGCTTTACTTATGTGATTGCTTATATGAAAACTTTTAACATAACTTTATAAGATATAGTATCGTAATGTTGGAGATTGTAAGTGCCTTGCCAATTTTCTAAGGACGAAAGAAGTTAGTATGTTAACAGTGATATGGGTTAATATCTATAATGTCTCACAATTCGAGTACGTTACTCTCATCAATCTTTGTTTTTATTCGATCTCAATGTAAATATGAATCATGAACTTCTGAATATTGTGTTCTTTCATTTCAGTCTTGGTTTTAACTGCGATTGTTGAAGAATATTATATCATGAAGAATTGACAAGCCAAACCTAGAAGTTAAAGCCCTCATGTAGGTCCCAGTTATCACGTGTCCTGGAAATATAATTACCGGATTCCAATATATAATGGACACGACAATCATCTATAAATCACAAGAATAATTTGTTATTTAGAATACTTAATGTGAAAAGCAGCTTCAGCAGATGGTCATTTGATTAAACAATGACAAAGCCTATCGACATATCACAGAAGGATTACAATCAAATAATTCACACTGAAGCGGGAAATACAGTGATAAACCCATATATTCTAGAATTCGAGCATTCTGAAAGTAAAACATTTAATTATAATACAGGTAGGTTTAAAAGGAGACTTTCGTCGAAGGAAGATAAAATTGAATTCCTATTCGATGCTGGAAGTGACATGAACAATAACGGACGTAAATGTAACAGGAACGTTGCGCAGCTCCTTCCTGGATTTCATTGTCCACCTTCTTCATTGGCAACGCCACCATTCAAAAATTACAAAGATGGAAACGATAAGGGTTTTGAAGATTATCCACCAATACTTCCAGGAGCTTCTGTAGAGGAAGAACGACCTACAACAGATCTACAAACAATTCGCCATGGTAGCTTCAATGGCGTGAAGTATATTCATATTGATGATCTTAAAAGGAGGAATGCAACTAAAACTGAAAAAATCAAGTGTGTTGGAGGGCATGTAAAAAGAATTTGGAGAACTCCTGATAGTTCTGTAGCTCTGAAGAACCAACGCTTTGTAGATCAATGTTCATTTGAAGAAAATAAAGAAATGTGTTCGAATAACAAGCACACGAGGATGATTAAGGATTATTGTTCTAATTTTCCATTCTCTCAGAAATGTTTAATGCCATTAAACCAACGTTTCTGTTCCTCATCTTCCGACAATAGTAATCCATCTTTGTGTTCAAGGCCACAAGCAGATTCATTTCCATGTGAACAAAATCCTAATGCAATTGATGGAGAATCTCGTTTCATTTGTACTAATTCAGGCAGATCTATGAAACCAGTTTGGGAACAGTATTTCCTTCCTAATGTGGAAGACTTAACAATATTTTCAAATCGACCCATGCGTGAATTCAATAATAGCCAAAGGGAATCACTGTCATTACATCAACAATATGCAAATTTCTACCCTGAACAAAGAGATTCAGTATTCATTTCTACAACACAAGCATGTGTATGTCCTAATAATCCATCAATATCCTCTGCAGATTCTAGTACCAAATTAACAAGTAATAAGCCTGAATATGATTTTTTAAATTTGCGGAAATTAACGAAACAAAGCTCTATAGGGAAACGTAAATCTAGCAATTCTCGAAGGTCTTCAACATCTGACAGGAATAAGAAGGGCTTCGATAAACAACAACCAAGTGTTACATCAACTGAATCTGCTACATCAAGTAAGAAAAAATTAGTACCTCCACTGACAGACCCAGACAATTTAGCAAATATTAATGACGAAGATGTTAGTTCAGACCCAGACAAGTTAGCAAATATCAATGACAAAGATTTTAGTTCAGACCCAGAGAAGTTAGCAAATATTAATGACAAAGATCTTAGTTCAGATTCTAAGTCAGATAGCAAATTACCACTTCATGAGAAATCCACCAACTCTTTGCCTGATCAGAATTCAATGCCAGAAGAAAAGGATAGCTCAAGTGCAATTCATCCTAGCACATCATCTTCGAAAGAGGAGGATAGTATTTCCGTTAAATCTCTTCCACAACCAGAAGCTGAAGACGAGTTCTCTGAAGGAGAGAAAAGCTTGCATGTAATATACCCTATCGTGCCACTAGAATCTCCTACATCCATTAAAGAAAAATTGGCATCTTCAGTGACAGACCCAGACAAGATAGCAAGTCTTAATGACAAAGATTATAATTCAGATTCTAAGACAGGTAGCAAATTATCATTTCGTGAGAAATCCACCAACTCTATGCCTGATCAGAATTTAATCCAAGCCGAGAAAAGTAGCTCACATGTAATTCACCCTATCTTACCACCTTCAAAACAACAGGATACTATCACAGTTCCCTCGCATCCACCATCAGAAGCTGGTGACAAGTTGGTTCTTTCTCAACAAGATTCGGTTCATTCAATTGATCAACCAAGTAATGGAACAAATATTCCAGATTCTAAGACAGGTAGCAAATTATCATTTCGTGAGAAATCCACCAACTCTATGCCTGATCAGAATTTAATCCAAGCCGAGAAAAGTAGCTCACATATAATTCACCCTATCTTACCACCTTCAAAACAACTGGATACTATCACAGTTCCCTCGCATCCACCATCAGAAGCTGGTGACAAGTTGGTTCTTTCTCAGCAAGATTCGGTTCACTCAATTGATCAACCAAGTAATGGATCAAATATTCCAGAAGACCAAAATTTAAATCACTTGAAAGAAAGAAGTCAAACAATGCCCCAAGGAGATAAACGAGAGTGTCCAAATCAAGTGATATGCCCTTTTCAGATTGCTAAGAAAGAATCTTGCTTTTGCAAAGCAGAGGAGCAAGAGTTTGTGACGGAACCAGGTGAAAAAGAATGCATATGTCCACCAGACGAGGAAGAACGTTTTATGTGCTATCTCATCAATTATTTAAGTTCTTTGTTTATGAAAGGACAGATCGCAGAAGAATCTTCACTCCAAGAAGGCATTTACACTGAGAACCAAGATGAACTTAAAACTAACCGAGATGCATCTCGTCACGTTACAGATGATTCTAGCGCTAAAAGAGAGGACCAAAAAATGCAATATGACCAAATGATATACTATTCAACAGCAGAAAATAAATGTGTAATAATGCCGAAACTACAATGCAGTACAACTGCAGAAGACAAAATAAACAGTAATGTACACGGCACTGATATAAAATGTGAAGCTGAATCACGATATGTTTCATTAAGAGATAACATTTTCACATTCCAGAAAGACTTTCAGACGGAAAGTAAGGACTCACTCAAAGAAAGTTTAAAAATATTTATTAAGAATTACCTTGCTCAGAACCAAAATAAATATGAACCTGAAGTCCAACATAATCCTATAATGATGCGTGTTGCGAATCAACAGTTATTGCAGAAACCTGGATGTGAAGTAAATAGCATAGCTGGTATTGGTAGTGTAGCTCCAAATAATTATCAATATTCAGCAAAAGGTATGGAGTCTAAAGTGTGTATAGAAGTCTCCCGAAATCCATCCAATTCTAATTGTTTATCAGAAAAAAACATTCTACCCAGTAGACCTACACTTCAAGAGAAGCAATATGGAAGTAAGCATTCACAAACTGATCACACTCTTTCGAAAACTAGAGATGCCTTCACACAAATCACTGAACACTTAGAGGTAGGAGATATCAATAATCAAAGGTGTCAAAGCAATCATTTTATGTGTCACACAATAGAGAAAATATTTCTTAAAGATAATATGTCTCAGACTGATGGGAGTGAAATATTTCAAACAAGAAAGAACCATGAAAAAAGGAAATCAGAACTTCTTGATCAAGAAATTGAACTCTCAAAACCAATCGCACACCGTGTCGAAGGAATTTCTGTGCCTGCTTTTCCCAATACAACATTATTTCAAACACATAAGATAGGTTTAGAAGTCACCCCAAATGGTAATTTACACACAGTATTAGATAAGGGTAAAGAAAGTATATTATTCAAACCGATTAAGGAAAATAAATTGTCAGTACATACGAGGAAGCAAGGTAAAGAGAAACAACGCAATAGAAAAGTGTCAACTCCGAAAATATCTGGTTCTACATACATAAAGGATAATAATATTTCTGACACCTATAATAATCTGATGCATCGAGGAACTGAAAACAACATTTTATATAACTCTAAAGCAGAAATACAAGAACCTAACTTGAAAAGAGTATTTGAAAATTCCCTAAATAGTGAACATGATGATATCAATAGCATACTGTTCGGAAACGTAAACAAAATAAATGTTCAATCAGATAGCAGGAAAGAGAGCAACGCTATTAAAAATGCTCTTAAAAGTCGGTTGTGGCCAACTAGAGAGACTTTTTCACTCCATAGAGAGACTTGTAACGAAAATATTCATCAATGTGGAATTCATCATGAATCCACGGAATATCAGACTAAGAAAGAAATGTCTATACTACCTGTGACATACGCGAAGGATAATCGAACTATTGATATTAGTGGTAATAATAATACTAAAAATAATACAACAAACTCCACCTCGGAGTATAAAATAGATGAACTATCAAGCATCAGCAAGCATAATTTGAAAAAGACTGATAGTTATATAATACATCCAGTTGTAAAACATAAAACGGGTTCCAGATACACAAACATGAAAGAAAACTTACCAAGTTCACCTATAGTATTCCACAAGCGAAATTATATAAACTCTTCTTTGACAGGGCCAGTCACAGAAGGTAGCGAGTATGGAGATTCTGAACGAGAAACTAGTTCGTCGGAAAGTCTTGTGTTCAAACAGACTGCTGAGCAAAGGCGTGTGATTCCAGAACAACATCTTCTGTCAGTAAGGAATGATACATCATCTAACGTATCCACGAAATGTCGTAAACTATCTAAACGAAATCTGGGATCGAATACATATAGTCGAACTGCAGGCACTGAAATTGCACCTGGCATGATACCTTTAGTTCCAGTAGCCAGATCGCACCACTATACGCACCGTAAAGAAGTGCCAAAACCAAATGCATCAAAGTCGATTGTATCGCATACAGGATCTGATGATGCAAAGATATTAAGGACTAATAGCAAAATTTACATAAATTTAAATGACACTTGGTTTCAAATTGTTGGTACAAAATCTTCTAACACTGATCAAAGTGACCCAGATATCTTGAGTGTTACAAATTCACAGCATAAGTATAGACAAAATAAAAATTGGCATAAACATGAAATTAGAAAGCAGCCATTTAACGCTCCCAATGTACCGACAAACAACTGTAACTATCCTTCTGTAGCTGTCAACAAAAGAAAGAAAAACAGGGTTACTAGTCAACGTAACGGAGATGTATCATGTGAATATCATGAAGATATATGGGAAGATATTGACGAGATGGGACGGACAACTGGAGATGAAATATATGAGGAGTCTGAAAAGGAGGATTTTGCTGTATATCAGATAGTGGGGAAGGACCAAAAATTGTACAACTTAAAAACAATTCTTCCCTCTGAAAATATGCAAAGATCTTATAGGTTTCAGAAAGGTCCAGAATTTGATGACACAGACTCTGATTGTCGTTATTATGTCACAGATGAAGACAATCAGTGGTTGATCGAGGAGTGTGGTGTGAATTCAGATTCCATGAAAGTCATTGGCCAAGGAATCAAATCATTTGAGTTTCTCTAATTTGGAGATTCATGTACATGATACTTCCAATCATTGTTGTTGGCTACTTAAGCAAAAAGTATATTGTAATAGGCTCTTTAATTTGTGGATAATTTTAAAAATCGTGTAGGGTTTATTTTAAAATTTGTGTTTCATAATTATTTACGTGTAAGTGTCATTTCAATGTACCTTTATTTGTTATTAGTTGTTATTATCTTTTGGTCTTTTCAGGTGATATTTATAATAGTGCAACAATCGTGTTATTTAAGCTTGACGCTACAGTTCTGTTAAATAAACCATGAGTTCTATATGAGATAATTTATATTCAGATTTTTTTAAACTCTGTAAACTTTTGTTTTACACCAATAAAAGCATAATTATTATAAGCTTTCAACATTTGTGTGCGTTTGTAATCTTTATTAATATGATAACTAAGTTAGTCGTAAGGTCATCACAAAATAATTTGGTACGCATGAAGTCGATGGTGGTACAATACGTATTGTGCTGATTTGTTAGCTAAGTCGTTTTGAACAATGAAATATAAAATGCAAATGAAAAACTTTGTTTTACCTACAGAGTTGTTCAGCATTTTCCTAGGTGAGTATTTTTGCGGGGTCCTGCAATGAGAATTGTATGCACTACGCCAGTTGTGGTACCATTGTATGCCATTTGCTTTGAGGTGGAGCCTTGGTAATTAGCTTACCGTGTGTTTATTTGTGTTTTAAACATATTTTAAAAATAGTAAAGGTACAGAAAAAAGCAGGTAACATTTTCAAGTAGCTGGAACGGTAGTGTTCCTGATTGGCACATATTAAGGAAATGGGATGATAAGTTTAAACAAGCAGTTTCGCATCTGTGTATGTTGCTGTATTTCCTTAATGACAATAAACCTAGTCTTAGTAAAAGACCTTTACAACCCCTGAAAACAAAGAAAGGGTAAGACAATCTATCTACCGAAATCCAAGACTGTCTGCGAAGAAGCATGTCGCTTCTCTGAAAATATCAGTGCAATCGGTGTGCCGTATTTTGTACAACGGGCTCCGTTATTACATATAGAAGGTACAGTTTATTCAGGAATTTTCAACATGTTATTATGAATTGAATAGACAGTTCTATGAAGACTTTGTGGTTACTAAAGACCCTAGTGAAAGAGTGGCAGTGTGGTGTGGTATTGCAGCCTTCTTCCTGTATCTCTTTGAGGATGAATATTTCTGTATGGTTACAGTAATCACAGAGTGCATACACTGGAAAATGTAGTGTTTCCATGTCTTCGACCGTTAATTGTTGATCTCGCCAGAATCTACATGTAGTAAAATGGAGCTACAACACACACGGGTCGCCAGTCTATGAGTAATTTCCGTAGTTTCTGCGGAAATTGTGTGATCTCCCGATTTGGGAACATTAACTGTCTTTCTGCTTTACCAGATCTATCCGTGTAGTATCCTTGCGAATATATGAATATCAAAGTGCTCTCAATACGAGTATCAGAATCGCAATATTAAAACGAGGAATTCAGGAGAAAGTGTGTCAATTCCCGGAGCCATGTTTCTGCTTGTGTTGGAATCTCTTAATTACAGAGTCCATGGATCTTACAATCGCAACGGACAACATCTACTTGAGGTGAGTGCTTAGAAGTTACTGTACTAACGGTTGTAACCACTGTGGTATGTATGTTGTAACCACTGTGTAATAGTAAACCTTTCTGAGGCATTTTTCAATAACAATACACAGTTTGCATGAGTATAGAGTTATTTAATACATATTTCAAATGGTAACCGAAAGCTACCCAACCCTGTATATGGGAATCAATTTAGAAATCTGAATCAATAGTTTAAAGACAAGAAGTTTCGTTAAATACTTCAAATTTAACATAATAAAGAATACAGTCCGAAGTTAATAAAACTTAATTACATCATACGCATTTAGGTATACATAATAATGTTTCGAAAAAATAAAAAGAATGGTAATTGGAGCGAAGATATTGTGTTAAACATATATTTGGAGGAGAAAATTAATGACTTTTAGATGTTTAAAAAGTACTATTAATAAGAATTTGAAATTTAAATGGCAGGAATAGACAGGATAATAATGACGAAAGAAGGAGAAAAGTAGATATTTGTGAGTCAATAAAGGAGTGAGTCACGGGAAATCATACCAAAGGTTTCGTGTGGAAAGTTGTATAGCATATAGTGTGAAATAAGGAAAAGAAACGTAGACATTACGAAAGAAGGGTGAAAAGTGACTGAAAGAGTTTCAAATGTATTAAAATCAATGAAGAAAATTATGTAGATTGAACAAAGAGCTAATAAGAAATTGGTGGTGAAAATTATGGAGAAAAAAACAATAACGGAGATAAGTAGAAAGGGAAAAGGAAACTGAATAGGGGATTCTTTGAGAATAAATTATATTCTGAAAGGTGAGATAGAAGGTATGAAGAAGTAAGAAGGAGCGAAAGA
The DNA here is from genome assembly GCF_964235325.1 of Thermobia domestica. Classification (NCBI taxonomy): domain Eukaryota; kingdom Metazoa; phylum Arthropoda; class Insecta; order Zygentoma; family Lepismatidae; genus Thermobia; species Thermobia domestica. Next base: position 28,679,625 of record NC_137454.1, read on the forward strand.
AATGTTTCCGGTGGTGGCAATATTAAATATGGCAATTTTTACAGCAAAACAAATTGATTTGTGTGCGATGTGATGCGTTGAAGATGCTAAATCGCGTGCAATGATCTACCAATGATGAGATAATAATGGTAGCGACATGATGCGTATCAAAGTAGAATTACATCATTGATAATTCTTGGTTCATTAATTCATTCTTGTAGTTTTTACTTATCTAAAAAAGGTACAAGATTGTTACCTTCCTCTTTTTCTCGTCCAATCATCAATATTCCATTTTAAAATGAAACCTTTCGGTTTAACGTCCCACGATTATGCCCGTTAGGCTAAAGGAGACGGATGATTAAGGCAAGTGAATGGTGATGGAAAAATTACTGGAATGAAATTGTGGAGGAGGAAACGAGAGCACCCCGAGAAAACTCACGAACACGATCTTGTTCACTACAAATGTACTTGACTGGGAATCGAACCAGAGATCCTACGCAACAGAGGTAAGCACTCTACCATTGAGCCAACGTGCTCCTTAATCTTCCCTTTAGTTTGACGCAGTTTTCCACTCTTCCCTATCATTGGGTATACTTTTCGTTGCGATGGACATTTTCTTCCCTACATCTTATTTGGCCCGTACATATTAATGAAGCAAACAAGTGAAAGAATTTTTTAAGAATTGGAAATTGTTTTGCTTCAAAATTTTGGGAAAGATTTTCCTCACTATGTCCAGATTATCTCAAATACAGTAAAATCATGATCTACTTTGTGCATGTAATGTTTATGTTATTTCAGAACATCTCCACGTTGACTCCTAAGACTTCGAGAAGAGGGTATCAAACAAGATATGTATACGAGGGACGTCGTAATTATATTTCCAGAAGCTTCTAGTTATAGATGATTTGCAGTGTTATCACAAGGTCATTGCGGTTATTGGTTGGACTTAAACAAAACGATTTCAACGTGATTAAGATTCCTGAGATGTATGCTTGATAAATTGTTACTAATGATATCAGATTCAGTTTTTAATCTTAAACGTTTTGTTTTAATTTCTAAATAAAGAAGACCGATATCAATGATGAAAGCAGTGGTTTATCTCTTCTAATTATAAATACGAGTAGTTTTTTCATGACCTTTTATAAAATGTTTTCAACAGAAGTTTAAGAAAATAAGATAGCTACTTAGCTAGTTGCACCAATATATCAGTGTAAGTTGAGATGATTCCTGTTAGGTTTGACATTCAGTCTGAAAGTAGACAAATGGCTTGTAATGAAAACATTAAACATAATTTTAAAGGCCACAACACAAGTTAGTTTATCCAAAGTCAAAATTCAAGTTTAGTACCAACAATACATTCTTTGCAAGCAACAGTCTACGACATACGAAACAACGGTTTTATTATTATCCGACATGAACCACATTTTTAATGGGTTCTTTCAGTGCATCCAAATCTATCGATGGTGAGGAGAATACAATATCCTCAATAGAAAATACAATTCCGTGTAAAGCTAAATCACATGGTATTCCTGAGAATTGAAGCATTTTTTCAAACTGTTCTGTTGTGTAGTTCTGTCATTGTAAATCTCAACACATCACAGATCGAGATACTTGTTTGAACACAACAAACTCATCACGCCAAAACAACCTGACTCGCAATGATCGTTAAAAGAATAACGAGTGTATAGTTACCAAGGACACATGACAAAGTAACCAAATCATAATACTAATGACATTTTTTTTAGGTAAACTCTGACTTTTGTACCTTGCATTTACAGTACTTTTATTTAGTCATCATGAAAATCAAAATTTTTTCTAGTATTAATCATTCAGTTGTTATTTTATACTTACGTAAATTCGTTATGGTTACTGTCTTACATTGATGAAACCGTCCAAACAAACATAAAGTTCCAAGTTATTGGCATAATGTTGCCGATAATAGGTTATTTTCATTCATTATAAACTTTGTTTCATTCTAATCTATGTTGTAGCTATTATCATATAAGACACGACTGAAGTTTACTCTCAGTTAAAATAAACACTTGATATACACCAAATACTAGTGTTGAAAATATCTCACACAGGATCTTATATATTTTTAGCACGTCTGTATTAAATACCATAATTTTTACATGATTCTGATTAGCTACCGCAACAATTCTTTAACATTTTTTTTATGTGTAGCCTAATATCTCATCAATTATCCGAGTACTAAAACTATATGAGATTTCATCAATACCCAAATGTTTCAATGTGAGTTCATGTCTATTGTACCATCATAACAAATCCGTTTTTTGATGGGCTTGCTGCACAAGGAAATCAACACCAATTTTGGCCAATTGAGGCATATGTTATCTCTAAGATGTTTATCTAAAGCTCCTTTCAGAGCTTAATCTTTCATGTTAAAATATTGTTAAAAAAAAAAAGAACTCTTATAATGTAGAAAAAACGTGTTAAATTATCCATGTACTTAAGCGTATCAGACAATTTTTATGTCTCATTTTCTAACTACTGTGGTAAATGGACTGAATACATCAACTAATCACTACTATTACTCTGTTGGCTACTGTTCAAAGTATGCAGGAACTATACGAATATTGTGACTCCCATCACAAAATTTCGTTCGATCATATGGCAAACTTTTGAAACGGACAACTCAGAAAGACTCATAGACGAGTCATTTTAGCTCAAAATTTTGCGATTGTTTTTTTTTTTTTAAAAAAAAAACCTTATAAGCATGAGGCTTTGAGATTAGATGCTTTCGGTTGTAGTGAACAACATACTAAAAGTCCGACAAAATCACAAGTGTACTACGGCCGCCATATTGAAAAATGGCCGCAGTAATAAATCCAGTTTTTTAAAGTTGTGATCAATAAAAATGCTTTATAGTCATGGGGCTATGTGAATAGATGCATTTTGTGACAATGAAGAAGATACTGAAATCCTCCCAAAAGCGCAATCGTGTCATGGCTGTCATATTGAAATCTGGACGTTATAATATGAAATAATTAGAAGACGTTATGAATTCTTTATACACATGCACTTCGTTAGCTATAATGAATAAAATACAGAAACCCTCATGTATTACTTCTAGCTAATTGCAATATTACAGTCATTTTATGTTAAGATCCTCAAAGGTAGTGATACACTTTTCTTCTCATCAGCATCAGTGAAAATTAATTTTATACAAATATATATATATATATATATATATATATATATATATATATATATATATATATATATATATATATATATATATATATATATATATATATATATACGGTGCGGCAGCTATTTTAGAACACATAATATAAGTGACATAGTATCCTGTATGTCATTGAAACACACGTTGCCGGTAAACATGGCAAACCCTACGCTACCCCAGGAAATGAAGAGGCATGCAGTCATTGTTTCCTTAGCTGCAGGACATCCCAATTCCAACATAGCTGCTTTCCTGAAAGTCGAACTGTTATTCATCTTCAAAGTTCGGAGAGAACTGGAGGCCGCCAGTGGTGATATGGAAACCGTTTTCCACAGGAAACGACATTGTCAGAACTCGGACAGGACCAAGACGCCCGAATTAATCGCTTCCGTCCAAGCTGTTGTCGAAGCGGACCCAAGGAAGTCCATGAGGTCACTTGCAAAGGAGAAGCAGGTGGACGAGGCCACCATTCGACCTGTAGTGTATGAAGACCTCCGTTACAAGTCGTACGTGCTCCGAAGAGACCAGTTCATGTCCACGACAACCAGGGAGAATAAAGTGACCCGCGCCAGGCGCCTTTTGAACAAGCTGAAACATTCGGAGTAGCCAGAAATGCTTTGGCTCTTCTCGGATGAGAAAATCTCCGTCCAGAACCAAAAGGTGAACCGCAGAAATGATCGGTGGTTAAGTAAAACACCCGAGAAGGTTTCGACCATCATGCACACCAAGTTCCCGCCTCCGTGATGGTTCTGAGGGTCCTGAGCAGTGAGGGCGACGTGATGTCTCCACATTTCTTTAGTAAAAGTGCTAGAGTCAACGCCGTTGCATACGTGTGCGGCTTGATCTCGGGGTCTTCTGGCTGCGGCACTGTTTTATCCTTCTTCAGCCTAACGTTCGAATATGCGGATTTTCATCTGCTGTCATCGCTATCAGCATGTTTCCATGATGAGCGTAGTATCCGTTTGTTTGTACAACAAAATGAACTATGTTTTGTAGATTTTCCGGCAGAAAACGTGATAGCTTAACTATGCTAAACAGATGCATGGCGCCCATTTCGCACTAAGGATTTCGCCGCATTGAAAACCAGACGGAAGCGTATACTTTAACAATGTACGGGCAAAGTAGACACAAACTTGAACTAGGTTCATCAGTACTGATGTAGTGGCGAAGCATCCTACAGGCCAATGTAAGCCATCGTGAATGTGATAATGGTCCTGGTTTTCTGTTTGCTAGATCGGTAGTACACATTCCTGTAGCAACAGCCTTACAAATTTCAAAGAGAGAATTCTGGTCGCTGCTTAAACCATCTGGTTTTTCCATTTCAGACACCCATTCAACGGGAATGGGTGTAAAGGAGACGATCGGTGAACATTCAGAATCCTTAAATTTTCTTCCGATGGGACCGGGAAAAGCGTTGGGTCCGATCGTCCCACCATTCAATTCGATAACCAGGTGTCGGAATGGCAACTCCTTGGTATGAAGAAGGCAAATGAGATGCTGCAGTGCTTCTGGGCCGGTTCTTGTCGCTTCTTGTGAAGATCCTGCAGGATATCTGGTTTCGTAAGTAGTGTGTGGCATAGAATTACACAGCAGAGTCAGGAAATGAGGATCTCCACCGGAAGCATTTCAAGTGACGCATGGTGACCCGAGAAGTGGCCGCAATACTGTCGTACCGTCGATCGGTTTTTCGGCTCCTGTTCGAACACACCTCACTGTGTCATAGAGACCATCGTATTCGTGAAATACAGAACCTACCGGTTCTCTATATACCCATATCGACCATGGTACTCACCGGTCAAGAAAGTAGGGAATCACTGGACATGCCCTTTGTGTTTGTGCTTTTCATACAACTAGAGGCATTTATTCACAAAGACTCATGTTTAAAAGTTTTCAAACTGTTCATATCTTTAAAATAATCTCCATGATAGAGTGACCATTTACCAACATAACGGTCATAGCACACTTCCGACTTTTGATGGCTTTAAGTTTGTATGCTTTGTGTTTCACTACTACGGAATGCGTCTATGCGTCTTTGCGTAGTCCCATTCTTGTAAGTTTTCTTTTAGTTACAGGTTCATATGAATATTTCATATTGTGTCGGCCATTTCCCAATATGGCAGCAAGTGGCGTATTTAAGGGGCTTCCAGGCTTAAGCTTCGCCCGAAATTGTATTTACTATATTAAAGTAAATGAAATATTTTGCAGAATTTTCACACTTCCAGGAACAAAGGTAGCGAAGCCTCCCCGAAACAAAATCGTAAATACGCCACTGATGGCAACTTAGCAAACCTGTAATTCTTTTCCAACTTTTAGTATGGTCTTCACTATAAGAAAATGCATCTATAAAGTAAGTTCCATGTTTATAAGTACATTTTAAACTGATAGCAAGTTTAAAACAATTTCTTATCTTGCGGCGGCCATTTGCAATATGGCGGCCGTAGCACACTTGCGATTTTTGGGGACTTTTAGTATGTCTTTCAAGGTAACTTTATACATCTATTTACAAAGTTCCATGCTTATAAGGATTTTTTCACCTAATTTTCATATTATGACTGGACTATTAGAGCATAATGCATAGTATATAGCATCTCAATAATCTACAAACTAAATGTGTATCAAAAGCGGTAACACTTTTACTATATTATCTCTTTTATCTTTTTCAGTCTACTTATGAGAAACAAGGATAATTCAGGCAACCTTCAGGTGTCTTCATAGCAGTCGCAATATAAAAGGTTTTCATAATAGCGTTTTACAAATAGAACTTTGTTTTCCATAATTGTTGTTAACGATTTACAGCTACCACATCTAAAATAATTTTAAAAACTAGTTATAGAGATGAATTGTGAGAATCAAGGCGAAGAAATCTGTATGTCTTCTAAGAGAAACTGCATCAGATGTGGCAAAGTATTTAATTTTGAGATACACTCACCCAACGTTCAGCAAAACGTTGAGACAAAAAGTCCTCATACTACACAGTTACGTACTTATAATACTCAACTAGCGGATAAAGCAAATGCAGGCTTTGTGACGAGGACAACTTTACCTACAGTAAAAAAATACCCACTGAAACATGGTGGAAGCCAAGGCTTTAAAGTTAAACCTAAAAATTCAAGAAGTAGCTGGGAAGGTATTCCATATACTCAAAGTTATCGGTTACCAAAGCACGCAAGAATGAATTCTTACCAACACAGCAAAATTAATGATCACCCAAGTAATCATAGTAAGCGCCAAACACCGCTTCAACGTATTCATCGTTGTTATGTCATCAAAAATGATCCTAGATATGAAGAAACTATTTCATTAAATCGTTTAGACAAACATCTATACTCAGCGAAAAAGTTAGCTAATTGCACGCCTGGAAAGCTAAATTATGACAATAAATCAATTCGGAAATGCTTTGCTCAATTACATCTTGAAAGTAATAATAACTCTGATAGTGTATGTCGACCTACAGTAAAGGATAAGAACTTCTTGATTTACGAACAAGATCAACAAAAGGGTGTGCAGAAGTACATGAAGGGAAAAAACAAATGTCAATTACATCAACCAATAAACGACTTACACGTACATCTTGAGAATAATAGTAGTACCGAAAATTCATGTCAATCTACTGGAAATGATAGGAATTCCTCAATAAAACAGCAAGAAGATCAACAGAAAGGTACCAAGAAGAGTTTGGAAACTTCGAACAAATGTCAATTACACCAAGCACCTGATGCACATGTAGATATTCGTAATAATAATAGTATCGAAACTTCATATCCACCTAGAGCAAAAGATAAAAATGATTCCTTGAAACAAGAGCAAAAGCAAGATATTAAGAAAGGAGTGATGGTGAAGAACGAATGTGAAGTACATCATCCAAAAGGTGATGTCATCCAGGGGTCAGAAGGAGTTATTCCTTATTCTAGGGACAAGCAACACTCACTTTCTCCGCATGTTCATCCTATTAAATCTGATAAAACTATTGGAAAAAATAACGTTACGTACAAATACACGACACCTACACAAAAGAAAAACTATTGGACTTGTCTAGGATGCGAACGGGCTCACGCAATTTCTACTGGTATTCAAGGAATAAATAAAGGTAGCGATCGTAGAACAGCTGAGAAAATTATCTTTGAACCCAAAAGTTTGCGAAACCGTTTTCCACAACCAGTTTCTAATACCAACCGTATACGTAACCGTTATAATGATCTTAGAAGAAATTGTGAAAGAGAAAGGATGTATTCAACAGTAAAGAATGCATTGCATCCCAATGGAAGAAAGAAGGAAGAAGCAGAAACTGGCGATAAAAAAAAAGTAGTTGTTCAAAGGGCTGAATGTATACATGACCCAGTTAGTAGAGGATTAATAAACAAAGATAAAATTACCACACTATTGGACGTTAAACGTAACGATAAGATTGAGAACACAGCAAACAATACGGATTGTTTTGATAATGCAAAAAACACTACTGAAATCAAAGAAAGTAGTTCTGTTATATCGTCAGGGTATGAAGGCAAACTAAAATCAAACTCCTCTTTTTTATACTCGTCAGATTATGACAAAGATGGATCAAGCGAACAAAATACCGAGAGTGAACATTTTATCCAATCATCTTCGTCAACTCATGAAGAGGAATTCGGCTCCACACAGAAGAATAAAATAAATAAACTAAATCGTACGGTCGAGTCACATACTGAGTCAGAAAGGTCAAGATTAAAACCAGAAGTATTAATGTCTTATATGAAGCCTAGAAAGAACAGAAGAACAGCAAGGAGACTCCAAAGGAAAGTAATTCACAGACCAAAAGGTAACAATGTTATAAAGCGAGGTTTTCCTAAAGATAAAGTGTTTCGATATCCCAGCAATTCTAAGGTACAAACTTGCCAATATTTAGAATCATCGAAACCAGGACTTCCTAAGCCATTTACAGAAGGTAGTCACAATAGAAAGAACAAAAATAATATTAAAAATAGCGAAATACGCCCTATAGAAGTAAAGGAGGATAAATGTATAACCTTCAGACAGAGTGAAGAAAAGGAAAATAAAGCTAAACTCTCGTCATACCGCAATCATTCAGATTTGCCGAAAATTTCGTTTGACTCAGTATCTGTACGATGTAGTGATAGTAGAAAGAAAGCCAAGGAAGAGGTAAGTTCTGGCAAAAAGCAAAAGATAAGTAAAAACAAAACAGTTAAAACATTTGACCAAGAGAGAAACAAATCGGAACTCTCAACGCCCGACATAAGTTCAAAATTTGCTAAGTCGAAGTTGAATACAAAAGAAGCTGGTAACACTTGTAGGAAGGAGAATACTAAGAACATAAAACTGATACATAACAAACAAGAGCAAGGGAGTAAAAGATTAACATTTAAACACCGTAAACAGAGAGAACAAAAATTAGATTCTTCTGAACCTCATGGCAATCCCAAGTTATCTACGCCTTTATTTGATTTGGAAACTACAAGTCCAAATATTACGAAGAATAAATTCAAAAATATAATATTAACCTCTAGTAAAACACAAGAACAGAGAAAAGGTGTAAAAATCAAACAACAGGTACAAAAGACAAAAACATCTCCAAAACTAGACACAATTTCCAAGTTTTCCAAAACAACATCTATGTCAGATTTTCCTACGTATTCGAACCAGCAAGATACAACAATTTTATTTACCATGAATACAAAAGCCGTACCAACTGTAGTCAAGAGAACAGTTTTGAGTAATAGGAATGCAAACAGTTTCTCCTCTCCCTCACATAGATGTAAAACCTTTTCCAAACCACCTCTTATCTTTAATGCTTCCAAGTTACCTACACCTCCTTCTGTTCGTAGTCCTAAAGCTACTAATAAAACTGGGAAGTTAATACTGGGAAAAGGTCAATTTGATATGAGTTTACAAGATGAGATGCAACGCATAACTAATAATAGGAATAATAAGAAATCTTGTAGTACATCCCAAAGGAAACTAAGCATGCGTCATTCGAAAAGCAATATTGGTTACGGTAAATGGAAACAAGCAAAAAACATTTACAGAAAAACTTCTATTTCTAACGTTCAAGAAAAACGTCAAACTCAAACAAAGAAAATTACAAAAGTTTCAAACATGGCATCACAAAAAACCACAAGGGACAGTAATTCTCCGAATTCGAAGCGAAATCCACGTCCACTGTCTGAAGGAAAGAAGAGACCTGATTCGGGGCGAGAATTTTTTGTCTTTTTTGTTTCTGAGATGTTACCAATTTTTCCATCATCTACAATATTTACACAACCAGAGCATTACAAAATCCGTAAGAGTATTGGAATTGGAGTTAAATATTTTCCTATTAGAATGAAAGTAGGGAAAAGATTTCGAGAGTTTAAAGTTAATGGAACAGACAAAATGAGAAAAACATTTAAATTAGCTCAATTAATCTCCAAATACTCAACATCTTCAGTAAAGATCTATTCGAAGAAGCATCTCAATAGAAAAGTACTTATACCAAGTAGAAAAAATAGAAGATTTCGATTTGTGGATTTAAAACAATGCGAACAAAAATATAACACACAATTAATACAAATAAATCCATTTCCTAATTTATCTTCAGTTAATAATTGTTTCAAAAATACCAAAGAATATGATCAAACACATTTAGAAGTGAATAACACAATTCATATAACTAAACCGTGTTTAGCATATAGTAGAATGAAGACAGAACATAAGTACAAGGTAGAAGAAATGCGATGTTCAACAACTGGATTAGGAATTGTAACTCGTTCATCTAGTGAAAGCAGAGCATTTAGAGGAATTCATACAGATTGTTCATATATAGGTCAGAAGGTGGCACAAAGCCAAACAACTAAACGTAAAACCAGAGTAGGATATGAAATACCTATTAGAAGAACTGGAATTCTATCATCATATTTACATACAAGTTCAAATGAAGTTTTCGATACATCCAGTTCATTTTCTTATAGTGAAGATAATTTCAAATGTGACAAATTTCATGGCAGAAGTAATGTTTTAACTCCCAATCGAACTGGTATGAAAAACTTTGCAAAACTATCAAAAATAAGGTCAATGTATTTACTTAATTACCATACAATCTCACAATGTAGAAGACAAATCGTTCCTATGAATTATTCCAACCAAAAGTTGACAGTTAAAGTATCTGAAGAGACTGTATTGCTACATTGTCAGAATTTTCCAAACATTTACTTAGTAAGCAGAATTATGTCGTCTAGGCGTGTAAATGAAAACACTTTTTTACGTAAATCTCAGAATAGTAGGACGAAAATACGTAAAATTCTTGAGATTCATGCAAAGAAATCTCTTTCTCGAAGAAATATCTATGTGAATAATCAGGAAAGAACTACATACGGAGGTGACTTACATGCGGATAATGATAAGATGATCCAAGAGAAACAAGTGCCACAAAACCATCAAGAATATATTTTGTTGCATAGATTTTGCCACAATGCTGAAATGGGCACAAGGGTGGTTCTTGAATTTGTTCAAGCAGAATATGATAAATTTATAAGAGATGGAGAATATTTTACTAACAGCAACGGTTACGAAAACAACTTTGAGACGTTTGACATTTCAGAACATAAACTAGTAACATATTTACATTTTCCAACAAATAATAACTATGATCTCACATTCAAAAATTTTCTAATTTCGTTTGAATCAACTTGTAAACAGAAAATATTAATACTTCTTGTAAAACCTTCTCAAGTATTTATTCATTCACTTAATTACCAGCAAGACCATCAACGTTTACACAGAGCACACGCTAATATATTTAACATAATTCCAAACACTTTCGTAAATATGTTAGAAACTCAAGATACGAATAACCCAGAAAGAAATGTCCACATTTTTCTTAAAACTGTAAATGGCACAGTACAATTTAGAAGCAAATCATTTCAGCATTTTTATAATATATTAACTTCGAACTATGATATACCCATTATAGGATTAACTTCATATTTCGAATATAATTGTCAGAAGAAAGATATGGTATTGGCGATTTGTGAAATGAATTCTCACAATGAACACTATCTACTAACAATGAAGCAGTAGACACTTATAGTTTAGAAATATTTCTGTTTATATTTAAAAAAATCATCATCAAAAATTGGAAAGAGAAGTTTAGATGATGAAAAACAAGCTTTCGGATTCCCCAAAAGTAGAGTCCATAGCATACTATTAAAAAAAAGAAAACGAAACTAAATGTACTATTCGCAATTAGATAGTTGTTTTGAAATGACTTGTTTGTAGAACATAATTCGTAAGAAAGAAAGCGTTAACTCTACATAATGTATTGTTTAGAAAATCATAATAAATGAATTTAAAGAGATTGGTGTTTCTCCATGTATATCCTATGTCATATAAATGTTTAAATACAAATTCGTACAAGTTGTTTCTGAGATGTATATATCTGGAAGGTTGAATAAAAACCGATGATGATAATTAATAGTCAAATGTTTTACTTAGAAATTTATGTTACATATACACATACATTTGCTGGAAATAAAATCATTCTGATCTAATTATTCTATTCTGTCACACTGTATTAAGATTATAGAATAGAACTTTTACAATATTTTTTTAACTTCACATAAAAATTTAAAAAAAAAAGTTTTCTACCTTAAGATGGAGTTTTTCTCCACTAAAGTTGGCTTTTTTTTTAAAAAAATGGGAAATTTTACTTTTTGACTTTTTTTTAATGATTTTCTTTTCAAGTATCACCTTTATTTTCCTGTGGTGGATTATGCAACTAAAAAGTACCTTTACAACATTCTTTACTTGTAAGTTGTATGTCCAATTCGGAGGTGGCTATCTTTATTGATTTCCGAACTGATATTTCAATTATGGTAAACAAAGTTATGTTTGCACATGGCAGGGGAAGTTTGTTTCGTATGCGCTGTTAAGATGTTAACGGATTTACTTTATTTATGAACTCGCCGAGTTAATCACTGTAGCTAACGAACAGAAACAGAATTCAAAAATTTACTTTCGATCAGGAATTATTGTGTGGACCAACGGATGGATGTAAGTCGCTATCACCCATTAAGATTTTCACGAACTTGGGCGGGATAATCGCCCTAGCTATTTTTGCGAACAAATAACTTAGAATTTCGTTTTCCATTCAAGACTTGTCGTGTGCAATAATGGATGTACGTATTAGCATTGCGTGCAGTAACGGATGTACGTACTAACATTAATTATTATAATTTCCACTTACGTAATCCCGTTAAAAGTTTTTTCCAGTTTCAAGAATGAAATTTTATTTTTTTAACTAGTAAATATTTTCAACTCAATGGCTCTTAATCTAGGTGAATAAAAGAAACATCTTAACTTCTTGAATTTTACGGTGAATAAGTAGAAATTTCAGTAGAAAACATTTTAGAGTGCATTTAGAATTAGTGTATGATCGAATTACTAATATTGGTATTTAATATTATTGTTCTGCAGAGGAATATTGTCTAGCTAAGCAAGAATAGATGATATCGGGCCTATAGGATTTGAGAGTCATTAAATCCAGATCATTTTGACTTCATACTCTCAGTTCTAAGAAACGTAACGAAGAAAATATGATTGTATAAGAAATCAGAATCACGAACAAGTACAAAGTTGCGTTTTGCTTATAGTGAATCATGAACAAACATAAATCTAGAAGAAAACATAACCACTCTTTTTCTACAAGTATGGAGCATTCTGAGAGTTCTTTTGAACAGATTCTACATTCAAAAAAGCCTAATCTGTTTCAAGCATTTGAATTAAGTTCAATAGCTCAAAGGAGAAGACGCTACGATGACACGAGTGATCAAGAGCCTCTTTCGGATATAAGCGAAGAAAATTTAAACGGAGAGAATAGTTCTTATTCAAGTGTTGATTTTCTAGAACAAGAACATCATCGTAATAATACTATTTCCATGGACTTGCGAAAGAAAGAGCCTAAATTCCAACTTTCAAATTCACTTCTTGAGCTAGCTGAACAAAATGTATTTAATTCTGACGCTAAATTTGTTCAAGATCTTGTAAGTTCTGACTCTCAACTTGAGCTGACCAAACTACAAGCAAAGGGGCAATTGAAATCGAAAGATGATACATTAAATAACAATATTTTACAAGAAAATGACGAACCTTGTTTTGTTGTTGAAGATCATCAAGGTACGGAAGACTTCAAGAAGGCAAGTAATGAATCCAAGACGGGCATACCCATAGAGGAAAGTTCAAACTCTCAACTGAAAATGTTCAAAGGAGATGAAACGAATTGCTATGTTGAAAATAATGTTCCAGAAAAAGAAGTTGAGCTGGACTTGGAGGTGAAAGATGAAAGTATGGAGTCCATACGTGAGATATTTAAAAACCACAGAAAGAAAGGTGATGACAGAGATCTCAGTATTGCAACGGAAGAAAGTGAATCTGATTTTCGAGGAGATGGCATTAATAGTATTGAAGAAGTACACACAAATTTCAATGTGAACAGTAAGTCCCAAATGAGAAGATTAGACACAAACTTGCAGTTATATGTAGGAGAAACTCAAGAAAGTAAGAAACTATTTGATCATGGTGAAAAGAATACTAAGAATGAAGACATTGTGTCTATTATAAACCACAAAGATTCAACAGAAGACAAGACACCGCTTAGAGATCCCAATCTCATAAATTCAGTCCATGACATCAAAATACCCGAGTCACAAAAGAATGTGCAAGAAATTGAATCTTTACAAAGTGAAATCAGTGCTAAGGTTAAAGGTAATAATTCTATTAATCAAAATATACTTCCAACCAAAGGACCAGAAAGTACAGATTCTGTAACTCAAATGCCGTTGACTGAAAATGATGATAAAAAATCTCTATCTATTGCAACGGTAGAAGAGATCCTACGAGATATAAGCTTAGTGAAGAAAGATGATTATTCCGTTTCTAGCGTCATGACATATCCACCAAGCAAAATTACCAAATGTGCAGAGCGAGAATGCAAAATACAAACACCAATTCACTGGAGACACACATGCTGTGACACAAGATACACGAAGTTTAATAATAGCCCACGAAATACATATGTAGGAAACACTAACGATGCAAAATCAACCAAGTTGAGCAGAAGTCGATTATCAACTTGTACATATGTGGATTCAAGAAATAGACAGGTTACCTCTACATTAAACAGAGAGTCTATAGATGCACATGTTACACTGCGTGGAAGGTCGCGTTCTCAAAACAGATTGTTTACTAGCAGACAGCTTCATAGCAATTACTCGAGGATCGTTAATTGCAATTCTGAAGCAAACAACGTAGAAAATCGCAGACCATTTTCAACGGAACCACAGAAAACGTTTATGAAATCTATGTCGAAATCAAAATTTAAGAATTTTTCTCCTCGAATCCAGCAGCAAGACAAACATAATAGTAAACCAATCCCCTCGGATCAATTAGAGAAGAGATTATATTACAAAACAAAAGACCAAATAGTATTGAAAATGAAAACAAGGAATCTTTCATCTATTGGAAGTGACTTATTACGTGATATTGAACAAGCGAAAAACAAAGCCAATAGCATTCTTCAGAGCTTAAAGCAACGTCAATCTTCACGTATTAAGAGTAGCAAAATTCTTTCACAAGTACAAAACAAATCAAACGTAAATGGAGGAAACACTACAAAAGAATTACTTGAAAAATACCAACAGAGATATCGAGATGATTTAAATCGTTCCTGTATAATATTAAATAACCGCTTGAAGAAAATTGAAACGACTTCGATAACTAGTAATTTATCTCAATATTTCTGTTCGGAAGAAGAAAACATAAATGACAAATATCTGAAGTCATTTTTCGATAATAATGCTTCTTCAAAAGACGAAACAACTGATCTTGAATCAAGCAGCAGCACTTTTAAGACAGTAAAATTAAACGAAGTTAATTCCAACGCTGGCGATAATGAACACAAAGATTATACGAATACGGATATAAGACATGTCGATAAAGGAATTGGTCTGAACTCCAAAATCCATCAAATAGTAGAATATCCCATTGTGTTACACAACAAAAATGTCGAAGAAACTTTTAAGAAAGAAGTGAAACCGATTTCGAAAGGAGGAAAGTTTACAACAGAAGAAGGACAAGAATGTATGTATTCAGAGCTCAGTCCTAATGATAGTATTTTTTCTCCTAATACTCTTTGTTATCAATGTGTAGCGGAAGGAACTCTCTTGAAAAGAAATTCACAGCTAGCAGGCAGTGTAATACTTGATCACAATGATACCGAGCAGCACGAACTGGAGAAAAGATTCGATAGAAAACATACCTTGGATTCTCCACTTGAAACATCTCAAACAAAGTCTTGCAAACCGCTGTCAATGGAGAATAAACAGAAACAAACTTACTTGCAACGCAATACGAATAAGAGCTATAACGTTTTAAGAGATATTCAGCACGATTCTGTAAAATTACGTACTTTTAATACATACGTTGTAAAGTCAATTCGTAGAAAACAAAGCATTACGAAGAGGCGTAAAACATTAAAAATTACGAAACATGTCGAGTCAATGTTGACTAGAGCACAACTAAATGCTTACTATTCTTGCGGATTAATTGAGGACGTTGGCACAAATGAGAGCTGCAAATCAACAGATCATAAGGATGATAGAAATAATACTAAAACAATAAACAGGCCTTCCATGGAAGATTTTCAGAAGAAAAACTCAAACTTAAACTCGAGTGCAAATCAACCCACACTGCATGAAAATCAGAAAATATCAAATCCAAAAGAGGAAAAAACTTGCAATTCTTCTGGAGCTGATAGCATGTACAAAGATGAACCAAATATATCAAACCAGAATTCAGAACAAGAGTTACCTCTACCTACTATAGCGCATGAGTCAATTCCTAAAAATTATGGGACATCATCGACATCAAAGCAGGAAATCTTATTAAATTCAAAAGTGGAAAAGATTTACAATTCTTCTGGAGCTGATAGCATGTACAAAGATAAACCAAATATATCAAACCAGAATTCAGAACAAGAGTTACCTCTACCTACTATAGCGCATGAGTCAATTCCTAAAAATTATGGGACATCATCGACATCAAAGCAGGAAATCTTATTAAATTCAAAAGTGGAAAAGATTTACAATTCTTCTGGAGCTGATAGCATGTACAAAGATAAACCAAATATATCAAACCAGAATTCAGAACAAGAGTTACCTCTACTTACTATCGCGAATGAGTCAATTCCTAAAAATTATGGGACATCATCGACATCAAAGCAGGAAATCTTATTAAATTCAAAAGTGGAAAAGACTTGCAATTCTGCTGGAGCTGACAGCATGTACAAAAATAAACCAAATACATTAAGCCAGAATTCAAAACAAGGGTTATTGCTACCTTCTGTATCACATGAGTTAATTCCAAAGAATTACAGGACGACATCGACAGGAAAGCACGATGAGCAAAAGTGTGTACAATTAAAAATTTCAAACTTTGACAGTGTTGTTATGGATAAATCTTTATGTTACCACTGTGCTGTGGAAGCTGCTTTTGCAAACAAGAAGAAATGATAGTTCAACACAGCAGATTGTCAAACTTGATGAAGTATTTTCACTATATGATGCAAAATAAAAGACGTAAAATAACTTAAAATAATTGGAGTTACTTGAACGTATACGATATATGTGCGAAACAATGTTGATGAAGTGTTTTAGAAATTAGTCATCATAAATCA
This sequence comes from Thermobia domestica, assembly GCF_964235325.1. NCBI lineage: Eukaryota > Metazoa > Arthropoda > Insecta > Zygentoma > Lepismatidae > Thermobia > Thermobia domestica. The sequence goes on from NC_137454.1 coordinate 28,696,508, forward strand.
GAAGGAAGAATAAGAAATAGTTTATTTGTGCATTGTTATAAGACTAGTGTCAGTGTAATCCAAGAAATATACTGTATTAATTGAAGAATAAATATCACTTGGAAATTAACTAAAGCAATATATGATTCATTGGTTCTATAACCGGAAAGGTAAATCAAACAATTATTTCTCCGTGAAGACACTGTACTCCAAGTTACAACTAAAGCAAGAAATTTTTCGGTGAGTTACCAACCAATCTTCTAACTTTTACCCCAGGCACATAGGCAAATAATCAGTCTACGACCAATGGAATTTATTAAATTGACTCCGAAACTCGCTGTCAAATGAGATGAAATTTGTCAAAACTTTTCTTTAAGATGCCATTCGTGAGTTTTGATGTTTGTTACTGGTTTGATAAGTCGGTTTCAACATCGAATGTATGAGACGCATATTTACAGGTCAAGGTAGTTGCAAATGAACAATAATTGTCAGCAGTTGACATAATATTTCCGCAATTCTTTCCATGTACATTTACCCTCGTTTTAACGGACAAAAAAGCCGCTTCGATATTGCCGCTTATAGACGTAAACTCCGACACTAAATTTGCAGTGGATAATGTCCACAATTACATTATATACATTACGAAAGAAAAGTGAATAATAAACTGTACTTTTAACGAAGCATACTGTTCAATGTGAGAGTGAAAACATCTGTACACCCTACACATTTAGTTTAAAATCAGAACTTTCAAACCGAATAGTCTGGTTCAGATTTTTACGTTGCTCCCGATGTCTGTTATATGGAAGTCCAAAAAACATTTTATTAAGTATTCTATCTTTTAACAGGTCCTGGGACTAATGAGGTTTTCTTTTTAAATTTTATATTTGGTTTATGCTTGAAAATGTTTCTTCCATGTTTCTCGATCTTCAACGTTCTCTCTTAACTCCCAATATTTTCTTGTATTTTTTCAAAACATTGATCAGTTGTGTTCTTATTCTTCCTGCTCCTTGCTTTCCTTCTATGGCAGTACGAAGAATGCGTCCAATCCAATTGACCTTACTACGAAGATGCTGGCTAGATGCGTCCTCTTTTCTCCTATCTATTTTAAAACATCTTGGTTTGTTACTCTCTCTCTCCATTTTATTTTCTCCATCTTCCTCCAACACCATATTTCGAAGCTCTCTATTAAATATTTTTTTCTCGAACTTCCGTAATGTCCAACTCTCTTAACCATACAGTCCAATACTAGATATATAGCACTTAACCATCTTTTTCCTTAGTCCCGTTTTAAGCATGTTAGATAAGAGAGATTTTTTCTTGTTGAATGCTTCTCCACATAAAACATAGAAATGAGTATATTATTTATTTGATACTGTTACAAATAGTACATTCGTAAGTGTGTAAACCGTACTGTAACTTTACAAAATTATCTAATAACTATGGGTTAAGGTACATAAGGATTTCAGCTACAGAAACAAATCTCTTCAATGGATTCGAATCTGTTTTAAGGCAATGCAGTGGAGATTGTTGCGCAGAAAGAGTCCTTAGAATAGTGGAGCTAGCTTAAGATCCCAATCCCTAACTAGTTATTTGCCAAAATAAAAAAAATTAAAATAAACTGAATTATGGATCGGTGATTTCAGTGACCAAACATCATCGATGGCTACCCTGCGCAGACATGCCAAAGTCTGGGACGTCGTTAATTTCCATCATCTAATTAAACTAAGAAAAGAAACGAAAATACTTAAGAGGGTCAGGGGTCGACGTCCGGGTACGCAAATGAACCTAAAATTTTAGTAGCGGTTAATTTAATTTGATTTGCCTCGTCTGTCCTATTCACTCTACAAACACTGTATGGTAGCGTAATGTGAGGGAAAAAATCTCAGAGTCATAGGATCTTCTCTTTCGTAACCGACTGAAAACATAATTCACAACAGCCCAAAACATCAACTATTTGGTATCATGATCGATGAGCAATTACATTTAGTTAGCCATTATATGATGCTATCCCTACCCTGCTGTCAGACGAGATTGTTATAAATAGATACTACTGTTATAGCATACTCAACTACGAAGTAATAATATATTCTGACATATCACTTGCCTACCTTGTCGAGTATGTCTCGGCGTGGGGGTCAGAACTCGAAACGATTTTCACCACGCATTTACGTTTCATCTATATATCAACATATGGCTAAAATACACTGGGCCCATGTATACACTATACGGGTGTCCTATCATCTATTCTCTTTTACTACACTACATTTATATTTCACTTATATTATCATTTTATTCATATATTTATTAATTTCTGACAACGCAGTATTCTTTTTAGACACCCTGTTTCTTCTATCTATGCCCAGACTATACATTCATTCCATCATATACTTTGAAAATCTATAAATCGCGTCCCGACCAACACGCAAGAAACATTATTCGAACCCAAGACTTCTTTACCACACAAACCATCCTATATCTTACTTCGCAGCTGTTTTAAAACAATTCTCTATATAGATATATTCACAAAAATAAAATATCCGCGATAATATTGCTGAAAGTGATGAAATTCTGACAGCAACAATGAAAATTATTCTGCAACCAAAAAAAAAAAAAAAAAAAAAGAAAAGAAAAAGAAAAAAAAAGAAAATGGAATTCAATATCGTAATTTCAGAACGGAAATAGCATCACATTGGCTGACTTCTGTTAAGAATCTATGCATAGTTTATTTACCTAAATATTTTCATTACTGGACTACGCAGAATGTCGCAGTTTTCAGAATATTAGAGTGTCATATCACATTATCCAACTATCTGTTCATATGGGCCGGAAATTATGTTTACTCGGTTTTAATTCGAAAATAAAGGTCAATTTTATAGAACCTAAATCACTAACTGGGTTCAATGGTAAAATATGCACGACTGATAGTACTGAATTCCGACACAAGGGCGCTAGTAAATATTTGATCGAACTGTAAACCACGAAATGTGACCTTGTACACTGAATTATTGTACTATATTACGCTCACTTTCAGATATGGATTATAATGAGTTCATTTAATGACGGAATACGAAAATCGAATAGTAAATACCACACTGTCCATATTTAATTATCTCATGCTCCCAATCACTCACTACTACAATTACTACTACAAGAAAATGTTTACCACATTACGAATACACACATACTACTTAAACTACAAGACATATTATGCTAATACATACTAATCATCATTACCATTAATTTTGTTATCTATGTAACACGAATAAAATTCATCAGAGTTTACCATTTTTGTTTAAATCGGCTTTATTTAGAGGAAGGAAATGGACAGTGAAAACTGAACCAATTGGTCCTGATTAACTCATGATATTCTGTAAGCTAATGGTCAAAACGTGTCCCAAGGGGACATACCAAAGCTATTAATTTAGAGGTTCCCCTCCCTAAAAGGGAAGGAAACCTAGATAATTAAATATTTAGCCCATCCCTACTGGAAACTATCCCAATTCGGAATTAAAACAGGAGCCCTTAAAGTTCACTTAAGCGATCATTCTAAATGTTACAGAGACTGCTAAACTTAAAATACCGCCATGTGGGTTAGTAAAAAAAAAATCACTTGCTATCTACATCAACAAGTTACTACACGGACAGGTCTTGTATTTATATGATATTGGGAGGGATGAAAAGGATAATCACTGTATTGAAGTTACTGAGTCAAAGCAAATGAAGAGTTTATCACACCAAATTAAATGCGCTTAAATGCCGAACCTGTCCACACTCATTGTTTACATCCAGCATGGCGTCCTGTGTTGACAGCTACATTTCACCGAATTTTAGTCTGTTTTCACTATGGAAATATAGTAATTTTAGCTCCTGTACTTCCGGGTTAGTGTAGTTTTGACCTTGAGATATAATTTACCTGGTTTACTCGGCTATCCTGCTAATAAGCCTCTCAATCCGCTGGCCTGAGTATATCCGGATCTATACTGTTCTGGTACGTGATGTAGAATGAAGACGATCGCGCCTTAATATGTAGCGTGGGTAACTGCACCAATCAAAGTAAAGCTTTTTTGGCGGTGGAGTATTTAAAACGAATAAAAAATAGTAAAATCTGGATTGAACCGGATCTTTAGAGGAACATTGGTACCAAAAGAGGGGTGAGGAAAGTCTGAAATATTGTGCCAAAATTTAGATTGGTTAATTATTCTAAAACTTCCATCCAATGGTGGGCCTATATTTCCGAATAGCACTGACACCGTGAGATTTGTAATCGTCCATTTAAAATATGCATATATGAGATTTATAATTAGTTAATATATAAATAAAGATGTGAATCCCCAAAATATGATTCCTAAAGAATTTTTTACCGTCTTCCATGTTAATTTGGAATAAATTTACGAACAATTAAATAACTTATCTGGACCGAAAGGAGTTTTTGCTAAATAGAAAGTACAGTTGGTGCAAAAATTTCTGGCGTCCTCCCATCAAAAATATCGTTACATTAAATTGTAATGTTACATTACATAGTTTCAACTGTATAGTGTTAGTTATGGTAGAATGTCTGTACACAGTTACCTTGAAGCCTTAAGAGTCGCAAACATCGGTATGATCACCATCCATGTCATAACACAGCTGAATTCTGCTCCAAGTTCTTGCAGATGTTTTGCGGAAATACTCCGGAGTCACACTGACCCTAGCAAATGCACGTTTTTCCAACTTCAACATTGTTGCTTTTCTTGGTGAATTAATACCAAAGCGGTCTGTAAATTTCGCTTTAACACTTTCCATTATGTCACCTATGTAACGCCTTTCGTGAAGCCAAACCGCAACAGCTAATCTTTGTTCAATGCTAACTGTTATCAAGCAGAAAACAGCAGGAAACAAATGAACATGGATAACAATGTTGCCAGACAATGCCAAGCAATGTTACCAAACAAATGTGGGTAAAACCTAAAACCGTCAAAAAAAAAAAAAAACAATTAGGGAAGCCCACTTCCGGACCACACTATATATAGTATTGCCATAGATCCCTTTTAGTCCATGACAGTCCAAGTTTGAAATATTTTGTTCTAGTGTCCCACCAGTTTACATTTTTCTCCCAGTATTTAGTGGTGACAATTTTTCAATTCTCTTTTTGTTTGCTCTATCTTCACTGTAGTCTTCTAGAATATTACATTTGGTGCCTCATGCTTTTACATAAACAACTGCATATGTAATCTTAATTTATTTGTAGAGGGGACTACAACATGGCAAAAATTCATATACGAGGTATATATGTTCAAAAAAGACTGAACTTTTGAAATGACGCGTCAAATCACACAGGGAATGCTCTGTAGCTACCGAGCACACCTTGCGACAGATTTATACAACAAACTGCCAATTTCCTTGTTTCAATATGATCGTTAGTCGCCGAGGTACAGCCGCTGAAGTGAGAACTTGCACAAACTGTTTGTCGAATTATTGACAAAATGACAATGAAAGAGATTGAAGATCAACATGTGTTTGTGAAACTTGTCAAAACTTTTACAGAGACATTTCAATTGCTTTTCAATTCTCTAAGGGTTTCCTCTTCCATAAAAAAGCACGCATGAGTCGGTCAAAGACCAAGATGATATTGGTTGTGTGTTTTTTTTTTCTGATTGGAAATGCACTGTTCGTTATGAATTTGTACTGTACCACGTGATCAAATGGTAAACAAACAGTTGTACCACAATATTTCAGCACATTTGAGAAATTCTGTGCGCAGAAAGAATCCTCAATTCTGGGAAAGCCAGACTTGGGTAGTCATTATGTCAATGTACCGCTCACACATCAACCCTCATTCCCAATTATTTGGAAAAAAAACCCATCAGATTCACGTTGTGTCCCATCCACCTTATTTTCCGGATCTAACCCCAGTAGATTTTCTTATGTTTCCCAAACTTAAAACCACTTTGAAAGAACGTAGTTTTCAAACCATAGAGGAGATCCAGGACAATGCGACAAGAGACGTACACTCCAGTTCAGAAAGTATGTTCCAGAAGGCTTTTCAAAAATGGAAGAAACATTGAAAACGGTGTATTGCCAGTAGAGGAAACTATTGTGGGGGACATTGCTTAAAATGTAAAAGGAACAATCCAGATGGTATAGCAAGTTCAGTCTTTTAGGAAAACACACCTCGTATTTTCAATGGATATATTCGAATAGTTCCGATATGTACAGGTAGGGTAAGAACCCCTAATATGAGGATAGGCACCTAAATTGAGACCCGTACCTATCTTGTGAAGCGAGAGCTGCAATCTAGTGGAAGCGAGCTAAAACAAAAGAAAATAGCCCACTACAGCACCGGAAGTCACGTGAGCTCGCTATCTGGAGAGTTGTTAGTATAGTGGAGGCTGGAAGAAATTGCGCCCCTACCAAGTTTTCTTAACGTGCACACATCAGGCGCTGAAAATGTAGAAGGTAAATTGATATTCATTCTATCTTTACTTTATTTTATACCAGTGAATATGCGTATTGCAATATGTAATGAGTTACCGGTTTTCTTCCACTTATATTTGAGATGGCGTTAGTCATTTGTTTATCGGTCATATGTCTTATTATGAAACCCTTAACGGGTTCAGTATATGAGACCAGTCTTATAATGTGACCCGTATAGTATTATTGGGTCTTATATTAGGAGCTCATTTCTATCGACATTTCTGTATTCACAAAGTAGTCTCTTAGACTTGGTCCGGTACATAGAGCCAGTGATTTCGTTGGGACTGTACTGTCATTTTGGACATTTCTTCTCATTTGATACATGTTTGAACATTACAAGAAGTGATCAAAAGTCGTTGCAGTTTATGCACACAAAAAGTGTAAAAATTTACAGTGTGTATATGCTAAAATTGAAGAAAGTAAGTTAGATTGAAAGAGTAACGTTTTATATTTTTGTGCCATCACAGGATTTGAATTAAAGACAGTGTTGAATGGTGAATTAATAAAGGAGCTCTTTTAAGAGTACACAAAAAGGTGGGGTCTCTTATTAGGTACCCCTCATAAAAATGGCAGTGTAGCAACTTTGGTCACATTTTTCAATATAATTTTTATTGTTAAATTTTTATGTATTCCAATAGTTTGTATCAAAAATTAGACATTCCACAGAATATATTAGAACTCCAATATATTAGGATATTAAGGATCTCATATTTGGGGTTCTTTGAAACTAAGATGCATGTTAACTTCTTAAAGTAAATTCCTACCACAATGTCCTAGTTTTGAATAACGGAAGTAAGGTAACTGTACATGTATCACCAAATACTATGACTCATAAAAAAGTGCAAACTAATGGAAATACAAAAGAAGGCGAATTTTACAAATTTTCAATTATCGTTATTTTTAATGTATAATTCGTTGTCGTATATACACAGATGAATTTATCACAGCGAAAGCGGTTTTATTATATTCAAACTGACCGATAATTTCCTAAAACCAAGGGAAATGGAGAATTTCAATTTTCTATAATCAAATAGATACCTCTTTCATCAAAAGTTAAATAAAATTCCAGGTATGGGTCCCTTTTCTTATAAATATATCATGGCAACATATAATTGGAAGGCAATTAGGTATATGCAGAAGCGGACTGGGAGTACAAGGCCCCACCCGGAGAATGATGCTTAAGGGCCTTGATGAATACCGAGTTAATCTGCCCTTTTAGGATTGAACCCTTAGCTGGAGACTTGGATGGCTAAACGCCCGCCCCCGTGTATGTGTACCTATAACCAAGTATTATTTCGCTTTCTTTATTTTCTACAGTCTGAAAATCTTTGCAATGAATCGTACATGTCCCTTCAAAGCAGCGACTGTTTATATTGAAAGAAATCTGAATATGGTACGATTCCATCTTCAAAATAATGAGAAATTTAATTTTCACGAATGGTACATGCAAGTGAGTGAATAAATTATAATAAACTTAATTTTATCGTGTAAAATAATAGTCTATCTTTGTACCCAGAGGAACCATCCAATTATGGAGGTGAGGAACTAGAAAGTAACATTCTGAAAACACAGAAAGTTTAGAGAAACGGTTTTAAAACTTTTTTGATTAAGCACGCTGAGTTTGATAAATTTCTTTTTGACTTCTTACACACTAATTAAACTGGAACATTACTACCATATATTAGCATTACAGCCAAAAATATTTTTTCTACTAACGACAGTTAGGAATCACCCTCTCAAAATCAATAAAGAAAAACGGAACGAATCGCACGAACTATTGATGTAAAAATTCGCATACTTATTAACTACATAGAGGTGATAACGCATTCGTCAGTCGTGTCTTTGATGCGTTTTGTAGTTCTCATAAAATACGTGAGTAATGAAGTTAATTTATCAAACCAACTTTTACAGCAGCACTTCTCTAAAAACAAGAAATTTCCCAATTTCATCGATAATTTCATCATTAGAGATTTTTTGCAGAAGTTCCCTTTCAACGGCCATAAGCATAAATGATTCCAGAATATGATTTGCAAAGACGAACGCGTACGAGTTTTAATTAATTTAAGGCAACTGAATGCTCGCTCAAGCTCTCGCTTGAAATGAAATGAAATGAAATCTTTGAGTTTTACGTCCTACGTTATGCCGGTTAGACTAAAGGAGACGTTGATGATGAGTAATGAATGAAATGGTGGAATGAAGAAAGTGGGAGGAAACGGGAGAACCCCGAGAAAAACCCACGCACACGGTGTTTGTCCACTTTTTTAAAAACCAAAATTCAACAATTCTGATTTCAGATTTCAGATTTCAGATCTGATTTCAGATTCTGAGCAAAAAGCATGGACAATATGGCATCAACATCCTTTGGGCCCGATTTCTTAGGTTTCGGGCCCCGGGCCAGATTTACGACATCACAGATGTGCTAATGGGAAACCGACTCTTTCCAATGCAACCACCCACGTCCAAAACCCCCCATGCTTCGTTGGTGTATAGAAGGAACCCGACCCTACACTTTCGGGGTCCGATATCTGGGAACATCAAGATTTGTGACATCACCGCCGTGCTCAGGGGACCACAACCTTTCCATTGCCAGCTCCCACGTCCAAGAACTAACATATTTCATTGGTGAATAGAAGAGACCTAAGCTCGAAACTTCTGGGTCCGATTTCTGATGCTTCGGGCCCATTTTCTGACATCACTGGTATGCTCAGGGGACCATTATCTATCGCCATCACTCGCGTCCAACAACTCTATGTCTAACACGGTTTCCTTACCGTAGGAGAATCAGCTCCATGCTCTTTATGTTATCGATTGCACATCACATTATTGGATACATAAATCATGGGCGAGATTACATTTTTGAATTAATAACTTACACGTATTTTTGAGGCTATTTATTGTCTTATTGACTTCAACAAACAAGGATACGGGTTGGACAGGGGGCTCCCCTTTCACTAGTGACCTCCCTTCGCTAGCACTGCGGGCCCGTCAGTTACACCACTGGTTACTGTGAACGAGAACTGAATTTTGAAATAGTTATAACTTAACTGTTTCTTAACTATAGTTAACAATAACTTAACTATAGTTATAACTTTTAATAACTTAAGTGATTTTGCAGACGGCAGGGTCCACCCGGAAATTTCCCTGCAGTCCGCCTCTGGGTATATGATTCAATTTATTTTACATAATGGCGTAAGTTTATAAAAAAAACAAAAACGAAATAATTAAACAGAAAATTCGGTAGAAACATATGAAGAAATATTTTTTTTAAAAATCTTGGTATATTCAATCATGTTGAAGAAGATATCTTTATATAGAGGAAGCATTATTTATGAAGATGACTAAGTGTGTAGCTCGAAATATTCCTTCAACTGAAGAAGATATATGGGAACTTATGGAAACAATCAGCTGAGTTTATCTACCAAACATAACACTCATAGCCTAAGAAGACTGTTTCTAAGTCGGTGGCATACCTCAACAGTATTAATAGTGAAAAAGGAAGAAAGAAAGAAAGAGAATTTCAATTGTTTCTTATATTCTTTTCTTCGAAAAAATGGACGTTCATTGTTGGAAGCAAAATATTCAATCTAGTTACTTTGGGAATTAAATAGTGAAAATATAGCAAATCTTCTAAATTAATTGGTAAGGACGTAAAGATTGATTTTCAAATGACTTCAGTATCATCATCACACATAATGTTCACATTACATATTGAAGTTACAAGTAATATATTTTGATTAATATATTCAGATTTATTACATTAGTATCTAGAAATGTTTCTTTCATTAGTATCTAGAAATGTTTAGCAGGAGTCCAGTTATTTTTTTTAAATGTTACAATTTTGGTAGTTTCTGACCACATTAGGTTAATTCAGGTTTAAATTAGGTTAGGTTAGTTTCGGTTAGGTTAGGTTATTTTATGTTAGATGATATGGCCTATGATTAGCAGAAGGGGTCCAGCTCTTTTCTCTAAAAAATGTTACAATTTTGGTAATTTCTGTTCACATTCGGTTAGTTTAGGGTAGGGTTGGTTAGTTTAAGTTAGGTTAGGTTAGTTTAGGTTACGTTACGTTAGTTTAGTTTATGTTATATTAGTGTAGGAGTCCCCATAATTTTCCAAAACATTATAGAATTTCGCTAATTTCTACTAATATTACGTTAGTTTAGATTAATTCAGGTTAGCTTACGTTAGTTTATGTTAGGTTAGGTTACATTTGGTTACGTTATGTTACGTCTAAGTACTTGCGTCACTCATTTCTCCTGTAAATTTTGTGTTTTATACGTGCTTCTGGACCCCTTTTACTAAACATACCCCGACTATATTAATGTAGAGGTCCAGCATAATTTTCGAAAAAAATGATAGAATTTCGCTTATTGCTATTGATATTAGGTTAGTTCAGGTTAGTTTAATTTAGTTCAGTTTAATTTAGGTTAGATTTGGTTAGGTTGTGTTTGGTCTAAGTACTTGAATCTTCCGTTTCTGCCGTAAATTTTGTATTTTTTTACGTACTTCTGGACCCCTTCTGCTAAACATTTACCTTTTACTATATGTACATAATTCTGTACTATACAGATGTTCTTAATATATGCAAAGCTACTAATAGAACGAAAAACTAGAAGATACGATACCTAAACCATTCTAATTTAGTATATAATCAATTAAAAGATTTATCTTTACTACTTAAACATTGATTTAGAAAAAAAAAAATACTAGAGTTCAGTCACAATACGAGGCAATTCAATTTTTGGCATATGTCAACCTGAGGGCGCCTGATTTACTTTTTTTTTTTTAAATATTTTAATTTTGATTAGGTAGGGTTAGTTTAGGTTAGGTCAGGTTAGTTTTGTTATTTCAATGTACGTTATGTCTGTACTTACTTTGGCCCTCCTCTGTCCGATATAACCCCAATTTTTTATCCTCAAATGTATAGATTAGGGTTGCTAATATGCAATAACTGTATAGATATTTTAAATAAAATCGCCTTATAATGCTTGTGGGCTCTGCATTTCAACTAGGCGTGGCAGCATAAGCAGATGTATTTATTACAAGAGTGGGAGCCTGAGTGATAGGAAGTGAAAACAGGCGAGTAACATAGAGGATTAAGATGACAATGGTAAAGGCACGGATGCTTTTCAAATCCTTATAATACCTTTTACAAAGTTTGTGTAGTGTGTTCTAATGTGTACATCGTGTGTAGTACTTATTTTACAGAGGATTGCATGCTAATAATGCTTATGTTGTTTTCTATTGTATTCAGTATTCTATTAATTTAGTTGCATATGTTGTTTGCATTTAAAAAATCCCTAGGCATTGGTCATTCGTTGTGAAGTAAACGATTTTACTATACGTTTTCCAAATCTTGGCAACTATATCCTTGATCAACATCCATTCAAATGAAGATGACTGTATATTCTTACTAGGGATGGCCACAAAGTTCCTGTTCCGGCGGAACCGGTTCTTAGAGATTCGGTTTTCAGAACAGGTTCCGGAACCGGTTCCAGACCTGGATCAGAAAACCTGGTTCCGGATTTAGGTACCGGTTCCGAATCTGTATCCAAAAGCCCCCCAAATACCCGTAAAGGAGGCACAAAATTTACCTTGAAAACACTGCAAAGAGGAGCACGTGCTTGAGCCCTTCCCGCCCAGAACCGCTTGTGTCTCCAGAAAAAAAATTCTGTTTCACAAGTGGGGTATTTAGCCAAATGAGTTTGACAGTTTACCTGTTTAGCCAATGAGTTTGCCAGTTACCCATTTTGTTTAACCAAATGAAACAAGTGGCCCCCGCCTGGGCGCCTGCCTGTCGTTTCCACCATTTCATCTAGCACACTGTTCACAGCCTGCTAGGAGCTCAGATTTAGTGTAGGGATAACCACAAAGTTCTGGTTCCGGTGTAGGAATCGGTTCTTGGAGATACGGTTTTCAGTACCAGTTCCAGACCTGGATCCGAAAACCTAGTTTCGGAACCTGATCTTCTAGAACCGGGTCCGTTCAGAACCGAAAACCGGTTCAACCATGAACCGGTTCTGGCCATCCCTCATTTTTATATCTATGTTTAACATCCTTGATATGCATGAATTTACGTTCGACCAGACTTTAAGGTTAGAGATCACATCCTTTTGTTTAATGCCATTATTGTAATAGTAGAGGAGTACCGTACATAATGTTTTTTCAACAACATAGGTTGTGATCTAACGTTTCTTTTATTATACATATTTTCGAATTGGCAATAAGTGTCAAAATTCATTTGTATTAAAAATATAACATTGATTTTAGTGACTTTCGAATACCCAAGATCAACATTTACAGATCATATTCATGAAAAAATTAAAGTCCACTGAAAGTAGGAGATTTGTGTTATTGAGTCCATATTCTTTTGTCTTTGTGAGGTCTGTAGAAGAATATGAAGCTTAAAATATACAAAACAATCCCTGTAATGCTGTATAGTCGCTTAATTTGAGAAAAGAACACAAACTGAAAGTACTTAAAAATAACATCCTGAGACAAATATTCGGACCCAAGAAGGATGGAAATGGGGAATGATGGAAACTTCATAATGAGGAACTGCACAATTTATACGGTTTTACCTAACGTTGGTGTAAGGATGCAAATAAGCAACAAAATTTTACTCCAAGGGAAAAGCTACTGGCCCACATCTCACATCCCAATCGTGACTTTTATAATCTTTACTGTTTAAAAACTCGCTCGCACCGATGAACCACTCGCGCTGGGAAAGCGGTTATTCCCATCCCTGTGTTAGTGTCATTGAGTTCTGGAGACTCAGGTGGGCAGGTCATATATTCAGAATGGAAGAAAGTAATAACGCTTTGGAAATTTTAACTAGGAACCCAATTAGAAAAAGACCATTAGGGAAATCTAGGCGAAGATTGGAGGACAAAATTAAAATGGATCTCGCAGAAATAGGAATACAAAGTAGAAACTGGAAATGAAAATGAAATGAAATCTTTCAGTTTTACGTCCCACGGTTATGCCGGTTAGGCTAAAGGAGACGGTGATGATGAGAAATGAATGAAATGCTGGAGTGAAGAAAGTGGGAGGAAACGGGAGAACGCCGAGAAAACCCACGAGCACACGGTGTTTGTCCACACGGCGCGACCTGGGTTCGAACTAGAGACCCAAGCACCAGAGGTGAACGCTCTACCACTGAGCCACCACGCTCTCAAAGTAGAAACTGGATGCAGAGGCTAGAGATAGAAGTCAATGGAGAGGTTTTGTGAATGCGGCATTGAGCTTCCGGGTTCCACCGGCCTTAGAATTAGGTAACCACATAAACGCTGTAAACAACACGTATGCATATATATATATATATATATATATATATATATATATATATATATATATATATATATATATATATGTGTGTGTGTGTGTGTGTGTGTGTGTGCGTGTGTGTGTGCGTGGAGTCCACGGTTCGATTCCGGACATCTGAATTTGTGATGAACAACATTGTGGTCTTAGATTTTCTCGGAGTTGTACCATTCCCTTCCACATTCTCATTCCATTACTTTTTCATAATCGTTCAGTTTTATTAATCATTTGTCACTTTTAGCCTACTGTGCATAGTCGTAAGACCCAACTATGGAAGATTTAATATTTCATTTACAATGAAGAAATACGTACTATTTTATAATTTTTATATTTTTCTCGTACATAAAAAGTTTGTTACTTAATTATTTGTGAATTTTGAGATCTTGAGTTCTCCATTCGATAAAGCATCAAGAACTATCTGATGAAGTGATGGAATTTTCGCGTCACTCTTACGAAATATTGACCAAAAAAAGGACGGATTTCGGGAGATGTAAGGAGCCATATCTCAGGAACTGTAAGTCATAGAGAGATGATATTTTGCAAATTTTTCAATTTTGAGCATTTTAATGATTAATTTCATATTCTTTAAACAGCCGTTTCTTATTCTTTAAACATATTGATTATACAATTCACCATCTAAATCTGTTTGTATGTTAAACACGGGCAACTTATTATTATTATTATTATTATTATTATTATTATTATTATTATTATTATTATTATTATTATTTAAATTTTTGATTTTACAATTTCAGACCCTTTCTTTGTTTCAAACGGAATATAATGTGCATATCGTGAAAAAATGTCAATACAACATAACATATATTTGTAATTATTATTATACTTTTTAATATTTTGTATATCTGCTGAATCCATTTGTAACGTTTGTTTTCTTCGTAAAACAACATATCATAGAACGTTTTAACAGAACTCTTAAACAAAACCTGTGGAAAAAAATATTAGTACTCGAGAAAATTAGAAATAGGGTGTAGATATATTACAAGACTTGTTTAATAAAAATAATAATAAAGTACATAGAACAATTGGTATAAAGCCTGTAGAAGTTAATAAGAAAAATTAATTCTTTTTAAGTTCGTTCTGGCAATGCTCTTGGAGCATTCTCAACTGGTTTAATATTTAGTTTATAAACCTTTTTTTTTTAATTTTAAACTTTTTTATTATCATAAACTTTTGTGATGAGGAAATCCAATTTAAATCAATTTTAGACAGATCTTGAATAATGTAGTTTTCCACTGGCGGACGCTTCTTGAAAGCAATCAATCAAGTTATGCAAGTACCATCTTTCGTTTATTACATATTTGTAAAAGTTCATCTGAGAGCCAAGTACTAATCTATCTTATTGGTTTCTGAAAAGTGGGAAAGAAATCTAACACTTCCTGGACTCAGCAATGCAATATAGACAAGATAGAATTGTTGAGCTATGAAAATGGTACAAACATTTTACTTTCTACAGAGGTTGTTCAGCCTACGTTTGGTCGATTTCGTTCCTTCCCCCTCCCGGGCAGAATGGACTCACCCGACCTGGCTCGTGGCGCCCTGCGGTGTTGTGCAGTTGCTTTCGGGGAACGGAGTTGTTTTTTCGCGCAGACGACAATAACGCACAAAACAGGACCATTGTTGTGAGTGTTGTGTTAAATTTGTTTGCAAGTGTGTGGGTTTCCGCTCTGTGACCAAAATGCCGCCCTACCTAAGCCGGTTTTGGGAAGACTATGTTGTGGTTCTTTATGATGTCCACTTTAGTGTTTCTGCCATTAGAAAACAGTGCAAGAAGAATGGTTGCAACATCAGTTTAAGTGGAATAAAAAATGTTATTAAAAAGTACAAGGGCAACGAAGCTCCACCATTTGGATCACCAATGAAGGTGCCTAGGAAGCGGGAATGCACCAAGGCCACCTCCACCATGCAGAAGAAACTTCGCAAAATGGCAATGCAAGAAAACCCGCCAACTCAAATTTGTATGGCTAATTGTCTTGACGTGTCTTTGGGGACTGTGAGCTGGACGTAACAACATGAACTCAAGCTGGAAAAAGTCATGAAAGCTCGCGGCCATCTTCACACGGATGCCCACCAAAATGAACGAAAGTGTAACGCCCGGAAGCATCTAAACAAAAATGGATGTACGTCGTAACACTCGATGAAGCATGGATTTACCTTTCCATGTAGAGCCATTATGTACCGAGAGAAAGGCGCCAAGAACTTCAGAAGATTGGTCCGTGTCTGTAAAGAATCCTTCCCATAAGGGTTCATGGTCGTTACTGGTTACTATTACCGAGGTAAACTGAAGATTCGTAGGGTGGCGAAGAACTGAAAAAAAAATTCGCAGTATTTTCAGGGGCAGATTATGCGGCCGATCTACGAGCATGTACGGAAATGACGCCAATCTGGTGCGCATTCATATGAACAAGGCCTCATCACATACCTCACGATCAGGGAGATGGAGGAGGCAAGTGGTATACAGGTGATACCTTTCAATGAGGTATCTGTTAAATCTCCAGATGCAAGTCCTATAGACTATTGTGGATATGGATTGCTGAAGCAGGTTTTGGAAAAACGGCGTGTGGCAACTGTGGAAGGACGTTGGAAAGCTGTGCAAAGGGAATGAGACAAGATTGCCCCCAGTTCTTGAGAGAGGCGTATTACAGTGGAAATTACGCTGTCGGGCTATTGTTAGGAACCAAGGGAAACACATCGAGCACTTACGGACCTGGCGCCGTGGATTCTAAAGTTTTAGGTAAGTCGAAATTGGCCAAATGTAGACTGAACAACCTCTGTATACAGAACACATCTTTCATTAAGTAAAAATCTGACGCCCGTTATATCGCAAATGATGTATTATATATACACCATACCTCTTACTTTTGACTTTTATCTTTACTTATCGACCACTTTTTGAGTACTGGGTTATGCGGATAGAGTTACTCTTTCTACAATCTAGTAACAAAGCTGCAACAAGCAATCGACAAAATTATACCCGAGAAGTTGCTACAAATTCTATTTCTAAGAGTAGTAGTCTCTTGTATACGAAGGAATTCCCAATTACACGTTGCACAACCTAGTTATTAGGCAACTTTTCTGCTGCCAATTCATGAAAGGTCTGCACTGCTCTTTGAGCAACATGATAACACCATGTCTGTTAAATATTGCTCGATGTTTGCGGACAAGTATGCGTTACTTTTCATGGAGTTGAGCACTATAACAATCACGTTGAATGGTTTCACCACTTCCACCATAGATCACCATGTAAGTAACAATATTGAAAAGTTATGCTTGTGCAGTGTTGGTAGAGCAAATTACAGTCCGGAATAGTTTCCTTTCTAACAGATTTTATTACAAAATTCTACTGTAATACAAAATAAATACAAATTCTTTAATTTTTAAGTAAAGGTACCTGACGATCTCGGAAAGGATTCCTTACTACGCAAGCTACGTGAGGAAGGGTATGACACTCAATCCTGCACTGCATGCAGAGAGGGGTTAGAGTCCGACAAAGCTCTACTGCAAGCTAAGCTGGTGTCATGATAAGGAATCTTCCAATGCTTCACTGCAAGCACAGAGAGAGAGGTAAGTTTCCCGCAAGGCTTCAATGCAAACCAGAAGGGAAGGAAAACCAGGAGCTCCATTACAAGCTAGAGGGTTTGAGTTTAGGTGAGGTACTTCCAAGGAGTCACTGCAAGCCAAGAAAGGGGATCTGACCAGTTGAGACTGACAGTTGTCGTTGAAGTCATCTCGGTTATGTAGGTGCTCTAGGTGAGGGGGTGGTGCTACTGTTCCTCCGTCGTCACATGACCAGTTGTGTCTCTGTTGTCACCGTCGTCTGCATCTATAGTACTCTGTAGTAAGACACACATGGTTGATGTTTGTAAATAGAAAACACTGTTTATAGAAGAATTTATATAAAAAACCAGTAGTAAAAGTCAATTCCAAACTATAATTTACTTGACCAAAACTCTACCTACTCCTGCATAAGCAGAACTTTACAATATACTTAGAGAACTCTTTACTATCAGACGGTGTTCCTCGTTGACCGATGTGAACTCATGTGGTAGACATGAGTATAACATCTTTTGCCGATTATTCGGAACTAGAGAACGACAATCGTATGGACTATGCGCAACTCGTCTACAATGTTCTCCATTGTACACTTTCACACAACCCTGTTCAACAACACATTAGTACTGACATTGGGCACCCCTGAATATATAATGGGGCTTTTGATGGCCTACACGTAACCTCGATATATCCATTGGCCACGCTACAGAAAGGTGCTTCCCGCCAGACGTAAAATTAAATATTTCAATCGCACGCACTAATCCAATATTTGCTGATGAAGTCGATTTGCTAAGAAATGATATGAGGTCAGAGCAAGGAAACTTAATTATGAAATGTTGGTGTTAACTTGCAGGTCTTAAGTTTTGGAGTACAAAAATTGAAGCAACACAAACAAACAAATGAATGTAGTATGAAAATCTTATGGTCTGAAAGTACATAGTATGATACGTAGAGATCACCGAAATTAAATGGAAAAGAAGCTTTGCTTACATTAAGAATACTTGCACAATATATTTGCTTTAATTGGATAAGCGCAGTGGGAACAGACTTGTAACCAGAACAAATGAACGATAAAACAGTAACAATAAAGCAAGGCTTTTAGAAGTGAGTAACAAGAAACATGACCTTGGTTATTCACATTATATGTGACTTAGGTTTCTGAGATACAGGAATTCGTAAAAGAAGCGATATTAAGTTCTTGAAAGGCGAGTGAAAATTATGATTTAACTATTGTATAAAAGCACATGTACTTGTTTATTTCAACATTTTCTTGTTAGTTACCATGATTTGATATACGGTATATTTTGTTGATCAACCAATTTATTTCAAATTAGGCACAGTTCCTTAATTTGAAAACTATCTGTTCTTGTGTTCCAGTCCTTCCTTGTACGAATATGAGGGAAAGATTCAAATATCCCGTCAAATTATCCTGGTAAGTTCTTCCGGAATGTGCAAATAACGTTATCATCATGTAACTCAGTTAGCATTCACCGCATCGCCAAGTATCCACAACAGTAGGTGGAACTGCTGCTCTCACGATGATTCTTCTAGATGCAGGAATAGTCTGACCAAGGATTTGTTTATGTAAGGATGGATTTCAGTGTTAATGGTCATAATATAGGATACTGCAACAATTGCAACTCCTTCTCTCAAACGATAGGAGGAAAAACAAGGACATCTTCATCCATTAATTTTAGAAATAAATGTCCTAGAGAAGGAGACTGCGAAACCTGCAGCATCAGTACTCACAAAACTGAGCAAAAAGCAGAACCATGCCCAGCTTTCTCAAAGAAGTCAGAAACTTGCCCAGCATTCTCGAAGAAATCAAGACTTCAGATAGATATAGTCGATACTGATACTGATGAAGAATCTTGCACACATGATGGGAAACCTTGTTACAAAATGCAGTTCACCAGTTCTTGTCCTTTTATCCCCCAGGAGCTCAATTCCTATAGAGCTTATGCAGCATCTGGAAAAAACCCGTTCGAGTGTCCTGCCGCTAAAGTAAAATGTACATGTGGCATGCACAAAGAGAAAGTTTCCGAATGTTCTGGGAAAAACCCAAATGATTGTCCTGCTGCTAAAGTAAAATGTACTTGTGGTATGCACAAAGAGAAAGTTTTGGAATGTCCTGGAAGGCGAGAATCAAGTTCTAAAGTGAGCCAAAAAATGTGCTCGGCAGCTAAAAAATGTTGGGTATGTTTTGATTGTAAACGAATATGGCCCATTGATGAAGACATTAAGTTAAACATTCCTGTACAAAGAAGGCCTGTTATTAGATGTGCTACTCAAACTCGAGGAACTTTGGAACAAGAGGGGATATTGCCAGTGAATAGGAAATCAAGTGCAACATGCCCTGCTTCTATTCCTCCAACATGCGAAAGATACTTACGTCATAATAACATGTGTGATGATAGTGCATCAAGAGTATGTCCAGTTGCCATAGGTGAAGAATGTCCAGCTACAGGTCCAGCAAGTTGTGCAGGTATTAGAAATGCCATGAGAGAGGGAAAATTATCTCAAATGAGAGAACGCAAGAGTACAACAATTGGAGATAAACTAATCCCTTGTCCAGCATTCCAGAATAAGTTTTCCCAACAAAATATTGATGACTATGTATGTACACGACCACAAAATCAAAGCTGTTTTAGGCCTCCCAGAGATCGTCCAGAGACATTTAAATGTCCAGCTCCCCATTCAGAAGACAAATACACTTTCATTTCTTGTCCAATTCAGAAACGCGTTGAGCCACCCTTATGTAGATATTCAAGTTGTTCTGCAAATTGTTCATCAAGAAGTAGATAAAAATATTTTCAAAAGGTCACAGATCTACATTGGTTGAGTAGACGCCATCTTTACTTATCGGTACTTCTTCTACAGAAATAAGTTGGAATCATATTACGGCAGTTAATCTAAAATCCTAACTAAATATTTTAGTTATCGTTGCTTTAAAGTCAATAGCAAAATTACTATGCTTCTTTCCTCATATTCTCTTAGATTTATAATTATCTCTGTAATAATTACTCTAAATAAATAAATGTATATTTTAAAACCTTTTTTTTCTAAATTTTATTCATCAGTATTTGGATCATGTTAAAAATTACGAGCTATTAAACACATCTATCAAGTAAATCGATTTTACTTTACGATAAAACTTTAATATTTCTTTAAAAACTTGTAGTAAATGGATCGTCACGGAAATGGTTAGAAGTGTTGTGTGGATATGTGTTAAAGTAAAGGTATTATTATTTATTTAATTGAAAGTAGATGACGCCACCTTCTTCTTCTGTCAACGTATTTAGTTCTTTCGATTCTCAATACTTTCCTTTCGTTCTTCCTTACCTTTCCTGTCCTATCTGATAAGAATATAAATGAGTTGAGTTGATGTTGAGTTTAACGTTCCGTTCAGCAACGAGGCTATATGAGACGTGGACCTACTGATTAACGTAGAACCCGAACCACATGAGCAAGAATATAAATGAAATTATATTGAACTTCGGAGAATGATCTGGTACCAGCTGGTTGTGTAATATGACGGACGTCTTGTGATTTAAATGCTTGACTATGATTGATTATTTTTGAACGTGTGATGAAAACCAAGGATTAACTGACGTTGGTTGTCAGTTGAACCGGAAACGGGGTGCGTAGTGCACATACATTACATTTTGGGTAAGTTTATTATTTTTATATTGTGTAAAATGGTGTTAAATTGCATCTTACATAACTGTGAATATATTTGAACTATGTAAAATCATAATCTTTGACGATTCACTTGGGTAATGAGCATGTGTAGATTCCGCTTTGAGGAAATTGTAATTATTCAGAAGTTAAAAGAAGAAAATTAGAATTCCACTATAGGCCATGTCTCAATGACAGATTGAGACATGCATTTCAAGTTGTTCCTTTTCGGAACTATAGACCACATTTATTATATTTCATATTATTTTTCTGTATTAGTTTTTCCTTTCTTTCTTTTGTTTCTTTATAATAAATATTTGTTATTGCCATTTTAAATTAAGGATTGCCAATGCTACGAATTTACCAAAATAAAAAAAGTTTCAAATCCTTTAACTAAAGTTAATTTATCGTGAGAGAGAACATTTTTAATTTTTCTGGATGAGCTTAGCGATCTCTATGAAATACCGGCAAAATCTATCCCTAGGATCCAAAATCTATCTTTTGTTTGTATTATTTCCCCGGAGGTTGGGTCCGTGGTTGAAACACTTATTATTATTATTATTATTCCTTTTCAATTACGTATTAAGGGAGTTTTGTTAAAACTATTTCTTATCAGCAGATCTATACTCCCACACATTTTAACTTCTATTCTTTTAAACAGAGTAGAAGATGATCGTGGCTATACCTCTGTATTTAGAGGACTAAATAGATTATTTGAACGCACATAGTATTGAATTCAATTTTCATTCGAGGACAATGTCAATAAGTGGAAATGGTGAGAAAGTAGTATTGCAAAACTACTTGTAATCCACGTTGAGCAAGATCGGAAGTATGGTACCCTGAAAAGGGAGGAAGAGGTCTTATGGCTTCGAAGGAGTTTCTTCCCAGGTTATCTTCTGAAATAATCACCGAATGCTTGTTGAGATACATAACTTGCTTCTTACAGGATAAAATAGCTTTAAGATTAAAGTGTACAGACAATAGTACAAGAAACAATGTGTCATCTGGTTCTCGAGACCAGAGACAGATGATAGTACACTCATGGAAACTGCTGTATGCTTGTTTTTTAAAACTAATTTGTCATCAATCAGAGCATAAACAATCATAAATAACAAATATCACGTGTCACATTGTACGCCGAGAGCTGTAATCAAATTTGAAATACGTATAATATTGTCACTCCTGCATTTTGCACTAATAAATTTTGCACAAAATAATGTTCATTGTCCTTAAAACATCTGAACACTTTATTTTTTCCAATTTTTGTCTTTACGTATGTCGTTACTATTACACCATGCAATTTGACTACATTGTCTGTATTTCAACAAATATTCGTTCAATGTATGGACAAGAGTATGTAACACGTTCGAGTTCTATAGTGATCTTGCGTCTTCTTAAAGTACATACATACAGTCGCTCTCACAATTGAGCGTACACCTTGTTTGTTAACATAAAAATGCACAAAAGACATCTACATAATTGAATTATGTATTTCAAACTTAAAATATTACTTCCTGAACAGATCTGGAACAAATTAGAATACATTTTCTTCGTAAACATTATTTAAGTAATGAGCAAAAAAATTAGAAACAAAATAGTATGTGTATTTGGAGTCTCAAAATTGAGCGTACACACTTGAATACACATTTGAATATTGAGCTTACACATTTGATTATTGAACAGAAAAAATATTCAGTATTTTGTGGCACCACCTTTGGCTTTTATTACAGCAGCTAACCTTTTAGGCATGGAGTGTACATATTTGTGATTCAATAAAGGAAGAATTTTGCTCCATTTTTCTTCCAGAAACTTTTTTTCACTCAGTTTTATTCGTTATTTTATGTTTCTGCACTTGTTTTTCTAATTCCCAGCACAAATTCTCAATTGGATTTAAATCCGGAGACTGGGATGGAGTTTCCAACCTTTTTGGAGTGTTATATAATAACCACAGTTTGACAATATTGGCAATATGCTCAGGATCGTAGCCATGCTGAAAAAATACAATGACCCCATATCAAGTTTATTAGCACTTTCCTTGATATTATTATTTAACATTGACAAATACCCGTATTTGTCCATTGTGGTATGAATAAACTCCAGTTACCGACACCAGAAGCAGACATACAGCCCCAGAACATTACGGAGCCACCTCCGTGTTTGACAGTAAGTTGTAGATTTTCCTGTTGTTCGGCTTTATTGGGTCGCCGCCACATATACTGCAGTCCATCTGACCCGAACACATTAAACTTGCTTTCGTCACTGAATATTACTGAATCCCAGAATGTAAGAGGCTGTGAAATATACATTTTAGCGAACGCTAATATTTTAACTTTGTTAACTTCACTCATCCATGGCTTCTTTCTGGCTATATGATCATGATATCCAGCTCTTTTCAACGTCCTACGTATCGTTTCACACGAGATTGCTTTTCCCATCAAAAATAGAATTTTCGTGGCCAATTTTGGCACACTTTGACATGACATTCTTCTTATTTGCATAACTACATTTCTCTGCTCTCGCTTATTTACAATAGATTTTCTACCCCTCCCTCGTTTATTGCGCACTGTGACTTTATATTTAAATTTGTTAACAATTTTGTGCACTGTACAATGCGTTTTACGCACAAGCTGTCCAATTTGACGCAATGATTTACCTTTAAAGCGAACTTCACTATTAAGTTTCTGACTTCCATAGTTGTCTCTT
Organism: Thermobia domestica; assembly: GCF_964235325.1. Taxonomy (NCBI): domain Eukaryota; kingdom Metazoa; phylum Arthropoda; class Insecta; order Zygentoma; family Lepismatidae; genus Thermobia; species Thermobia domestica. Next base: position 28,720,214 of record NC_137454.1, read on the forward strand.
TTCTTCCAGTCATTTTGCTCTTGTTTTCACACAAAACACATTCGGCGCATCAAGATAGGTATTGATGAAGCACAACGTTCACTGAGTAAGGCCTATTGCACCTTTGTATCCCCTCTACAATCTTGAAATGGAGACAAATACTAAGGTGTACGCTCAATTCTGTGTCTTCGTTTTTTAGATCCTGCGGGCCCTAGTATGCATACATCCTTCCAAACACAGCAAATTCTTACTTACATTGGCTAAACAAGCTTCAAATTCCTTCAACATAGACCCATGCTAATTTATCGAAACAAAATATTATATACGTAGACATTATAGCAGTTTTAACATAATATCTACAAGTGTACGCTCAATTGTGAGAGTGACTGTATATACGATGAAAAAGTCGTGTATATATGAGGGAAGTCTTCTATATATAAGTACAGGGTTTTCATCAAGTCTGAACGGATTTAATTTGCTTATAATTTTCAGAAAAATGCTCATAATGAAATCAAATAAAGTGCAAACTTAATTAAATTTTTACCTGTAATCTGCACCAGCTCAGTTCATTCACCGCCACACATCCAACTGGGCGCCATTTACGTCCACACATTCGCGTAGGCGGCGCTGGAATCCACTCACAGCGTTCCGCCGTGTTGGCGGCCTCCCACTTCGAGGACGGTCCAGGACGCTTCCTGTTTCCAAGAACTTAGCATGCCACTTTCGGATTGCACTCTCAGTCGATGCCGGCTTTTTGAACTCTTTGGTGAACTTTCGACACACCAGAATTGGTGATTTTAGCTCTGCGTACTACAGAACACATTGCGCTTTCTCTTTCACCGACGCCATCTTTTATACGGTAAAAAAAATAGTCTTCTCAGAGGAGTTTTTCATTTATTTGTTTCTTTAAAAGACACACACACCAATACAGCTTACAACTTACTTTTAACAGTCAACATTGAAACAACAATGAAAACAACGATGGATGGAATTTGGTAAGAAACTGACCCTTGCCCTCCCTCTCCCTCTCTCAACGTGTTCAGAGTTGCCGCTTATCTAACAGTGTTGCCAACTAAAAATTTAATCCTTCCGCTACCGTTTGCACTTTATTTGATTTCATTATGAGCATTTTTATTAAAATTATAAGCAAATTAAATCCGTCCAGACTTTATGAAAACCCTGTATATGTCCATGTAGGAGACCGATTTTGATTTGGAAATGAAATGAAATGAAATCTTTAAGTTTTACGTCCCACGATTATGCCGGTTAGGCTAAAGGAGACGGTGATGATGAGAGATGAGTGAAATGGTGGAATGAAGAAAGTGGGAGGAAACGGGAGAACCCCGAGAAAACCTACGAGCACGGTGTTTGTCCACCACAAAGTCCACACGGCGCGAGCTGGGATCGAACCAGGGACCCGAAGCACCGGAGGTGAACGCTCTACCACTGAGCCACCGCGCCCCCCTAGATTTTGATTTGGGTGGGAGCTGATGTGGTTCGTGTTTCACGGTTAAGAGCCTGACATACTAAATACAAAATTTACCATTTTTCTTTTGGTAGCTTTTCATAAGTGAAAGGAGATAATGAAATGCAACTTACCACAATCATAGATAATGTTATTCTGCAACAAAAAATATGAACCTGAAGAATTTTCAGTTTTGCCATCCATAGATACTACAGTGTTGCCAGAATAACGTTTCCCCCAAAATCTAAGTTAAGGCAGCGACTAGAGAAACGAATTCAACTGCACTTGATTACGTATCGTGTTGTTTTGATATATTGTCAACTACTTTTTAAATAACATTATTATTTAATTTTAATAACTGTATGTTCAAACTATTGTGCTTATTACATACTAAATACAACTATTATTTATTTATCAGAAAACAACGGATATATACAAAGAAGAATATATTACTCATGGCTTTTGAACATTCATGTTCAGTAAGAAAAGTAGGCTTGTTAATAATGAAAAATTTCTCCAAATGACTTCTACATCGCATATGTTGTGACAAATAGGTTATGAGTCCTCTATGATAATTGTGATTAGTAAAGTATATTAATGATATACGTTAAGAGACAAGAAAGTAAAAACACCTGGTTGAGCATTCAATTTATGCTCTCATAGCGTAAACATATGGGTTCTATTAATATTAATAATAATAATGAGGAAAACATAACAAATGAAATATAATAAACAGTAGGTAAAATGCCTGTTCTTAGCACGAGGCAATAAGTTTATGGAAAGTATTTAAACTCGCTTTTCCTTACCACACATATTTCAATGAAAGTGTAAATGAAAACAAAAAATTTCTGGTGTCACACAATTCCACACTCAACCCTCATTCTCATTCCAATGGGGCTGAACTTGGCATCGGGAGTGCCACTTTTCATATAAGCGACCCCGAAAACGAATTGTTGTCACATAAAGAACGCAAGTTTCGAAATTCCCGCCATTTCCGTTCTAGTAAGTTGGCACCACTGAATGTTACACGATTTTCATCTGCTGTCTTTGTTGTTAGTAGTGACAGAGCGCCAAATAGTTCACGATAGTCATGTGCTTTCTGTACGGGTAGGAATGGAGCGCACCATGACAACACGCAGTTCCGTCGTGAAATGCTGTCTCTGATAGACTTGTAATTAACAGACGATGGCGTCGGAGGCTTTAGCTGTCTGAATTATAGCGAAAGACGGTTGAGATTTTTAAATATAGAAACCAGGTCTGTTTAGAAATGACGTTTTCTCAACAGGTTTAGTTTTAATATTAATTTATTGGATTAAAGTTAGAGTCAACAGATCGGGATACAAGAATACAAAATATAGTTACTTTGAGATCTAAGGAAAGGTTAATGAGGAGATAGGTGTCAAATAGTTTAGGTTTTCAAAGATATTGGTAGCATCAAGAAAAAACACAATGGTATTAGTTATTTCTGTGAAATATACCTTGGCTTGGCCTCAATATGTAAAAACAAGAATGAATCGCGGAATGAATAAACACAGAACACCTAATTTGCAGTGGACAGTTATTTGCTATTAAAAAGACTTTTTAGCCATTTATAGTACAAATATTAACACTTTGAACGCCAAGCTATTTTTAGTGAATCGTACATTCAGGCCAAGGTCTTTTTTTTTAACATTTTTATAATCAGTAATGAATTTCACCATCCGAAAAACAAAGAAAATATATGAAAGTCGTATGTCATGGCTATATATTACACCAAGAGGCCTTCTTCCGGAATTCACATTCTACTTCTTTGAATCAATGTCCACTGGTGGAACACGGGGCTTCGAACAGTGACTGCTGTACATGCCATGGGTGGTACACGTGGCCCGACATAGAGGAGCTTTGTCGTATACACGTATACATGAAAATAGTTCACTATTGGTACGTGACCAATGCCATAAGTCCGCTTAAAAAAATATAGGCACATTGAATCCACACTTGTGATGGATGTAGTAAAGGTAAGACGTAAGTGTTAACTCTTTGAACAAGGTACCAGAAGTTTTTCGCCATTCTCGAACCACTGTCATTTGCTGACGCCATCTTCCATCACTGACGCTGTGACCAGAAGATTATGCCACCTCTTACGAAGCCCTTCAGGAACTTCGCTTGTGTCTTAGCCGCTCGATTCGCAAGTGAATTTGCCTTCTGCCACCCTATGTACGATTCCAATAACTTGTATAATAATTATCCCGTGTGGGTTTGTGTTACCTATGTGTTAATGAAATGTCTTCAGTGACGTCGACCGTAACCCAGGAGTACAACATCCAAAGCAACTTCTAGAGACGACGAGGTAGGAACTGCGTTTTCAGGTGGGTTACTACGCTTATTTCCTTTTATATAGCCATATTTGTATAGTTTCCTTTACCTACTTCTTGTATTTCCAAATTGTCTTGTTATTTAAATCAAGGGGATGACTTTCTCAAGTACCCTTTGTGTCATTTCATGATCTATTACATGTTACGTCTTTGGAAAGCAAATAAGCTATAGAATTAATTTTCAAACAAGAAAATGTTTAATATTGTTTATTAATGATTTCGCAAACTTCACTATTGTAATAATGATGTATATCCTTTCCAAACTTCATTATTGTAATTTCGCTTGATTTATAACAAGCCCGGGCGTAACTGTCAAAACCAAGGATGTTATAAAATAGAGGATCTGTCCATACGTATCTTCATCATATGAACTCAATGTAGCCAGAAAACAACCGAGCATCGTTTGAGCCGGCACGTCTGATTGGCTACTCTCGTTTCCGCCATGATTGTTGGCTTGAAACATTGCAATCTTAGTGGCGCGGAGTGGGCAGAGTAGGTGTGGCGAAACTATGACGTATGGCTTCACGATTTTGTTGTATGGGCAGATCCTCTATTTTATAACATCCTTGGTCAAAACCATTATCTTGTAGGTACCGTCTAATAAATAAGGATCTATTTAAAAACCCCTTATAAACAGTCTTCTTAAAGACTACTAAAGTTTTTTTTATATGTTGCCCCTAATGGGACATGTATAAGCTGCCGCTTTGCTAAAGTGTAGTAAATTGCAAGATTGTCAAATTGCAATACATTATATTCTATCGTTCGGAGGTCCGGATAGATTCAGGTATCCTAGTTATGACTATTTATTCAATTTGCGCTTGAAACATTTAATTTGGTACGGCCAGGAATAAATCATACTTATAAATTAATCATTTGTACCAACTTATATGGTGTGTACAAAGACCCTCAGACCAAAGACCAACTTGAGAGAGTGACACAAACTATTCATTTGTTTTGAATGCAAGTCTAGAAGTAATGTTCTGAAAACGAATATCCACTGAATTTTCCTACCAGTAGTCCACGTGGGGCTTGTTTCTCTCAAGCACCTCCATGGCGCTACAGGTCATTTTGAATCCAGTGATCTACCTCAGACTATGAAAATCTTTGACGATCTACGACAGTGCTTTGGCAATCAATCAATGTACAATTGTTACTGGCACTGCACTTTCATTCCTTTAATACAGTTTTAGAAAGGAAGTTGTGGTTATGACTGTTCTTTTGCAAAGTGGGATAATGCCTTTCCAAGTTGTCTTTCTTTATCAGCGCAACATACAGGAAGGATTCTACTATGAACACATTCATTTATTCTTCGACACAGCAAAGGAGAAATAGTGTTCGCATTCTTCATGGAAATAATGTTCGCATTATTCACGTTTTCGTCCTTTTATTCGAAATCATTTTACCATAATTGAAACTAACTCACTATTCGCAGGCGATTGGTAGGCCCAGTGGCGTATTTAGGAGAGGCTTCCGGGCTTAAGCCCTCCCGAAATCTTACTTATTATAGTAAACTATATGAAATATCTTGCAAAATTTTCACATTTTCAGGTAAAGTCCCCCCGAAACAAAATCGTAAATACGCCACTGGGTAGGCCCTATGTAAGATTTCTTTTCTTATAACATCCCTCTTTCCGAAAAGTTTCGCGATCTACCTGAAACTCAGCGGCAATCGACTGTGGTATGATATTTGCCACTGAAGTACATTATCAAAACTGAACAGAGTTGTATGTAAAATCAATTTACATTGTCTGGATTCGGCAAATTCGAATGAGAACAAAGACTATCTAAATTCAGTATACCCTCATACGTGGCAATACAAAATAAGATGGCACAAATTTCGAAAATTTAACAGAAGAAAATATTATATTACCTTGCACTGGATTCACTTTTTCTCCATTCGGCAATCTCTGATTACTTCAAAAACAAAGGAAAATGACATTCCTTGAAGAAAATAGGAAAGACCCCGGTTGAAAATATACAAAGTGGGGGGGGGAAGTTACAAACTACAAAAAGTAATATATATATATATATATATATATATATATATATATATATATATATATATATATATATATATATATATATTACAAACAAGGGCGCCCATGTTGTGGTTTTCAAGGGGGGGCAAGTATAAGCGACGTTACAAATATAATTTCAAATTTTGCTGTAACTAATGTAAAAATTCTATTGGATTTTCGATATTCCCAAGTACAATTTCCTCTTAGGGGGGAAACGAGCGCTCCACCTTGCCCCCCTGATGGGCGCCCTTGTTTACAAATAAAGTTAGTCAATCTGAAAGGCAATCATGTATGATATAGAAACAATATTCCTGAATAATAGATTGAGGGTGAAGGAAATGAAAATAACGAGAAAAAATAATCTCAAAGAAGAAATGAGGAATAAGAAAAATATAGTTGGTGAAGTATCTCAAGATAGTGACCATTAAGAAAGAGTTTCTCAGTTTTGAATATTGTTTACACTTTTTTTTGTATTTTTCTAGTTAAGTTTCTTGCGTTTTTATACTTAGGTATGTACTATTAAACGAAAAGTGTAAATATTTTCTTCAAATGAAAGAAGAAATTATTCAAGGAATTATCCAGAAGACATGAGTCACTAATACGATTTCTAATTATAATATTTTATTATTATTATTATTATTATTATTATTATTATTAATATTATTATTATTATTATTATTATTATTATTATTATTATTATTATTATTATTATTATTATTATTATTATTATTATTATTATTATTATTACAAGCTCAATATAATGCTGTATAAATAATATTAGAAAATATTAGAATATGATTATTTTATATATGGCTCTTGATACGAGGAATTGTAGACAAATATGTTATGGAACCATCTCTACTACTACTATAGGATATTTTTCGAGATTATAACAACTGGAATATTTTCAAACAATTACAAATAATCGATTCGGGTAAATTATCAGCTTATAGGGATTATTATTATTAATTATGATGAAATAAATATTATATTGTTCAAAAAAAGAACAAATAACATAAAATGAATTGACGAAATAACTATTACATTATTCAAAACAAGGACAAATAACATGAAATAAAGTGACAAAATTAATATTATATTGTTTAAAACAAGGACAAATGATCTTATGAATCCGTTAAATAATGGATATTCTATACATCAAATATTTTTCAAGAATGAACAGCTAAAATGAATTATTTTTGAAAATTTATAAGGGTAAATTTATGTTTAATTAAGATAAAAGATTTCTTCTAACTTGTGTGAAGAGAAGGTATTAACAATAGTAGATAACATGGACTTAAATTTGCACCTAAAAGTACCGAAAGATATTTAGTTGGGCGCAGAGTGCTTCACTTCAGAAAAATATGTCCATTGAAATCCAAAATCGTCAGTTATATCTTTACGCGTACTATAATATAAATATGAATATTATTTTATTCTATATAATTTCTTAATTGGTTACGTAAAAAGTTTCACTTTTAATCTTCTAATTTAAATATAATTTTCCCTTCAGTTTCTTATTAGCTTTTCTTGTTTCACATAATCGGCATGTACCTCAAACTGTGCTCCAGAACCAGAAGTAAAATAGTAGATGATGTAAGGTGTACCAGATACCTCCTTCCATACTTTGGAGGAGAACTAATGTATGTTCTTAACCAAATTTCATTTTTGGAAGATATGTAGAGTGTTTATCAGTAAGGACATTTCTATTACGTACATTTCTATATGTAGTTAGTGCAGTTTCACAGGATGCCTTCATAAAAATAACTTTACAGTTAAAATAAGTTACTGCACATGAAAGGGGGTGTTTATGATATTAATTTCCACCGGTGCGTATTTTTGCAGGAAAGCTATATTCTGTGCTAACCCATTTTAGGTATACATATATAGATAGTTTCATAATGTATGTACTTCTTTCATCAGGAAATGCACTTACAGTATCTTATAAATAATTTGTAGTGAAAGGAGTTGCATTCTTGGGTGTACATGTTGCAGATTGTCTTTAGGGGGGGCTTATCCCTAAAGGATATAAAAAGAGCGTCTGGATATGCTATAAAAAACTACAGTGCAAAAAGAGGTGAGGAAATTTCAGTTTACGAAAGAAGGTATTATTTTATTTGTGTATAGCTCGCTCCCCTCAGTTCTTTGTCACCGGAACTGGAAAAGTCACTACTATTACTACCACTACCGGTACAACTACTACTACTACTGATACTACTACTACTTATATCGAGAACAGAACCCAACCAAACTGCGGGGCTTCAAACCCGTTCCTACAACAACAACAACAACAACAACTACTACTACTACTACTACTATTGCTACCAACTACTACTACTACCGCTACTACTACTACTACTTAAGCTTCCTTACTACAAGATTTACATCTTAAATCTTTATAACATGCGATTCCGATTCATTATGAACTAATATGAATCGTTAGAATCACTATGATTCGTTAAAAATCACTGGGAGGGAGCAGGCTATACTCAATCCCTTTATTTAAGAAGGTCAATGAGAAAGAACAATGTATAACTACTCAAAATATGACAGAATCTTATCTATCACAAATACAAAATGTACCGGTAAAGTTTGCTCTTTAACATGAAATACTCCATAAGCAAGTCAAGATGAAGTAAAGTTTTATGTGAAGGCAATGTACAAAGTGATTGCGCATACTCATAGAAGTATCGCAAAGCTGTGCTACACGTAAGGCATGAAATGCTTTTTCATATGAAGTGCTTTTCCACTATCTTCTTTCATGCACATACTCTCCGTCGCTGACGCGCCTGCTCCCTGTAGACGCGCCTCTGTGCGGGGCCCTTGTTGCTTTCCTGCCTCAACTTCGTTATATAGCATTTGTGCTCTTTAGTGGTACCCAGCAGAGGTTAGTTCGTGTTTTCGAACTGATGTTCTTATTGTATATGTCCACACACTGTATTTATACTGCTGATTGGTAAAGCTTTGCTAAGCGAATCTGCATCCAGTAATGCAATTCTTCCCTTAAGAAACACTTTCTATAGTACTGAGAGTGATATTCCTAATGAAAGTAGTGAATATATCATGAATATAAATATGTTTACCTGAACTGGGAATGCACGGAAAAATAAACCAACCCTTGTTAGGTTTCCAATAAAACACATAAAAGGTTACCTAAACGAATCAGGGCAGAGCTAAGCTAAAGTGACTGCGAAGTAGGTTTTGTAGAGAGAACGTGCGTCAGCGACGGTGAGTATACGCGTAAACGAGGATCTCGAAAAAAAATAACTTTACATATGTCATGTGTATGTTTAAAAACCTAGTGTTACATAAAGAAATTAAGAAGTTGCTTTGCACTGGAACATTGCATTCACATAGTATTTGGATAATCATGGCTTTCTTATGCAGCATTAAGTGATTAAAAGCATACAGTTTGAATTCTGTTTTGGACATCGCAGCTGGCAGTGTCTGTTCCTGTAACAGTGCGAGATATCGTTCAGCAGTTAATGTCTCTGAAATGATACTTCTCTGCATCGGTCATTTTGGAGGAATTTGTCCACTTAGAATTGTCAGATGAGCAATAGCACATATTTTGCTTATTAACCTCCAAATTTACGTAGAAGTAAGATTCATTTGAATGGAGTATCTGCATAGCAAAGTTAGGGTTTAACCCTAATTCCTCGATAGCCTACTCACAAAACTGTACTCAAGGATTAGGACCGTCTTCGGAGAGGTGTTTCTGCATTTGTATCTTATATGGATGTCACTTACACTTGTGCAGCACTTTGTGCACTGAACTATGACTCACTCCATATTGCATTAATAAACAGCATGTGCTCTGCTGCGATGGCTTCGAGAAGGCCAGCATTGCCTTAGACGTGCTTCGTGTCTGCCTGTTGGCGATCGTTCTCTATGACGTCTGTCCACAACTGTACTCGTCTCCTGAAGTTTGGTTACTAACTGTGACATTGTAACATGTGATACAGGGTCACTTGTGGATGTCTTAGTTGAAATCGGCAGCCAGTGCACTTCTTCTGCCCCACAGTTTGATTATCTGGATGCATTCCTCACGTGTTACCGTGGTTTCATCTGTGCAAGAAAGAGGTAAACATAACTTTCACCTGCCAATAACTTCTCACCAAACTAAGTTCTGTAAAATATAATTGCATATTTGACATCCTGTGAAAAGTCTAGCCTATGGTCATATCGGATAGCAAAGTTACCCACCTATGTTCATAGTAAAAATTTCGAATTGAAGATGGCGGGAACAAGATAGCATCTATCCGTGTCACATACTCCCAATAATGACCCTTTACGCCTAATGTATATCGCCCATTTCACATTCAATGAAATTACCCGCGTGGATTTTAAAAAGGATGGTAAGCGACATTTGATACACCCTATATGAGGTATATTTACTCTGTGTCTGTCTGTTCATGTGTCCTAGAGTTTTGACCAAAATGTAGAAGTTAGTTTATGGACATGATCGATCCAGGTAATCCCAGGATGACAAATCGAATATCGGTTTCCCACATATTTCTATGAGAAAAATTATAGATATCGTTCTCGCTTGATAGACAAACGGATTTTCATCATATTTCATGACATTGCGTAATGTGACACGGCTAACACTGATAGACCTCGTGCGTCGGTGGAAATAGTAGATGCTGTAACATTCACCGTATTCATGTGACATAAGCTTGTACGATTACGGCCTTTCCGCCAAAATGAAGGAACCAATTCGCGGGGAAGTATTACAACACAAGAGAAACCCCATCCGTACTGTATGGTGGTTTCTGCGGGTCATTGACGAAGATTGACGCGCTGACGTTGTATGATCCTTTCCACACGGTTGGCAGAAAGGGATAAAGATGGAAGGCAATTACATTAAAGAAATGTAATAGGCGTTGTTCTGTGCATGTTACCAGGTACGAATTACACCAGTGTTGACGTTACTTTTTATCCAATCCAAGTAGGATAGTATAGGTAACCAAATATAGCTAGCGGCATTTATTAACATCAGGCAGGCAAGCGATAGCACAGGTAGCGATATCTATTAACGTCAAGCACTCAAGAGAGAAGACAGGTAGCGATATCTATTAACGTCATGCACTCATGCGATAGCACAGGTAGCGATATCTATTAACGTTAGGTACTCAAGTAATAGCACAAGTAGTGATATGTATTAACGTTATCTAGTCATGTGATAACGCAGGTAGCGATATCTATTAACGTCAGGCAGTCAAACGATAGCACAGGTAGCGATATCTATTAACGCCATACAGTGAAGCGATAACAGGTATCGATATCTATTAACGTCATGTAGTCATGCGATAAAACAGGTAGGGATATCTATTAACGTCAGATACTCAAGCAATAGCACAAATAGCGATAGGAATTAACGCCATCTAGTCATGTAATAACACAGGTAGCGATATCTATTAACGTCAAGCACCCAAGCGAGAGCACAGGTTGCGATATCTATTACCGTCAGACGGGCAATCGATAGCACAGGTTGCAATATCTATTGACATGAGTATTAATTATGATTAGCGTGACCCACAGACTGAGACATTTTCTGTTTCTTATAAAAATATATTTAAAAAATTTTAATAAACAATTCTTTTTTCTTCATTTCAGTTTCGTCTGTATGAATATGATCAACATAGTAGGAAAGCAAATGTGTGCGATAAATATATAAATAAATATCTATTTAAAATAAACAACAATGAATTGGATCAGTTAAACTTATTGAAAATGAAATATTTCATATGTCTTTGGAGTAAAATTATGGCGTATCAAACAGAATAAGCTTACAAATAATCATTATTCTACTTTAGTAAATCTTAAAATAATCATGAAGTTGAACACTTTTTCAGCATTAGCTTTAAGTTTTAAAAAATATATATATACAGAGGTTGGTTTGTTAAGGAACTTTGTATTTTCCTTTCTTGATTGCCCATGAACATTCATACTTCAAGGAAAAGCTAGGTTTGAAGACTCATCAAAATGGAGCAGAAGAGAAAAGTTTCATCAAGCATGAGGAACAATGATAATAGTAATATTCAATCTACCGGAAAGTTAGAACGGAACTCTCAGGCTATTGACTGTTCACCGGAAAATGAAAGGTGGCAATGTTCCCGTAATCAGAGATCAATTGCCAGTTCACGTCTTGTGTTAAACTACAATAAAATATCATCGGTGAATTCGGTAACGTTTGCAAGTGAAACACAACATCAATTCGACCTGGATGAAGATCACCAAAGTGGTATAGATTCAACTATGGATATACTTCGTGATGTAGCTTCTACAGCCTCAAGTATTCTAACAGATTTTTGTGATATGGGTGTTTCCCTTCTCAATAAATTCTTTGGTTATTTTGCTAATCAAGAAGACAATTGTGGAGATGAAACACAAATTGAAGAACCATTGGTAAATATAGATGTACATGACAATGTACCTGCAAAAAGTTCAGAAGCCAAGTTACGAAGATCAACTGAAAATTTAGTACCGATGCCACTTCCGTATCGCTCTGTTACTTCGCTTTCTGCTTCCCAAATGCTTAAGAAAAATTTCAGTACTCAACTAGTATATACGTGCAAAAGTGTTGAAAAATATCAGAATTCCGAAGTAAGTGTTAGTACTAGTTCCGAAACATCATTAACAGATAGTAATAATAATAAGGCAAGCGTATATAATATGGAAGCCGACAATACTAAATCTTGTTTATCAGTTTTGGATGGCATATATTCTCATGTAAAAAGTAAAGAATGTTCAGTTGAAAGAAATAATATTTTGCGATTTTCAGCTATTGGCTCTTGTCCAGATCTTGAGATTCAAAACGAAAGTTCTGAAGTTGAAAGTTGTATTGTGAAAAAAGAAGTAAATACAAATATATGGGACAAGGTATCTGAACCTAACTTAGAAGACGAATTAAAAAGTTCAATTGGAAGCATAATACCAATACCGCTTACTTATTCTTCTTCTGATATTTCGCTTTCTGCTTTGGAAGTGATTGAGAAAATTCTTGGTACTCAAAACAATGTTTTTATAGATAAAAAGGCTGCCAGTGAACGAATGTATGCACGTACAGAAGGCGATAAATACCCAGCTAGCAAAAAGGATGAAGAAGTTCAAACAATAGGAATACAACGTGGAAATTATTCTAGAAAGAAATCTGTGCTGTATGTAGCTAAAAAGAATAGATTCTTTAAGAAAATACAGCACACTATGAATTCTCGTAACACGATTAAGAAATTACGTAAAATCAACAAATATCCTAGTATAGAACGTATAAATCCTAGTAAAACTTGTGAACTGACGGTGAAATCAAACAATTCTCTTAGCTCACAGAGTGTAAAATATCCATTATTGATGTCCGAAAGTCACCTTACAACTAAAAGCAAAGAACTTGGAATTATACCAAAGAAACAATCATCACAGAGTTCAGAAAAGAATGTGAACACCAAGAGTAAAGAATCAGGGGAATTATTTGCAGTTAACGCTGGTTTGGAAACAAAGGACAAAGGAACAAAATGTAACACTTCAGAAGAAAATTTACTATCATTAACGAAGCCTCCAAATAATGATAATATGTACAGTGGAAAGTTCTCACCAAATAACCAAGCTATACTTGTGGTACGTGCTGAAGATATACCTATAGTAAAAGAATCACCTAATATTGATGGGGATATTGTAACTTCAGTAACACTGACAGCTTCTATTCTACAAGAGCTGAACAAAATACCTTCTACAAATGAGGTAATTAAAGATTCTAATATCGAGGGCCAACGGAGCCAAACTGCAATGGAGAATAATGGTCCAGTTAACGATATAGATAGAATACATACAGATAAATCTGATTCAATAAAACAAAGATCATCATATGAACAAAGAAATACTTCGAAACTGTCAACTGGCACAAATGTATCGAGTCGAGATACTGATGCACGCTTTCCTGACCCAGATGCAATAAATGAATTAAATAATACTAGTAAATGTTCAAAGGGAAATAGAGGGGTTTTCTTGATAAGAGAAGCTTATGAATTGCCTATGAGGCGTACAACAAAATATCCAAGCTCTTACCGAAATAAAATATTCTCATCTGCTAAAGAACAAAATGTATTGTATCAGAAATTAGGTGGATATTCGAACGATCAGAGGAAGAATGACATACCACAAAAATGTAGACCTAAGGAACATGAACAATGCAGATCTCTTCTGATGGGTTTAAACTGTATGTTTGCGAAGAATGGTACTTGTCCAGCTGCAATGGGGTGGAAGTCAATCATTGAGGAATATGAGACACCTTCGAATGAGCAATGTGACATTAAATATATGAATGCCAATGCAATGCTGTCATGCTCTACAGTTCAAGATAGCTCCTACGAGATTTATACCTATAATGAAAGTACTGTGTACTCAAGACGTAAAGAATCTGTGGCTTCATTTGATGAAAGTGAATTCATATGTCCATGCATTGAAAGATTCCTGTATAAACTTACCCAAACTAGCACTTATCCACCCGGAAATATGGAATATAGAAGCGAGAGGTGGAATTTAGTACCAACGGAAGATTGTTCATTTTGTACGTGTTCTGTGAACAGAAAGACTTCGGCAGTTTCGAGTGTGACGTGGGAAAACATTGAACAGACCAACTCATTGTCTTCTTGGCAGAATACGTATGGCCCTTTAGAGACCGAAGTGAAATCTGCAAATGCTAATGCGAATGGTACTCCAACTTCAAAGATGAGAGTGACTTCTCCAAATGATAATACCACATCTTCAATTGCGAATGATAAAGCTGATAAATCGAAATATCAAGGAACGCAGAATAAGGAGTTCTTACCCAAACCGGCAGCCAAAAGAAACATACACGTGAAAAATGAAAGTAACACCCAAGTAACCCGTGATACGAAATTATTGAATATTAATACGAAAGTTGATAAGGTACAATCCAAACATCACGTGACTAGTATATCGAAAGGAAAGAGCAAGTCAAATTCATTTCGTGAAACGCCTAAAAGAATATTACAGAGAATTGAAAATAATAAGAAAAATCCTAATGTGAGTGAAAAAGCTATATCTTCGCCCAATACAAATTTCAAGGCACAATTTACTGCCAGAAATAGAGCATACTCAACTTTGAAAAGAGATTATAATAAACCAGGTGCTACACTTGCAAAACGAACTGTCTCTAACACTACCAAAAATGTTACATATATTTCGAAAACTTTAACATCTGCGTCTAAAACAACTATTGCTGAAGAAACGAATAAGGAATCAGCTGTTGAAAGCAAAAATAGAAGAGCGTCTTTGATGTCAACACTTAAGATCGCAGAACATAACAGTAGCGGTAGAAGTAGTACATATCTTTGTAGACAACAAAATAAGTCTTCAAGATATGCTGCATTAGGTACAAGATCCATAGTTATTCTCTATAATTATCGCCCAATAGATGATGGTCAAAATATTAGTTTACACGCAAATATAGAAAAGCCTAGAGGAGAAGTGATCAAAGAAAATGTTGTTCAAAATAATCTGAGTAGGAATTTGGCACCACAGTGCACTCGGAATGTACCTATATGTCCAGTAATTAATTATACTATTTGTCCGGCAACCAGAGAAGAACAATGTCCAGAGAAGGAAGTACTGCAACTATATTTTAATAAGAAAGCCTTACAGAGGCAAGGACTAAGAAATTATGACACGGACAAGTCAGTGAAGGGAGTAGGAACAAATAATATTTCGAGCTCTCAACCTCAGCAGCAAGGAATGTTGTGTCCAGCTTTCAGTACAGTGAATCGTTCCTTTCTGGAAGGTTCACAGACTTACGATACATCTCTTTTATTTTTTGGAACAAGTGAGGAAATGTTATCTCCTAAGAATAAACAGGCAGCGGTTGAGAGTGTGGTACAAAAGTGTTCATGCAGGGATCAATATCCATCAAATCTCAAAAATACATTGACACCATGCTCTACAAGTTCAAATCAATGGCCGTCACATCAAGGAATACAATCAAAAAACAGGGAAGTACGTAATTATTATCCATTCGTGAAACAGACTACAAAATCTACAACTGTACAAGGTTACAGATATCCTACTAACATGAAGTTCCAAGATAATACTCATAGTGAATCATATTCTAATATGGGGAGAATTGTACCATGTATGGACCCAAATGCTAATCGAACATATCCGAATTCCTTACAAAAACGCCAAACAGATCCTATGATTGTACCAAAGGTATGTCCAGCTTATACACATGAAGTAGTTGTAGTGCACAGATCAAGAAAACCATTACGAATGTCCTTGGATATTAGAGTATAAAACACTATATTAAACCAACCAAAACACATAAAAAATACAAATATTTGTGACATTGTTCAATACACATTTGGTGGAGTTACACAATTGAAATTGGTAAAGTTAGATATTAAAATATTATAAGAAGTTTTATATCAGGTAAAAGAGAACAAGATAGTATTTGACTTTCACTTTGCTGTTCATCTACTGTATTGATAAGGTGAAGAAATAAATAGTGTTTCGTGAATATAACAAAGTCTTAGATTCAGCTATATATTTTCTTGAGTATATTGTTAAACCATATCACTCCAAATCAATGATGCTAAGCTTTCCAGACTTTTTAAAAATATTTTCCATTTTCAGATTTTTCCTTCGTTCACAACTCAGACAATGCCAGTTAATACGTGTGTTTTTTTTAAGCGCTTGCTACGGATTCAATCCCAATCAAAAGTATGTACCTAAATTCAAAACCGATTAGTTGTCTCGATTCCATCATAAGCTGTGGCTCCCGCTTCATACAGGTAAAATGGAACGTTAATTTGAAAATAACAACTGAACATACACTGCAAAAATAATGTGCTTTTTATTAGACTTCCTAACAGTTCGAGTGCATAAGTAACTGAAGCGTTATACTTGGCGCCTGAAAAGTCCCTGTACCCGTAAGTTTAAGTCAGAGAGAAAGTTTAGTTGTGGTATTGCTAACACTGGTTTCACGTCCACAGATTGCACTCTCTGGTATCCCTGAGTTCAAAACCACTTGAATCATTTGATTGTGAAACTATGACTGATGTGAGAGCCAGCATTTACACAGTTGAAGATCGGTTTGTGACATATGTATCGGTGCACCTACGATCACATACAGGGCAAACAGTAATACAGGCAATGACTGCATTTAAAGCTAGCTTTGGCAAGACCTATCTTGTAAAGTACGCGTAACTCTCCTTGATTAGGAGAAACGAGTGTGTGTGACACTCAGGATGTGTCAAACTCAGGTGAGAAATCATGCGCTGTCGTCGCTCGGTTAATTGCGATATCCTCAACTAAATCGTTTTAAAAAAAAAAGTTCAGCTGAACTGAATTTATCGCGTTCAACAATCCCATTCTCTTTGATATTCAAATCTAAGATTACGTGGACTTCACGGATATCCTCTAGAACATGTTAACAGCAATCACAGCAAAAACCAAAAGTGAAAGTAGTATAAAAATAAAATTAACCATTAACAGCTTCCATGTTTATCGCCAGATAGCGACAAATAGGCTTCTAGAATCGATTCAGCGTCTGAAGAAAAGATAACGCCTTTATCCGCATCTCTATTAAATTCCAAAATAGCCTAGTAGAAATTACTAAACTTCAAAGTTTTAATATTGCTCTCCATATGGCAAAAACAGTAAGGGAAAGCAAAAAGTGGTTCGATTCACTGTCGCACCAAAAGGTTTCACCTGTTTCGGTAACCCTCTATTCAAATCGGAGGTGGTAGAAACTAATCATTTCAGTGTTCAATGATTGATTGTCATTCAGCAAACATGATAACAACATGTAGATTTTTGCAGTTGATTCAGTGTCTGCAGAAAAGATACTATCTTCGCCCGGATCTCTTTCTACTAAAACCGGAAGTGGTAGAAATTTACTACTATTTCCAGTTTCAGTATTGATCTCCATAAAGCAAAAGCAATAAGTGATAGGGGAAGGGCGGGTAAAGTGGCACACAAGTTATAAATGGCGTAATATTGTCGGAACAAACGCACTAACAGAATGTTTTATACAGTTTGGAAAACTTAGATCTTCTATCATATTATACAAAAAAAAAAGAAACGAAAATTGAACACGTAAACATGTTGATAGACGAGATTTCATGTCGATATGCGAAAGTTCACTTTGCCCGCCTATAAGCGGGTAAACTGAAATGTACATGTATGTAGAGTAAAAGTTTTTTTTTTTTTTTGATAATGTTGCGAATTTAGTTCAGACGCTAGTTACGCAATTATTACCTCCGGAGAGCAAGTTATGAAGTTACAGATTTGTAAACTCTGTGTTTACAATACATTAGTAAGAAATGAAATAGAAAGTACAAATAAAAAATACAGATTTTGCATATATGTCTATTCAAACGATGTCTATGAAAATCCACTCCGAATGCAGCTAACTATTTTCACGTAGTTATAAAGGTTATAAAGTTGCCGGTTTAGTTCTCAAGAATCTTGACTGTCCGAACAATTATCATGAGTCCACTCAAAACAAATCATACATTGAGCCCACGCTTGAAGTAATTATTGCATTGTAAGTTGGCGGTTTGAAATTATATATTTATAAATACACTCTAAAATGACAAGACTTCTGTAAATAAGAAAACAGTATGTAATATAAAAATGTAAAAATAGTCAATTAATATCATGCATTAGTGTCCTTTCTTTGTTTATTTCTAGGAGCAAACCTACCATAAGCAAAGTATGCCTCAATGGAGCACATTTACTTACACGACCAATCACTTTTCGAATACGACTTGCCTTGTTTATTTGTGTAATGGAAGCTGGCAAAGTGAAACAGTTCCACTTTGCCCGCCGTCTGTTATTGCCTGCGTCAGCACGATTCACATTTTATACATCTCCAAATCAAGGTTTTCATCAATTCACAAAAACATTTCATCTACTATAAATAATGCGGTACTCACCTGATTGCAAAATATGTATTTCTGTTGAATGTTCAGGAACTACAACCCTTTCCTTCCCAGCCTTCTGAAAAGTTGTCTTTTCATGTCCCACGTTTTCCCTCTATTATTCATGCGCTACCCAGCACATGGAGTTTTCCATTACGTCATAGCATCATGCCACTTGCTTCTCTTCAGTGTTACCACCTTTGTCTTGATGTATCGCGTTATGTTTCTGGAAATGACAAATACCACTTTGCCCGCCCTTCCCCTAGCCAGTAATGGGGTTTCGATATGGATAAAGCGTTCTAGGAACAACTTTTATCTTTGATCTTATCTCTCTTCTGCAAGTTGTAGATGTAGTACTCCCAATTTAAGTATTGAGTTTCCAAATTTGGAAGTTAAATTATTCTTATTACAAAAATGTGGGAAGATAAAGAGTACTACAGATTCACATAGCAAAATTAGGTTTACATTCCTCAATCAAAATAACTGAAAGCGCCTGTAGTTTGCAACATGTAAGAAAATTGAAGTGGTAACACTGAGCAGGTATGTACAGTGTCTAGTGTTTCGTTAGTGGTATCAGGTGATTATCCGTAGTACGTCAGGTGGAGTGTATTGAACCGAGCAGACCGCGGTCATCAGTACACGCCGGAGAAGGCATCGCAGCGAGTGCTCCCTTGGATGCAGCAATCTTCCCTCCTCCCAACTGCTCCCCAGACATGTTGTATGATAAGTGAAGTTGTAGATTAAGTGTTCTAAAGTTGTAGGTCAAGTCATATAAAATTATTTTCAATATACAAAAAAAGAAAGAAAAAGAAAAAAGAAAGAAAAAGAAATGCTGACCCCCCAAGAATGTCCCTGCCCTTCCACTTCCCCGGATCACCCAGACAACTAAAGCTGGCGTTCGTCACTGCCGGTCATGCAAAACGAAACTCATCAATAATTCTCGAAGAGTCCATTTGTGGGTGCAGAAATGCATTTAAGTTGGCATTACTACAAGTTTATCTAAGGTGGCTAGTGTGTTAGCTGTATCAGAAAGAATAGTGTCCAAGATAGTGATGACACAGAGAACTCACATCGAAATAACATAAGAGAAGAGTAATAAAAGACGATAAAGAGCTCATATTGAAACTACACGAGAGAAGTGTACGATTTAGGATTTTAGATTTTTGGGCTTTCGGCACTTAAGGCCATTTAGCCCGTCATGTTTTGAGGGATGACGTCCCTCGGCGAGCACACTATCCGGGGACAGGGAAGAAAGAAAGGATTGGGAAAGGAAGGAAGCGGCCTGGGACCCATAAGTTAGGCACCGCCCCGGCATTTGCCTGGTGTGAATGAGGAAAACCCAGGAAAACTTCATCCAGGGTGGCTAGCCCGAAAAAGCGTTGTACACTTTTTCGACCTAGTGCCCCCACTGGGAATCGACGAGAGAAGTGTATTAATAAGCAATAGAGAACTCACAACATGATAAAAGAGTAATAATAAACGATAGAGAACTCATACTGAAAAGGCATGAGGAAAGTAATAGTAAAGATAAATGAACCATATTGAACTGACATGAGATGAGTCATAGTAAATGATAGGGAACTCATACCGAAGTGACAAACAGAAGAGTAATAGTTTACGATAGGGTATTCGTACCGAAATACCATGAGAGATAAGTAATAGCGGTCGATAGAGATCTCTTGCCAAAATGAATTGAGAGAAGGGTAATACTGGACGATAGAAAATTTATACGAAATGACATGAGAGAATAGAAATAATGGAAGATAGGAAACTCCTACCAAAGTGACATAAGAGAGGAGGAACAGTGGATGATGGAGAACTTATACTGAAATGTCATGCGTGAAGAGTAATGGTGGATGATTGAGAGCTCACACCAAAACGCAATGAGAGAAGAACAAAAGTGAACGATAGAAAATTCACACCAAAATGACATGAGAGAGGAGTAACAGTGAATGATAGAAAATTCATACCGAAGTGATGTGAGAGAAGAATAACAGTGGACGATAGGAAACTCATACCGAAATGACGAGATACTAGTACTAGTGAACGATATAAAATTCATATGAAATGACATGAGAGAATAGTAATTGTGACCGATAGAGAACTGATGTCGAAATGATGTGAGCGAAAAATAATAGTGAACGATAGAAAATTCGTACTGAAATGACACAAGGAAAGAGTAATAGCAAAAGACATAAAAACCCATACCGAAAGAACACGAGTAAAGTGAAATAGTGACTGATAGAAAATTCATACCAAAATAAGAAGAGAGAAAAGTAATCGTGAATGATAGAGAATTCGTACCGAAATGGCATCAGAAAACAGTAATAATGGAAGATAGTGAACTCATATGACATGAGAGAAGAGTAATAGTGAATGATTGAGAACTTATACCGAAATGATATGAGAGGAGCAATAGTAAAGATAGAGAAAACATATTTAACTGACATAAGAGATAAGTAAGAGTAAACGATAGGGAACTTATATCGAAATAACATGACAGAATAGTAATAGTTTACGTAAGGGTACTTATACGAAAATGAAATGAAAGAAGAGTAATAATGGATGATACGATAGAAAACGATAAAGAACGTCGAAATGACATGAGAGAAGAGAAGTAATAGACTATAAAGAAGCCTCAAAGACAGGAATAGCTGAGTATTGAGGGGTATTGTTACAATGGCAGTAGAGTGAATACGAAAACAGAAACGGTATTGTGAAATTCAATCAGGACCTAGTACAGGCTATAGCGACAAATTCCTACTCGAGATGCATAACTTGAACACCCGCGATTGGGTTGCTATTTCCTTACCTTTGTTCACCGCTAACAAGTCTTTAGAGACAAACCAATGGTATCAAGAACATGCAAAGTGCACCACCAATGATTGGATGTGGTTCAATGAATCCTGTTTGACCTTAAGTTCAACAACAGGACTTTCAAAGAGCCTTATGCTTTGAACTGTGGAACATTCTCTGTGACACAGCGAGTCGTAATTTTCTTATATTCTATGAGTTCTTTGATTACGCGCAAAGGACATATTGCTTCAATATATGTGGAAATTTTAGGTGATTACGGAGATACGATTGTGTGATGTCGTTTCAGGTCAATGATGTAATTATTCAAGATGACAATGCGCCAGTTCACGCCGTCTACTGATGGGTGCTTCATAAAACTTACATTCAACTTCAACAGTTCCCTTGCCCATCGAATACTCAGTCCAGCCTAATGCACACTTGGGGTTAATTTTGGAGCACAGACTTCGGAGCAGATACGCAGAGACCGGTGGCGTATTCCTAGTAATCGAAGTCAATTCCAGGCCAGATAGTTTAGTGCGGAACAGTCCTAAATGTAAGGGGAAACTACTTTGTCGTTCAAAAGTAGCCTATTTCAAGATAAAACTTTACTCCATATCTACAATACTAACATGAATGTGTAAAATATAAATGAAGCATAAAACAGATACACAGCATAAAAGGGAACGAAAATGTGACTTATGTTCATTGTTGTAACACATCCGCTATTAGAGAATACAATTATAATATAGACTGACTTACCAAAACTCATCGGATACCCACATAATCTAACATCTGGTCAGGCCCTCTCTGGACGTGCTGAGAGCAGAGGTACGGAGTCTAAAAATCCCTTCTGGAAGCAGTTGACACCATACAGTTTGTAGAGCGGAAGTTAATTGAGGCCTATTCGCAAGTCGAGGATCCAATGCACGAAGCCTGAGTTCAACGGCATCCCAGATATGTTTGATTGGGTTCTTATCAGGTTCTGGGATTTCCAGTTCAGTCATTGGACCTCTCCATACATACTCTTCGAACCATACACGGACGACACCATGTACGGGCGAGACGGCTCCCATACCCAAGGACACACATGTTCCAATGGGATGTTCTCTGGGAGACGGTTCTAGTGCAGCCAGTGTTGTATTGGGATTTGTTGTGTACTGTTGTTTTTCTGTTTGTGTTGAGCAATTGTATACTGTAAATCCATTCAAAACTTGAGATCGCTTAATCATGTGATTCGGATTCCATGTTAATCAGTAGTCCCGTCTCATATAGCCTCGCTGCGGAAAGGAACGTTAAACTCAAAATCAACTCACTGAGATCGCTTAAAGCACCATTTAATACGAGGGAAAGTCAAGAAAGACTTGGACTGATTTTTTTCATAGTTTGGCATACAAGTAGGGTGGGTCTTGCTGTGCATATATATAAAATGTTGTTAAGGAATCATTGCATGTTTGGTAACCACGACTTTTTATTGCAGGTGATGTTCTGTGCCGCCTCTAGAAGTCGCCTGTAGAAGAAATGGAGTCATTACGAGATGAACAATTTGCAGCTATACGGTTCTGCTATCGCCTGGGGAAAAGTGCAACAGAAACTCTAGGAATGTTGAGAGCAGCCTACAAAGATGACGCTCTGCCACGAAGTACCATGTTCTGGTGGTTCAAAGAGTTTAAAGAGGGCCGAATGACAATCACGAAAGCTGGTGGACCAGGTGTATCAGCGTCAGCTGTTACTGAGGTGAACATTAACACGGCAGCAGTCATTGTTAGAGAAGATCGCCGCATCAGTATCGACGATCTGGCAGCCGCACTACGCATATCTCATGGCAGTGCCTTCAAAATTTTGCATGACCACCTCCACATGAGCCGAGTGTGTGCGCGATGGATTCCGCGACTCCTGACACCAGAGCAGAAGGCCGTTCGAGTGGAGATTTGCAGGGAGCTGTTGCAAAGGTTTGAGGATGGTGGAGACGCCTACCGCACCGTGCGACTTTTTTCTATTTCCTGCCCTAAAATCCAGACTGCGTGGACGCCGCTTCTCCGATAATTCCGAGGTTCTGAAGGCATCGGAGACGGTTTTGAAGGACCTCTCAAAGAATGGCCTGCGACACGTGTTTGAGGACTGAAAGACTCGAATGAAAAAGTGCATTCAAATGGGCGGGGACTACTTTGAAAATGATCATGTGCCTGTTGCTGAGTAATAATAAATTGCCTAGAAAAAAAATCAGTCCAAGTCTTTCTTGACTAGCCCTCGTATAATTCATTGAGCTATTTTTTTCTCGTGGATTACTTTGGTCTCTTACAAAACTATTTTAGGTGGGCGATATACATGAAAATCACGCTTCTCCGGAATGGACATGAGATTCAGTACTTTACAAACTTCCTTGATGAAATTCTACGCACGCCACTGCTCCCTCTGGTCGTTTCAGTGTGTTTGTTCCCTAGTAACATGGACAGTATGGCCAACAAGTGGGAAACTGCAAGGTAGCCAACTGCTCATGTTGGCCCTATATTCTAACCGGCCCCTTTGCCATCATTTGCCAACCAATTAAATTATCAATGCAATTCCTTCGAAAGAAGTAGGAGTATGATTGAGATTGGAACATCGAAATTCTTGAATAAATGACAGAAAATTGTTAATTGGCCAACACAAACTGTTTGGTGAACGGCAGCATATTGTTGGTTGTCCAACATAAGCTGTTTGATATATGACGGAAAACTGTTAATTCGCCAACATAAACTGTTGGATGAATGACGGAAAATTGTTGTGTGACCAACATATATTTTAAACTACGTTGGGCCAATTGATTTTTGAACTATAATTTTTCAGTTCCCAAGTACGTGTGCTGAAACATCGTTGTATACAAATCGGCAATACTGCTTATTCACAGAAGTGTATATTGAAAGCAACTTACTAAAATCCTGTTTTAAGTTACTAAATGACTTAAGAAATCTAGACATACATCGCCAGAGAAACAAATGTCTACTAGTAACTTATATATTTTGTTAATCGTGACCCATCACCATTGTTGTATTTCCCTGAGCCTCTGAGTGTTATTACTGTTATTGTTTTCTTGGCCTATCACATGGTCTTTTCCCCAGATACTTACCCTAATAACACGATTGGTTGGCCCTTTGTAGAGGAATAATTGGCAAGGTTGGACAATAAAGCACCGAAACTAATTTGAAGTCTAACATTACGTATATGAAGCGCCGCAACTTGGGATTTTACCTGGGGAACACAAGCATTAATATTTGGTTTCTAAATATGTGAAGTTGGATTCCCTAGAAAAATATGGTATTTGCCCTCCTTAAGAATATAAAATCTCAATAAACATTGCTTCTAGGGGCATCAGTTGGTGTTGTACTGACGTATGGCCCAGATTACATTTATGCTTGACCTTAGGGAAATACACCATATTGTATTCAGGTGATGGGTATGTTAGGTCCTATCCATGCTTCATAGTTAAATAAGAGGACAATATTTGATAATAAAAGTTGAGATTTTAAGAATTATACACTCACGAAATTCATGGGATAGCAGGTGTAGTGCCCCGAACTGCCCAAAGGTTTTAAGACACTAGCATCCTTCAGTGTGGAAACACTAAAATAAAGTGGGGTCGCCATCCTGCTATTTTGACGAGCACAGGAAGACTCAGATATGAAATTAAACTGTAAACACAAAAATTTTACATGTGACTTTTACAGAAGCGAACGGATAACACCAGACTTAAGCGAGGCTACCTCTCGCTTAATCATACGAATAAGTAAGAGGAAACCCTTTTCCCGCACTTACTCTAAGAACCTCACAGGTTTATCTATTGGCTCAACCTAAGGTAACCCGAGACAAAGATATACCAATAAAAACCTGAACATAGGATATTTGTTTGTCTTTTTATTATTTAATGAGAAAATATAGTACTCTAGGATTTTAAAATAAATAAAAATAAAAATGATATTTTTAAATGCAGTAATACCTTCG
Organism: Thermobia domestica; assembly: GCF_964235325.1. Lineage (NCBI taxonomy): Eukaryota > Metazoa > Arthropoda > Insecta > Zygentoma > Lepismatidae > Thermobia > Thermobia domestica. Next base: position 28,745,742 of record NC_137454.1, read on the forward strand.
TTTCTACCTTTTCTCCACTTTTTACGGAGATAGTAGACACAAATATAGGCGGATTATCCAAAATGAGAATGACACAAAATTGCTTGATACCGCAGAATTATTCACCGCAACAAGACAAGAAGCTGTATTAAAAATTGTAGAATAATGGTAGTATCATATTTTACTACAAATGGTATAGGTTACTTCAATTATATACTTCTTTACGAGTGAAATAACTTGTATTAACATTGGAAACTTACATGTGAGTAAATAAAAACAGAAAAAAGTAAAAGTAAAACAGAATAAACGCAAATAAGAAATTTCAGCAAAAACATTTAAAAATGTATACACAACAAAGAAAAATGATAAGAGCGCTCTTGCCTGTGCACAGAGTTTCACTAAGACATTATTAATTGGTATATAATTTCTCTTGACATTTCCATTACAACATTCACAACTGGAGTTTGTTTAATGGCCAAAGAAATATTCCATCTTCAAGCAATTAGAAAACATACTCTACCACCGCTCCGGTGGAAGTGATACTCAACTTGAAGCCATACATAACACTCAGAGTTGCAATCCAGGACAAGATACAGATAAAGTTGGATCACTTAGGATGCAGGCACAGGCCTGTAGACATAAAAATACTTGATATAAAAGTCAAGCACTTCAAAATATTCTTCCACAGCGAAAGAAGACAGGAACACATAATACTCAGCGTGGCAATCCACAAAGCGTAACACGAAGTCGAACTGCTTGGGATGAAGGCATCAGCCTGTAGACATATAAAGGCTTGATGTAACAGTCAAGCACTCTTGACGTAAATCGTGGACGCTCCAAATGGCTGGTTGTCGCCAAAAAGAGATTTATGGCGAGAAAAATCTGAAAATTACCAACAAATCCAAATTCTTCCACGGCGAAAGAAGACAGGGAAACAAACAGCTTCTGTTGGGGTAAAAACCAGTAATCAGGAACTAGATTAGTACGAAGGCTAAGCTAACCGGTAATATAGTTCCATAAATAAATAGCTTAGTAGAAAGGCAAAGCAACACAGAAGGAATGTCCCCTAAATGACAAATGGCTTAGTACGAAGGCTAAGCTAGCAGTAAAAATACTCCATAACTATAAACGGCTGAGTGCGAAGTCTAAGCTGACCATGAGTTCAATGACTAATAAATAGCTTAGTACTAACGCTAAGCGACCATGAGTTCCATTACTAATAAATAACATAGTGCGAAGGCTAAGCGACCATGAATTCCATAACTAATAAATAGCTTAGTACAAAGGCTAAGCGACCAAAAGTATAATTCCTTACTCGGAGGCCTGTAACTACTAACTGTTCCAAAAAGACGAAAACTCATATACAATAATGGGCTTAGTACGAAGGCAAGCAGGCACACTGAAAATCCGAGGAAGTAATGCAGACAAATAACAATGTCACAATCAGGTGCAAGTCCATATTGATAGAAAGAAACGAAGTAGCTTCTTATGGTCTAAACATCACAAGTAGAAGATGAACACTTACTTCTTATAGCACTTGAAAACTAGTATTGTTACTGTTGAAATATTGGAAGTGAAATCTGAAATAAGATTGTAACTGCCACACGTAGTACTAGTGGTATGTATAAAAAGGTCGAGGCACGAATTAGGTCGAAAGGGCATTGGGCTCCACTAGAAGTTTACACAAGCATGATTTCACTAGATGAAGTATTGAAGAAAAATGTCAAAAATTAGTTTCCGAGGTGAAATAATTATTGATCTTTCAAACTGCAACTGCCCATACGAAAATCACAATACCATCAATGTCACTTTGATTTGATTTCTGGTAGAAAAAGACATTTCCCACTTCAAGATAGTTAATATACGGACATTGTTAACATGTGCTAAATTCGTTGATTGTAGTAGGTTACTTTGGTCCTAAAAATATTATAAATTTCACAATTTTAACAGTCACTAATTATGCCCTTCGACTGTTTAGGTATCCAAGTTATCGACCATTATTAAGGATATATGTTGTATATCCAAAACTAAGAGGAAATTGCACGAATTAATTGAGGGTTCATACACTATTACTTCTGGCCATGAACTACCATCTTTCAACCCCCTAACACGTCACTTCCCTTAAATTCCGAGGGAAGATGGAACATTTTTACAGAGTGGCCAGATCAATAATAGAAAAAATACTAAGGTTAAAAATATTACAAACCAAAGTTATTGAGAATGTAGTGGGCACTACAGAGGTCAACGGTTCGTGGGCGGATACGTTTTTCCACGTCCCCTTCAGACCTCCGTGACGGCTTCAGTTACGTGTGGAACGTTGTGGGAAGTGGCTGTGAGAGTGATTCATGTGAAATGCAACGTCGTTGTGAATTGATGGCATTCGAATGGAGCATGGTGGTGGGTGCCCTATGCATGGGACATTCGATTTCTGATATAGTGCAGGAATTTTGCTTCTCACGTCCATCCGTATCCTGGATATACCAAGAGTGGGTGGATGATAGAGTCACAGGCGGTGTCTACCTGCCCTCAATGACGGAGGTAATGGGATAATTTGATAGGAGTAATGCACATATTATTTTATAATACCATCGTGACTACCATCTTGAAGGCCATCATCTTGAGTTTAGGTCCAAAAATTTAATAAGACAATGGCCACAGGACATATAATTTTGGGAAACATTTTTACCAAAAACACACACCAGACATTATTTCCATCTTATCATTTAATTTTTACCTTCATATCTGTTTATTAACTTACAAAGAGCATGCAATAAATATGAAATTAGGCATTTCGGTCTCAAAACTGGATATATTCATAAGATCATTGCAACAAATACTGGATTCATTGTATCCAAAGTATTTTCCTTCGGTAAATCGAGACTTGTCCAAATCATAAACAAAACCCAATTCTAGAAAAGAAGTAAATAATAAAATAATGTACAGTCCGCAGCAAAAAAAAAAAAAAAAAACTGCAACGTGAGCATGTAAGTTTATTGTGAAACTACGCCTAACAGCGCAGGGAATCAATCAACATAACGTCTAAATGGCACGAATCACGCCAGAAAACTTGGCGTCCTCTCCTGCACATTTATTTTAGAACAAAAGACCATCGTTTCACAATAAACTTACATGCTCATATTGCAGGTTTTTCGCTGCGGACTGTATATGTAGAAACAGGAGATGTCTTAAATATACTACAGCAGTGCTTCTCGACCTAATTAATATCACGATCCCCATTTCATCACACCCTCTTGCCAGCGACCTCCCTTATAATTTCTGGTTTGTAGTAAGATTGTCGGGGATTTTTAATATACCTATTGCAGAGATCTCACGATATCCACCTATTTCTATAATAGTAGAATCAATTTCTTGTATATTAAACCTCTTCATTGAAGAGGCCATCAAAGTAGCTGATTGACCAATTAATAGAATTATCGTGCGACAAGTCCTTACAATTGGTTTCTGTAACGAAGACTTGGAAAAGTTCTGGCTGAAGAGGAGAGAAGAATATCCTAGTTTGGTAGCTCCTGCTTTAAAAGTAAAAATTCCATATTTAAAAATATTTTCCAGTATTACTTTCTTATTTTTTAAAAAATGATTTATCACTTTATTATATTAAGTACAATACAATAATCCATTATATGTATATTATACATATAGTTCAACAATATATATTGTTATTATCTTACAACTTCCATTGCTGGCTTTTAAAAAACAAGTACAGAAATTACTTATTAATAATTTGTCATAATTGTGCGGCATAAATATAGGTCCTTACTCTCCTTTCTAGTGAACATAATTTGGGTTTAAAAGAATTTATGTTCTTGGTACTTAGGCCGATCTTCATCCTCAATGTGTCCTACAACTATTTAAGATAAAAAAAAAACTTCTTCCAAAATAGGATCAGAGGGGAATACAAGTTGCGTTTCCCCGCTGAATTGCCAAACTAAGTCTCTGTATTAAAAATTGTTTGCTCCGCGAATCTCCGTTTTCGCAATCAGCTGTGAACCAGTTTGTTTCACTAGATTCTTTGCCTCTTTGCTGAAAACAGCCATTGTTTCAACAGCAAAGGGGATGAAAATATGGTCCTCTTTTAAGCATGTATAGTTTAAATGTTTTCGTCTGCATGCTATCTCTGCCGCACTTCCAGCTTCCTTAGATGTTGATACGATATGAGAAGCTTTAAAAGTGTCAACACAAGTGACATCCCATATTAGACATTGCCCATTTTCCCAGGGGTTTAATGTGATGCCATCTGGTCTTTTCCCATCATCCCTTGATATACCAGATGATTCTAAAATTGAGGGCACTTCTATACTGCCCAAAGCACGCTTTAGGATATCATTTAATTCAATGTGTCAGGACACTCTTCCTGCGCTTTTGGAACAGCTCAATGGATGCAAACACTTTTTATTGACCTGCTCCCGACAAATGCATGTACATTTTTTACACATGTTCATGCCAAGGCGTAGAACAATACAAAGACGAAAAGAATTGTTATCCATAAGAGTTGTAACCATGCACCAGGTTCTTTTTCTTGTAATGCCTTGAAGCGAGCTATATCAAATACATTATCCAAGACTCTTGTTCAATAATTGATTTTAAGATTATTTTGTCCCAGTTTTTCTATACTTCCAATGTGGATGGTATGTCATTTCCAAATAAGAACTTCCATACGTCATTTGCCTCTGTCAAGTGATGAATGATCACATCATCAACAGGAATGCTAAGAATGTTGGAGATGAGTGGTCTCACCCCATAACAAGAGGAAATAAAAGATGGAAGACTGAGGTCTGAGCCTCTGCGGATGTTCAAACCTCCGACTTGAATTGGAAGACTAGCTTGTTTTCGTTGTATTTGATCCGTGGATATATTTACAATAGACTCTAATGCTTTTTTTCAGGCAGGCATCCATTTGGAGAAGTAGAGATGGCATATACCATGTTGGACTAGTTCGAAGAAAATATTGTAACTTTGGTATACCCATGCAGTTTTTTAGAAGGAAATATGCCAAGTGAGATGGTAAAATTTTTAAACGTTCAATAACATTTTAAAACTGATTTAGGTGCTCATTAAAAGCTATTTCGTATCCTGTTTCATGCAGTGGAGCACCTAAAAGAAATAACTGATTCGCATTAACTGTTCGAATACCAGGAAGAAGCTGTTAAAATTGTGATACAATAGTGGGATCCACTTTTCCAGATGTGAAAAACTGTTCACATTTAGAATTATTAACTTCTAAACCAATGTGTTTAGACTCCGATAATAAAGTACTCAAATCCTGAAAAGCGGATTGTGGTGACCTACCCAAAGTACCATCATCCAGATAAAATTAGTTTAGTTCAGATGATAATTTGCGAACTATAGGATGGATTGATGAGCTGAAAAGCATTGGGCCAGCGGGATCCCCATGTTGACAACCGACCTGGGATAGTATTGTTTTCTCTCCAAAAAACAACATTGATGGACAAGCATAACTTTGCCAGAAAAGGGATAGGCGGCAGGGAGCTGTTGCTTTATTTCACTTAGCATGATATCACGTTCCACTGTATTAATGGCATTTTTATAGCCTATTTTGAGAATGACGTGCTGTGAATTTTCATGGTTCTTGATAAAAGTTCGAGTTAAATGGATAATTGCTTCACACCCTCTTTTCGTTGCGAACCCTAATTGGTTGGGCTGGAAATAAGAAGAGCATTGCTGATAAACACTGGAGCATGCGAGCTTTGAAGCCAATCTTTTTAAGGTGCAACCTACAGCTATTGGACGAATTCCGCCTTCTTTCTTACGGAGTACACATTCTTATTATATTTCTCTCTTCCGCTTATCTTCGGGAACCCCATGAAACCCTCTCGCGACTCCCAGGTTGAGAAATTCTATACTACAGTATTTGGTTATCACCTAGATTTATATGCAAAAAAAAGTTCCAGATGTCAAAGCCAAAAATTACTTTCGCACATGAAAAACCTAAATGGCCTTCTTGATAACTAGTTTCACTGTCATATGTAACTATTTCGGGGTAGGCTTATGGTACGCTTGGAAAATTTTTTTCACTGGAAGGAAGAAAGAAGTGTCTAGGAAGTTGAGGAGAGCTGTAGGTGCCATGTTCTTTGGTATATACATCCTGTTTCTGGGATGAGTAACTTCCCCTTTCTTCTCTTCTCCTTTCCGTTTTGTGGGCTACACTAAGCAGCACTTGTGTTTAGTGATACAATGTGAATCATAAAATTACAATTATACATGAAAATTAGAGTTAAAATTATAAACATTTATAAATGACTCTTAACATACCTCTAGGAATTTCCATAGCAATTTACGAGTTGCAAAAACTACTTGCACTCTTTACGGATGCTGTTTAATGTTTAAGCTTGCTTTACACTGAATAAAGCCGCAAACTATGGTTTAGTCCCTCTATTGATCATATCCTGGATCCGCCACTGTTGTCACGACTATTAATCTTCTTTACTTCCTGAATACTTTTGAATCTAGAAAATAGATATCGCAAACTTATCAGGATTGAGGGGGGGAAGATTAATTTGCCATATATCATCATTATCCGTTATTTTAATAAATTTTTACATCAAAATTACTAGTATATAGTTTGTGGTGGATAATATAGTACTTTCTTGGGCTTTCTCGGTGTACTTCCGTTCCTTCCAATTCTCCTTCGCCCATCATTCACTTGTCGTAATTATCCGTCTCCTTTAGCCTAATGAACATAAAGTTTCATGTTAAACTGAAATATTTCATCTTCATTCATTTAAAAATATATTACAAAAGAATTAGCTGCTATCCTAGTTTAGGTCCACATATGTTTGTAAAATTTACGAAAGAAGGTGCTGTTGCGAAAATGTTTCATATATTTCGTAAGAGTAATATATAACTAGCTAATCAAAATATGTGAGAATATTACCTGTGATATGCGTAGTAATGCTATAAAACATAAGGAAAAATGCTGTGCTTGTAACCACGTAATACTGCATAAGGAAACGATGACGAACTTTCTTAATTTCTTTCCATATGCAATAATAGACTTTTAAAATGTACAGAAGAAATATATAAATACTAATTTATTTATTTATTTATTTTTGTAAAATCCTCTTTTCTTCCTATGCCCACCGTCACTAACGAGCCGGCTCCCTGCGGTTACACTCCTGCACGGCTCCACTCCACCCCAGCAGGTACGTAGCCAAGGGGTGGGTCCGGACCACTCTCCCCCCTTCGAAATCAGAAATGAAAATAAATTAAGGAAGGATGGAACAAAAAGAAACGACAAAAAGAAAAAGCAACCTTAAAAATAAAAAGCTACAGCAAACGTTTGGTTACTCTTTCTTATGAGAAGCTTTGTGCGGAGGAAAGGGAGGTCAAGTTAAAAATGGATATTATTGTAACGAAGCATTCTGAATTCCAACTAGCTCCATACTAATCCTATGGACTACAAATGACGATCGATAAGCCGGTTCGATCAGATAGTCTCTTAGGTAGAATTTTAAAAATGCCCACAATCATTAATAATATTAGCCTGGCAACATAGATTTCAGTTACACTTGTTAAAGAAATTTTCAATTTCGCGATAATACTAATCCATTTTATATGATGTCTTTACTGCCAAAAGAAATCTCGTTGCCAGTGCCGTGCCGTAGAAAATCAGCGCCCGGGGCGAGAGGATACCATGGTGCCCCGTACATAATATTTCCTCTCTTTTTTTCTTTCTTTTCTTTTCTCCACTGAATTTTGCGTCCCCTTACTTCGGCGCCTGAGGCCGCCGCCCTGCTCGCCCTTTCCACGGCACGGTACTGCTCGTTGCTATCCCTGACGGCATTAAACGAAGATAAGTAAAATGAGACAAGAAGCACCAAATTCGAATGACCTCGGAAGACTATATCTTTTTTAATACTTTAAAAATATTTTTACTCGAGACTTCTTCATAGTTTATTAAAATACTCACCAGTTAACATACCATCATTTTATTGTCCTAACAAACCAATATGGGTATGTTGCCGGTAAAATAGTTTAGATTGATCGAGCCCCTTGTGTGTAACCACAGTATTTCATGTCACTCCCCCCCCATTACGAAATATTGGCTAAACTAACCAGTATATGTTGCCAATAAAATAGTTTAGAATGATCGAGATAACCACAGTACTTCGTCATGAACCCCCGATATTACTAAATTCTGGCTACGTGCCTGACCCCAGCGCTAATTCGGCTACATAACATTCGTGCATGTTCGTGCAGGGCTATAGTCGATGGTACACCGCGGTACACGCTGTATACCCTCTGCTTAATCTTAGTAGTTAGAGTGTACCTTCTGCTTCAAAGCGTACAGTACTTTCTATTTTTGTTTCGTTTATTTATTTATTTAATCGGGCCATGACTCCAATGATAAAGTCACTGTATTACATTTTTCTCTTATATTCTTACCAGGGATACAAATATGAGTCATGAGAAAATAGCATGAAATGCTTTTAGACTATAAAACAATAATGCACCTTTTATATTTTAATTGAATTAATTAATACATTCGTTTTACATTGTTCATTAAAAAATGCCTTCTATGTCTTTTATGATAATCATAGATGATCACAAATCAGCGTATACCCTCCGAAAATTCTAGGACTACAGCACTGTATTCGTGACTTAAATAGGATATAACATGAAGAATTATTTATAACAAAACCTTGTGGTATAGTTGACTGGAATCTACGTCTGGTCCTGAAGATACGAAACCTTAATTCAGGTTAAGGAAGAAGAAACTCCTCGCGAGTGCATGTTACCACTTTCGCAACTTGTTTAGAACAAAATGGTCTTAGTCAAATTAGAGAGTTTTACTTGAAACATATAATATTCATAAGTAAGTATAGCATCATAAGTGAAATAGAGTCATGGTGTACGTTAGTTATATGTAATGTAAACCAAACATTGTGAGTTCACTAAAATGCGTCCTAAAATAGTGGAGAACTCCATGCAGATTAGCAATTTTAGGTACAGTTTTATGAGATGAGGTTATATATATATATATATATATATATATATATATATATATATATATATATATATATATAGGGTAAATGTGCCAATAGTCGTCACTTTTTGATTGCAACTTTGCCTTTTACTTCATAACTTTTAACAGATACAGGTGAATGCTTAAATTGTACATTGGTTCTAATATTTGTAGCTTATTGTGTGATACAGGATCATACTTTTGATATAAAACACATAGAACAAAGTTTACAATTAAAACAATCCAAACATGCGAAAAATGCCTATAGTCGTCACAAAAATTCTCATAGTCGTCACCTTAAACTTCCAGTGTTCGTCACTCTTTCAAATTCTTATAGTTCAAGCTTATGCAAGTATTAACGCTTAAGATGAGTGGCTAGCATGTAAAAGACGGTCAATATCATCATCACTATCACGCACATCGAAACAATTTTCGCACATGAATTCCACATCTGAATCAGAATCATCCACACGTGGGAAAAATTCTTTGTGTGATTTGCTAATACAATTAGCGTGAAAGATTTTGTTGCGTTTGATACATGTAGGGTTATCAGTAAGTATTACTAACTCATTACAGTTGGCACATAACTGAGATTCATTGCGTGGCTTTGTAATTGTTGTTTTCTTTCTTGTTTCAGCTTCGAGTCTTTTTCGTTTTCTTGCTTCTTGAGAGAGAGATTTTTCTCTTTTCTCAGCTTCCTTTTTCTCATAGAATTGCTTCCATTCACTAGACGAAACAGCTGATGGGAACTTCTTAGTTGATCTTCTGGTTTTCTTGCGTTCCACCTCTCTTGGCCACCAGAGATGTTTCTTAAACGGAGAAGGAAGAGCGACTTTTGATTTGATAAGAGAATCTCCATTAGAACTGCCTTCCTTCACGGGAGTTTGCGACGGTTTAGTTAATATTGGCTCACTTCCCACACTCGAAGACACAGAATCTTTGAGCAGATGATCGCTTATTTCTGCTTTCTTCTTAATTGATTCCCAGATATTGTAGAGCTTTTGGAGTTCAGGGTCGATAGTAGATTTTCCTCCCAAGACGTCGTTAAATTTAACAACTGTATCATGACCGATTTCATTCTGTAAAACATTAAGAGCCGTGTGATATTCTTCGATACTATACTTCATTGAGATGGTGCTTTGATGTTCGATAGTTTCTCCCCGTGTGTGGTGATCCAAACATTTCGAATAATCAACTGCATCTACATTTAAAGGGGCAAGTCCACACACCCGAAAGCTATTCTTTATCGTCTCCGGTGTGGCTTTGGTTTCTACAACGTCCACTAGAATTGGTGCAAAATCTGCTTTGGTCACTGTTCGATTTGGATTAAGCTTCTGCCACTCATAAACAGCTTTCCTCTAATGTTGTTTTATTGGTTTATAAACCCCTACATCTGCAGGCTGGATTATATGTGTGGCATTTGAATGAAGAGCATAAAGAACAATTCCATTCTTGTTGCAGAAACTGGGTTTATTAGTTAACTATTTAAATGACAAACGAAATGAATCAAAACTTATCTTTCCACGTGTAACAAAACTTATTACTACACGATAATTTGTCTCATTTCCTGGTTGTAACTGTACAAGTAAAGTCCTAGCTAGTGGGACGAAATACCTATAGTAATATTTTTTACGTGTGGAAGGATTCGTTTTAATTCATACTGTTTTTAATAACATGAGCAGAGTTAATTTTCGAAATTTTATCAGTTATTAACTCAATCATACGCAGAAAGGGCTTGTAAAGTATTTTATAATGTTACGGTCAAGCTAACAATGAATTGAAACAAACTTTCGTCCCTCAAAAATTGAAAAAAATGGCGAGGTAATAGGAACATTTTTGAAATGGAAATTAAGACATTTGTCCAGACGCAAATTGTACACCTAAGAAAGTTACATCAAGTAGGACGAAATATACTGTAATATTTTGTTTGCACATGAAACTGTTAGTTTTAATCCATACTGTTTACTAATAAAGCTAGCAGCATTAAGTTTGGAAATTTCATCAGATTTGCAATTAGTTAATCAAGAATAGAAATAAAACCTGGCATTACTTACTTTGTACCATTTTTCACCAGGTCTCCCCTCTGCAAAAGGTGACTTCCGGCCATCTGATTTAATTATTTTCTGCACAGTATCCAGGAGATCGTGCTTTTTCCTTGGAAATCCTTTCTTTGCAAGATCTACCAACAATGTCCTCTTCTTGTGGTGAGAGTACAGTTTTTGGTCCCATTTTTCTTTGTTCAGGCACTTTTCCACTAGCTTAATCTGATAACGTCATACGAGGAACACCAAAAATTGCAGCAGCCTTCTTGATACTCATAGACTTTGACCGTACTTCAGAAATGGCTTTGTGCATCGCATCTTCAGAATCTTGTAAAATCTTCCGTCTTTTGGTATTTTCGTTCACGGTTGCAGCACCTGAAAAAAAAAAATATATATATATATATATATATATATATATATATATATATATATATATATAAAAGAATATTAATATCGTAGGTAAGAAAAAGTCAGGTTCTAAGACGTTTCACCACCTACCAATAGCTCATAAATAAGCGAGGTAAGATTTTTAAATAAAACGGGAGTTAAATTCAAAATTCTGGTTCTAATGAAAACATGGCAAAATGATACAGTTAATTTGCTTTTCTTAAAATATTATCTCGTTATAAGACAATTTTAAATTTATACATTTGAAAATCAGTTACAGATATGAAACTTCTATAGTTTAGTCACCCCGGAGAGGAAAGAAGGCAAAATTATCCAAAAGAAATAAATTATTTCTAATTACTCTGTAGTCGTTACCCACTCAACCAGTGTTCGTCACCACTATGACGCCCTTTGGAAGGATACAAGATATTGGCGCCAAAATTTTGTAGCTGATACCACGCTGATAGAACTCTTTATTAGGCATTAGCCAACATAGCAGCAATAGACTTCGTCAATAATATCCATTATTACAACTCACTGATGATTATTAGTAACTAACTAACGCTAACTAACTCTATGGCTTATGGAACCCGGAGGTTCAATGCCGCATTCACAAAAGCTCTCGGCATTTATTCCGAAGTTGATCGTCCGCCTAGTTTTTAGTGGAAAGCGTAATAATGAGTTCCGTCGGTACCAAAGTTTAATATTTAATTCAAATAGAATTGCCGAGCGAGCGTTAGCGAGTGAAGGCGGGTTAGATCCCTGCAGGGCACGTTGTTTTCTGTCTTTATTACAATTAAATGGGAAGTGGGACCTGTATTCTAGAACCTTGCTATCATGTTTGTTATGTTACCGTTACATTGACAAGTATAACTTTCTCCACGTTTGTTTACAGTTATTTGCTTACCACATTTTCTACCATCTATTTTTAGATTTATTAAGCCATGACTTTTACTTACTTTTAATAGGATTTTCCTGATTATCACCAGCCTTGTTTACAAAACAAATGCTCATTTCATTCCCATAATCCTACCATGAAGTAACCTTGCGCCAAGTAGTTCCCTCCGCTTTCCAAATAGTTCCATGTTTAGAACCGTTTATATAAGAAAATAAACACAACTTTTACTCTCCTTATACATTATCAAGCACACAAACAAGCAAATTATTCATTTCTTCATGGTAAATTTTGAAAATTTTGCTAGAAACGGACGACCAACTTTGGAACTTAACCCAAGCTCTCCACTAACTTCTATCCTTAGCCAATTGGATCCAATTTCTACTTTGTATTCCTATCTCTGCCAGATCCATCTTAATATTGTCCTTAAATATGCAGCTAGGTCTTCAAAATGCCCGTTTTCCGATTGGTCTTCCAGTCAAGACTGAAAGCGTTTTTACTTTCTTCAATCCTAGCTACATGACCTGCCCACCTAAGCCTCCTCCTTGACCCTAAGAACTTGATGAACCTAACAATGTTTGGTAAACCGTATAAATTATGTAGTTCCTCGTTATGAAGTTTCCGCCATTCTCCATTCCCGTTCCTCTTGGGTCCGAATATTCGTCTCAGGTTCTTTTTCTCAAATACTTTCAGTCTATGTTCTCTCAGAGTAAGCTACCATGTTTCGCAATCATATAGAACAACAGGCATGATTATCGTTTTATATATTTTAAGCTCCAAATTCCTCGACAGAATTCGCGACGACAAGAGATTTTGAACTGAATAATAACACGAATTCCCTGCTTTTAGTCGACATTTAATTTCTTCGTGAATATGATTTTCGTCTGTTAATATTGATTCTAGATATTTGAAAGTATCCACTTTATCAAAAGTATTATTTGATATTTTAACTCATCCATATTTTGCCGTATTACGGTCCCGACGCACTTCCATGCATTTAGTTTTCTCTGCATTTACTTCTAAGGCTATGTCCCTGCAATCTTTTAATAAGATCTCTGGGTCATTCTACGTCAGTTGGTCAGTTCAACCAATGATTGTTTAATCCACTATCTCTGATTTGGATGAAATTTGGTAGTTATTAAACTTTTTATGCTAATTGGATGTGTGTGATTTTATTGCAATAGCATCAGCCCCAGCCGTTCAGAAGTTACTGCATTTCAAAAATGAGAAGAAAATCAATTTTTAACAGTCGCTACATGATATTTCTCCGTTCTGTAAGAACACTTAAAAAAATCGGGATACGGACAAAATCTCGGCCGAAACATCGCCGCCCAAAATCTCGCCGGCCAAAACCTCGCGGGACAAAATCTCGCCGGGCCAAAACCTCGCGTTGCCAAAACCTCGCCGCCCAAAACCTCGCCGCCCAAAACCTCGCCTGGCCAAAACCTCGCCGGCCAAAACCTCGCGGGACAAAATCTCGCCGGGCCAAAACCTCGCGTGGCCAAAACCTCGCCGCCCAAAACCTCGCGGGACAAAATCTCGCCGGGCCAAAACCTCGCGTTGCCAAAACCTCGCCACCCAAAACATCGCGTGGCCAAAACCTCGCTGCGAATGAAACTTTTCTTTAAAATTTACTCTATAAGTTTCTTAATATGCAATTCCACATTACAAATAATAATAATAAAAATCAAAATAATAATAATAATAATAATAATAATAATAATAATAATAATAATAATAATAATAATAAGAAGAAGAAGAAGAAGAAGAAGAAGAAGAAGAAGATACAAAACATCGTGTGCGTGGGCTTTCTCGGGTTATTCCCGTTTCGTCCCACTTTCTTTATTCGATCATTTCCTTTATCCTGGCCATCTACGTCTCCTTTAATCTACAGGACATAATAAAGGGACGTCGCAAAAACTCATATATTATTTCATACTTTCATAAATATTATTAGATTTTTGTTAAAATTTTAAGTTTTTGGATGTTCCAAAGTTCACGAAACTAACCCCGTTAGTTGTCATTACTTTCCTTATGCAGACTTTCTTTCCCTATAACCAGTTTAAAAACATCATCTCGCCTTACCTTCACATTGAAATCCTCTAATAATGAAATAGAATTTTCATATGGTATCGCGGGAATTGGTCAAATACCCGTGATACTTCTTCTGAAACAGCGTCTTGTATACCGACATCCTTATCATCTGTTGGAACATTTACATTTTGGTCTGGCGAGATTTTGGGTATGGCGATATTTTGGGGCGCGAGGTTTTGGCCCGCGACGTTTTGGCCAGGCGAGGTTTTGGCCCCGCGAGATTTTGGCCCGCGACGTTTTGGGCGGCGAGGTTTTGGCCAGGCGGGGTTTTGGCCCGGCGAGATTTTGTCCCGCGAGGTTTTGGGCGGCGAGGTTTTGGCCAGGCGAGGTTTCGGCCCGGCGAGATTTTGGGCCGCGAGGTTTTGGCCAGGCGAGGTTTTGGTCCGCGACGTTGTCGCCGCGAGGTTCTGGCCGCGAGGTTTTGTACCCAAACCAAAAAAATCATACTTTTTTCCTATTAATGCTAGAAACTTGTTTCGTTTGTATTCAGATTGTCTTGAAATTGTTTACCATGAAAAAATGAAAACTTTCCATAGAGCTGATAGAAAATTTATAAAGTCATTTGAAAGGTAAGATTTTGAGAAACAAACGAGAACGCCATTTTGTAAATTTCAAACCTTTGTTTCTCAAAATCCCCGTGATGGATTTCAATGAATTTGTTTTGGTTTGAAAGCTTATTACATCTAGTTTCACATATACAAAAATTGTGATGGGCCATCCAAGCACTGAGAAGATATCTCAGTCAGTGTTGCCAACTAATTGCGAAATAAACTTTTTTCAATAACTTCTATACGATTTAATATATCCACTCCAAAATTGGTATAAGTACTTTTCAGTATCCTAGAAACACGTCTGTGAGCATTACCACTCCTCCCAAGCAACCCAGTTGTCAGAGTTGCCAACTAATTTCAGGGTTACCTGTCATAGCTTTAGACGTATCTGCGCCACATTTTGCAGTAAGCTTATTACATCTATTTTCACTATACAAAAATTGTGATGAGCCATCCGTGCACGGAGGGGAAATAGTGTTTCGAAAATTTAAAATTAAGGGTAAAAAATATAATAATCTACACAATAATTGGGCATTAGCATCTTTTAATGTTAATCAGAATAACTACCAAAGAAGCAAATATAATAACCCTGGCAGTATTATGGGCCTACATGTTATGACACATAAAAAAATCTTCGGTTTTCCTGTAATTAAATATTAACATCAAGTACTTTTTGTAAACGTTTCCCAAATTGAAGTAACTTCTTTTAGAGACTTTGGAGATAACTGGTATACTCTGCCAGAAGCAGTTGTTACATTCACTTTACATAAGATGTGTTTAAATCGAACACAATAGGAGTCATTTTCAGCCCAATAAATGAGGGAGATGGACAATGGGGATGTAGAAATTTTACTGGTGCATCGCCTTAATCACTATTCATTGACTAAATCTTCATCCAGACTTAGGCTTTGCTCCAATCTTGAATGGACCAATTTTTTTCTTTTCAAAAAATGCATTGCATGTGTCCCCAGAATCGTTTTTGCTCTCACAAATCTTTGTTTAAGTGGGGCACGAAAACAGTCATTTCTTCTTTGTGCACAAAGAAAAACTTGGTGCTAAAGATGTTTTCTTCACAGAAGTAAAACATGCATTTATTTTAACAGACACTGGTGTCTGAAGACTTGCTTTTATCACAACCCACTTCCATCGTATGGGGACTTTCCATGGTTGGTAGAAAAAAAAGATAATTTTGCCACCATACCATGGAAATCACTTAGGTGGAACATTTAAGAAGGCTTTGTAGTTTTTTTTTTTTATATTGGACTCCACACCCATCATTGAAATATTCCACTTTTGTTGTGTGAGGAAAGTTTTGTTTTAAAAATCCGACATTACAAGTTTCTATGTGTGAAAGACCGTTGATACGTCATGTTCCACAGCATCTGAAAGAATGGAGTAAGTTTTTTGTTGAATAGTCATAATTAGTTGATGGAATCACATTGGGATAGAATAGTTTCCTTAATTCTAACGTTAACCATATACGTATACTACATTACAACAGCAGCATACGACTTTACTTGTTATAGATATACAAGCTTATACGCTCTCCGTTGTGTGGGGAAAACAATATTTGGAAGATGTTAAAATTCATTCACTAACTCTGACTTTCGGAAAGATTTGGAACTTTGAACCATGTAGTATTTTTCCTAGTGTCATGGACATACGAATTTCGCGTTTGTTTAGAAATGAGAGCAGAGTGAATACGGGTTTTGAACCCTACGTACAGGTTAGTAGGGCGTCGAGCACATAGTGTACTGTATAATATATATATAATGTTTTAACGAAATGTGTAGTTCAGTAATAAATTAGGGTATTTAGTTCACGCGATTTCGTATGTTAAATCGGCTTATTGCAGAAAGAGGCCTGAGCCACTTTTTCATAATTCTGAGAAAAAGGGGAATAATCGTATAACATTGATACTGCAACAAAAATATATCATTTTTGGCTCAAAGATAAAGCATAGTGAAAGTGTAATTTTTCAACCCTCAATGCGCCCCCTTGCACTTCGCTGCTAGAGACAGTGTGGATGAAAAAGTTGACTCCGGTACTGTTCTGCAATAAAAGTAAAAACTGTGGGAAATAAGACGAGAAATGTCCTACAAACGCTTGTTGTTGACGCTTTACCATAAGTTAAGTTATATGACAGAAAATTGTAGATTTGTCAACAATTACATACACCTAATACACCTGTCACTTACCTAATATCTTACAAATGCCTGTTGTAGTGACCTGACCGCATGAGTTAGGTTATATTTTCCACAGAAAATTAGAGTTTCGTTAATGAGTGACAGTGTAATGCATTTTCTGGATTTTATTATCGGTGTTTCAAGTACAATAGTGTACCAGCTCATACATACATGTGTTATTTAACATCTGAGTCTGCTTCATTGTCGCCTGCAGTGGACCACTGAAGAAGCTCTTTATAAAATCCTTTGACGTCGTCAGGTGCATACGACAAGGCAGTTCGTACATCCTTCAATTAGCAACCTTGATCGACATTCTTACACCTTTGGACAGGTAGAAGGTGTGAGACATCAAACCTTTAATGAACTCTGACATTTTGACAGTACTCTTATGTTCCACGCAGTATTCAAAGTATTGATACTTAGAAATCTGGAAATACTGCCTATTCTTGTGAGAACGCATGGTAATTTCCACAGATGGCACTTTTTTGTGTGTGTGGACATGAGGCCACGACGTTGCAAAATCAGTAATGTAACTGGTGCCGATAAGTTTGACAGTATTTTGACCACAACGAGTTGCATTACAGATTAACGTGCACAGTTCGTACAATGTATAAATTCGGCTGCAACAGGACGTCAAATAACACAAAACTTCCGGTCGCATGGAGGATATAAATAATCTCTGAGTGGAAAATGATGCACGATCTTCTGAAATCGCTCACAAGGAGGCTTACGGAAGTGTCACTCACCAATTTGAATGAAACTTTGCACACTTGTAGTACATCGAAAATGAATCGACACGTATTTTTTTTTATTTCGGCAATGGTGCGGGTTTAAGGATAGGAACCACCCTTTGAACGGTAGGCGTGGTATCGAAACATAGACAGAAAACAATCATTTAGTGTAGAAGAAAACATACTACCATGGGGGGTTTAGGACAACTGATTCAGAATCTGACGTCAAAATTACAAAATTCAAAATAGCGGATCCAATATGGCGATTACAATTACAAAAAGTCTTGTAGTTTGAAATGCTATATATTTAACCAAGAATAATCATAATTGGCAGGAATTACTGCGAAGAGGTTGCAGACCGATTAAAAACCCCTTGCTGTACTTATTTTAAGGAGATGCTTCATTAAAGTGCGTATCTGTAACTTCATTATTCGGGTTGCGTATTTAAAGTGACTACCCTTGCGTACCATTATTCGGGGTACTCATTGAAAGTGACTCCCTTCCCCTCTCACTAGTCGGGGTGCATATTTAATGTGAGTTCCCTCTCCTCTCACTATTCGGAGTGCTTATTTAAAGTTACTCCCTCTCTTCTTACTGTTCCGTGTGTTTATCCCAGTGTCTAATGCGAAGTCTAGTTTGTTATTAGATTCGTGAAATGGTCACGATTCATCAACTTTTGAACATATTTTAAGAACATAAGAGTACCTCAAAATACAAACCTATCCTGCAGAAATAACTAGTAGGATTCAACCTCTTGATGTATTGTTCTTTAGGCGATAGAAAAAAAAAACTTCTTGAGACACTTTTCTGACGTCCTTTTTTTTACAACTATAACATTAATTTACATCTCCGTAATAATATAACTAAAATAGATCCAACCACTGATTGATAATCAGTATTCTTCTTCCAGATTTGCAAATCTTATTAGGTATGCGTGGTATAAAAGTGATTATTTAGAAGAAAAACCACCTGCATTTGAAAATCATATAACATTTTGTTTCAATGGTTGTGCAGTATTTTGGGATTTGGGCACAGTTATTGCCGTAATAAGGTGTGTGTGTGTGTGTGTGGTATAAACAATGTTTATGCATCACACACCTTTTTCTTTTACGGAATATCATTACTGCAAAACGTTTTCTCAATAAATTCATAATTATAACATTTGAGAATGCATGAAGTTCTGACATAGTGAGAGGCGAGGGGACTCAGTATACATGAGCACCTCGAATGATGAGAGGTGCAGAGACTCACTTTAATCAAAATATCATGTTAAAAGAAGTACAGAAAGGGTTTTTCAAATCAGTCTGCAACTTTCTCGCAGTAACTGCCAACTATGATTGTTCTTGGCTAACTGCACAACATTTCAAACTAGAAGACATTTTGTAATTCTAATCGCCATATTAGATCCAGCATTTTGTATTTTGTAAATTTGACGTCAGATTCTGAATCAGCTGTTCTAAAACTACGTGGCATTATGTTTTCTTCTACATTAAATGATTGTTTTCTTTATATGCTTCGAGAACTCCCCTAACGTTCAAAGGTAGGTTTCTACCCTTAAACCCGCACCATTGCCGAAACAAAAAAATACGTGTCGATTATTTCTCGATGTTCTACAAGTGTGCAAAGTTTCATTCAAATCAGTGAGTGACACTTCTGTAAGTCTCCTTGTCAGGGTCCGATAATGCTAGTAGAACGCGACAGATTGTATGTTTTTTTTTTTTTTTTTTCATTTTGTCCAGGACAATTGTTCGAGGAAAAATGGAATTCTTTTACACAACGAGGCACATAGTATGCACTATAGAGCCTTATCAAGTGGAGTGAGGTTAGGTTTATATTGTAATTGCACCATTAGTGTCCGTCGCTACAGAGTAGCCAAGTTTATTGCAGAAAGGGCTCCGAGTCAGTGGCGGCGTAAGGGCGGGGCGAGCGGTGTCCACACCTCGGGCCCCACTTTCTGCGGCCCAACGACGGTAGGTAAAAAATAATTACTAAGGAACTTTGTTAGCATGAGCCGTACAAGGGCTGTCGATGTTTATAATCCACTCCTTCCCTAAAAGGAAACGCAATTAATTGTCAATCAATATTATACCAAATAACGGATGAAACAACAGAAATATCTGTCTAATAAAGCTAATCAGTGCCGGATTTCCGTATAAGCTATAAGCTTCGGGCCTCACTCTCTTGGAAACCCGAAAGAAATTTAAAGAAAAAACTGAATGTAGGTTAAAAATAAATAAAATAAAAGTTTCACTCTCTTGGGGCCCCAAAGAAATTTAAAGGAAAATATGTAGGTGGATTAAAATATGAATAAAATAAAAGATTCACTTTGTTCAATAACCTCAAAGAAATTTAAAGGACAAACCTGTGTAGAATAAAATATAATAAAAGAAAGTCAAAGTATATTGATTTGTTTACATTCTAAGATCTTATGATGCAAGTAATGGAGCCCCATCTGCTAGCCTGCTTCCTAAAACATCACTGTTTATTTATTTATTTATTCAATATCAGTCCAAAAGAAGGGTAGAAAGAAAGGATTAACGTAATGCTTTATTAGGGTACTAGCATTCTGTTGCTGACTGAAAGCTCTTAGGAGCAGACGCTATAGCCGCATATTCACTTCTTTTTCTTCTGTCTTTTTCTTTTGTCCTTTACAAGTCGAATTTTCAGCGAACGAAACCCTTTTGCTCAGCTGGTTTCCCCTTTTCTGCTCTTCTGTTTTAGCGTGTGAATTTACATTTCAGCCCACAAATTTAGAATGAAGAAAATGTTCAATAAGAAAATAGGTGTTCAAATATTCAAAATACTTCAGCATTATATTTAATTCAACTCCTGATTGTAGAACAGTTCTCACAAATCATTCGATTTGTTGGCATACAACGTGATTCTGTTCAAGTTCGGGAAGCATTTATTGATTTTATCTCTGTCGAAGGAAAGATTGCTGAGAGTATTTCTGCTGAAATACTGAAGTAACTTCAACGTGATAGGCTTGATATTAAGATTGCAGAGGCCAATCTTGTGATAAAATCAGCCTACAATGACCCGATAATATTCTGGAGTTCAAACTTTGGTACAGAATATAAGTCCTTTGGCCATTTTCGTTCCTTGTAACAATATTTCATTGAACCTTGCGGCTTACATGCTGCGCACGTTAACGTTCTGGCGGTCACTTTGTTTGGAGCAATGTAACGTTTTTGGTATTCTTCTCTAGATCTACTCATCGATGGAATGTGCTGCAAAATCACGTAAAGATTGGTCTGAAACGTAAAACTAACACTGGATGGAGTTCAAAAGCAGAAGTTTTGGAGACACTTTCTAGTCAATTGGATGAAGTAATTGATATGTTGGAAGATCTGCGTGACACTTCGACTGAAACACTTGATACCAGAAGAGATGCTGGTCTTCTTCTTGCAAGCATCCAGTCATTTAACTTCATCACTTTATTACATTTCTGGTCTGCAAATCTCTCATATATTGATCGGATCCAAAAATTCCTTCAATCTCAGGATATGAGTTTCAATCAAACTCTTATTCAGTTACAGAGCCTGGTTGACACCACTGATACCTGAAGATTTGAGCTGGGCAAGGAAATCATATCTGCAGCTGAAGGAAGTTGCAGGTCATTTAACATATCTGTAGATACACACAGGAGAAAGAGATGCATGCCTGGAGAAGCAAAGAATGAACCCCTGACTGCACAGACCAAAGTGAAGCGCTCTATCAATGAAATTCTAGATGAAATGAGACAACAAATAAATGATCATATTACTCAGATGCATGACCTGAACGACAGATTTGGATTCCTGTGTTGCATGGCCAACTTTGTGCAGCAGCTAGATTGTGAGAGCAAGGAAAGGCTAAAAGCATGTTGATCTGATTTGGCTTTGTTCTACCCGAATGACCTGGATGGCTTGGAATTATTTCAGGATTGTAAGGATATAATCCGTTCACTAAGGTGTGCTCAAAAAGCTAAAGAACAGCTTGACTTTTTCCCACAAGACATCCTGAAATATGTATCTTCAATAGGGCTTGAAATTTACTAAAGTTTGCCAACCGCTCTTCAGATTTTGATAACACTGCACGTAACTGTCGCATCGTGCGAAAGGTCTTTCAGCAAAACGAAATTGATCAAATTATACTTGCGTTCCACAGTGAGTCAAGAAAGATTCACGAATCTGGACATTCTTTCTATCGAAAATGAAATAGCATCTACTTTGGATTTTGATAATATAGTTGAGACTTTCGCTGCTACCAAAGCAAGAAAGGTATCATTCTGAAAGTTGGTGGAACACAGGCTAATATGCTAGTGGAACTACTGTCGAAAGTAGTTTCATGTTTGAAGTGAAGGCAATAAAAATACAAACATACCGAAAGAGCAATATAATAAAAAGCTGTTAAGATATGTCAATTGACTGGTGATAGTTGGTAATGAAAAGTAGGAGGTATAACCCGTAGTAGAATTCTGTGCTTACATATTTAATCTATAATATATTCCCAATTCAATACATTCAGGATTATTTGTTATAATGTATTCTAATACTATGTTGGTAAGAGGTAATGGAAATAATCATAAGTGACAGAATATAAACATGACTGAATTATTAAATACAAAATAATATAATCATAAAACAGGTATGAAATCTGGAAACAATAGTAAAATAAACAAGCAGGAGAAAAATATTCTAGTGCTTAACTATTCATTAATACTTCGGCAAAAGTAGTGGGACTAAATAGATAGTACATTATCACTGGAGAGAAACCTAGTGAAAGATAAATGGAAAAGACACGCAGGATAGAAATCTATTCTAGCTGTTATTTACTGATAGTTCGGTAAAAAAAGTGTTTAAGTATTGTGTATGATCACTGGAGAGGAACCTAATGTTAAAGTGAGTGAGGCTAATTGCAAAAGAAAAATCTAATCAAATAAAACCCATGTTGCGCAAATTCAGACAAGGAGAAACTATGAATAAACTGACTCATATGAGAAATTGCACAGGAGAAACACCAAAGGAGAGAACCAAACAAAGAATTCTAGAAAACATAGAGCTTACATTTAGAAATCCCATCGATTATATTATTATTTGTATTTTTTTCAATATCAGCTCATTGGTACATTTTGTAGGTAAATTTGTCTCTAAATGTATTATTAGGAGTATTACTTCCACTATTCCATCTAATTAAAGTACGCGTTGATACTAGGATAGTATAGGTGTAGGATAAATTCTGGATTCTTGGTTGTTAAGTTTTGTTTGTTCTTAAGATTATGTTATTTTTGACCTAGGTTGTAGTTTCCGTTACACTTGTATCCCTAATCCTTTTTCTACCGTGTCCTTTGTTTAAAAATGAATAAAGGGGAAACAATATGCAATGATAGTCTTGGTCCAGTTTTATTTTTAGATACCAGCCTGAAGGAGGTTCTAAGTATTAAAAAATAGACAGGGATGCTGAATGTCATCCCATTTGTTTAAATATAGGGGAAGTATTTTACAATTACTTATTGTTTTCGGATGCAGAATAATACCCGTTCATTATTACATAGTCATGGATTTTGGAAACATCACGGACTTTGATGAAGATCCACCCACTTCAACCGTTTGATCAGTGTTACTTTCCAAAAACATATTCCGGGGAATAGTATATTACTACTATTAACAAAGTCTACAGCTATTTGTTTTACATTTTTCTAAAGTACGTGCAACAAGACGTTCAAAATTGTCACTTATCTGTTCAAGCTTGGCAGTTAGAGACACATGGTACCAACCAGTTTCTGAATATGAAAAATAATGGCTTCAGCACGAGCTCTAGAACACTTGTAAAGTTGCAATAAATTTTATTTATTTATTTATTTGATTCCGAAACTATTTATCTCCCGGTGCTGGTATTATTCTAGTACGTATTAACCTGATCTCCAAAAAAACATGCCTGAACGAACACTGCTTAAGATTACCGTAGCAGATCGCCTTTTCATCAAAACTAACAATCTAGTGCATAAAATTTCCTGGGCATTCCTTACATTCAAAGAGCTACACACATTCAAAGAGCGGTTCTTCTTGGTCGGTGTCAACTCATGTGGCATCCAGGAGACCAACTTTTTAAATACAGACAACGCTTTTGTTGGCTGTGGCAACTCATGTGATATCCGTGAGTCCAGCTTCTTCACCTCCAGAACGATTTTGTTGACCGTGTGAACTCATATATCCGTTCAACCAAAATTTGTAAATAGGAACTTTTTTATATTCGTATGTATATTTTGTTAAAACATCAATATAACTCTTATATAATCCAAAGTCTTTTATCCAAAGAAAGCGTCTTACTATGTATCGTGATGAAGACAAATCCTACTTTGTTTCTGTTTAAGCATCCGAAGTTTCGATTTTAATGTTGCCCAGGAGCTGACACCTTCTTTTTGCCCTCTCGTTTCCTTTCGGACACAAATTCTTCGAAAGTAGTCCTTTCTTTTTCTTTTCCTACAACTTCAGTATGCTTATTTACATTCCAATAGGACGTAATATTGAGGTCTTAAATCTTCAGTAATAATAATAATAAATATAATATAATAATAATAATAATAATAATAATAATAATAATAATAATAATAATAATAATAATAATAATAATAATAATAATTGTATTAACATTTTTAAAGGTGCCCTAAAATTAGACAAAACTTACAGATAAGTCGGGATTTCGGGAATTTGTCCGAACCTCCAGGACACACCTCTGCAACTACGAAAATTTTAAACGAAAGCGTTCCACTATAGTTTCATGTAGAAATTATTCTACTGTACGTTTTAAGGAAAATAACTGCAATAAAAGTAACTGAATATCACTGAAGAGTAAAGCAAATAATAAAGTAACTTTTAGTATATGCAGAAGCAATTATAAAATCTTTGCTACAAAAATACCTACATAGAATATAATAAATTCTATGAGCTCCGAAATACAAAGTAACAAACTAGTGTATAAGATTCATTCTAAAAAGCAATTATTACTTAAAGAATGGACATAAACTATTTTGAGAATCGAGATAAAACGAAAAATGTTTACGATACTTTTCGCCTCGTCTCAATTCTCGTCTTCAAAAAGAGACAATAATTTGAATTAACCTTGTCCCGTCTCGAATGTACAATGTTAATTCTCGTCTCAATTTTCTTTGTTTTGTTTTAGAGACGAGATGAGAAATTCCTCTTCTCGTGGGCAACACTAAACAAAACCCTAATATTCTTGCCAAATATCACGTTTCTGGTTGTAACGTTATACCCTGAGTGATAATAAGCTCCTAACTTTTAATCTTCTATGAGACACTAATAATTATTATTAGTTTATTTTTATTAATGCTTTTGTTATTCCTAAAGATTTGATAGTTCAAGTATTGAAACATCCGAGTATTCAAATATCTGAAGATAATAGAACATGTGTCATCGCTGATCAATCGCCACCGCAAATTCTAATGTAAAAAAATGTACTTGTCGTTTGTGGTGGATAAGAGTTGATTACCTTCAGATTATTGGTCAAGCACCTTGACCACTGAACCACGATTACTACGCAGTAATTGATTCATATTTAGTTTGTTTACGACTATAATATCTGCGCCGTAATTCATTCAAAATAATGGACTTTTGTATTTTTTTTTTTTTAAATCTGAAATGTTAATGATTTAATGAATACAGTGATATAATACCCTTCGAGTTCTTAATTGCATATTTATGTGTTCTGAATTTGACTATTAACAAGCCACTGTTTTGAGCGAAAAAAGGCTCTTTATTTAACCGCACCCAACTAAGTAACGCTTTAGGTGAGTGGTTAGCATTGTGGTCTTCTAAACCGGTGATCCGAGTTCGAGTCTCCCCCTCGCCGTTTACAACTTTTTAAAAATATTTCATTTACAAGGCTGAGCTCCAGTTGGATGCTGCTAAATGAAAGATAATCTCCAGTATAGAAATTCAGTGATGATGTAATCCTAAAAATAAAGGAAGAAAAATGAATACAGAAGACGAGTTCCAGAGTTAATTCTGTTAATGGTACTATATTTGATATTAACCGTTCATTTCATGCATTTTTAAATTGTTGTTTATTGACACTATATTCTCCTCTTTCCTCCGCGTGTCTCAATGTGTAAATTTTCACAAATATTATTCAAATCAGAACCTTCAGTTATATTTATAATCTAAGGGGAAATACGGTTAGTACGGATGGGTTCTCCAACTCGTTTGAATGTTATCGAATTTTGCATTTTTAATATTTACAAATAAATTACTGCCTACCAAAATTTATCAGTTTAAAATGTCATTTAATGAATAATGAAATCGGACAAGTTCATCTTTCGAAGTAATATTACGTATCAATCAGTGGCGCCGGAACCTAAGAGGTCAGGCCCTGTTAGACACCCAAAATTTTCATTAGAGACTGGGTTCTTCCCCTTAATGATCCATTCATACTTTAATTGATTAGCAGGTAGGACTACTGTTAATAGTTTCAAAACTCTCCGCAAGGCTTTGTGTTTACTTAAAAAATAACCTACTACATATACCGCACCATCTACCCGTATATTATTTGATACGCATATATGTATAGTCATTTGAAGTAAATTAACTTGTTTATTATCCCTCATTTGAGTTAATTATAAGATTATTTAAGTCCCCTGACTGTTATCTTCTCATCGGTGCTTCTGGTGTCCGTATGTTTTTTTCTGGTATTGTGCTGTTTACTGTGAGTACAAGTATCCAAATACTCTCTTTTGTCATTTCGTCAGCCAGCGTATCGCTCCACTTCTACACAAAACACTCTTTACGATTTGTTCTTTTAACAGTTGGGGGCAACTTCACGATGCTGTGCTAGCTACTACCAGGCGTAATTAATCTTGGAGCAGACGTTAGTTGGGTTGCCTATCTCACGGATTTTCTACATCAAGAATTTCTGTGGCCCGCTGTACACTCATGTCCAAAATGATTGTCGCATATCTAAAACTGTCTTCATGTAAGAATAAAATTTGATAATGATTTTGCAGGGCACTTTTAATACATGTTTATAGTTGGGAAATATATTTCGTGGTAAATTTCATAAGAAAAGAATTATAAATAGGAAAATTGGAATGAGTAAAACAAAATGTTGCTAAATGGACAAGAAAGTTTTATTTTCGTTTTATTGTTCTTATTTACAGCTCTTGTGACATGAAATTTGCCACATACATGTCTTTGCCAATTATACAGATACTAACATTGTAAGAAATACCGGGCGAATTCGTTATCAAATTTTATTCCTACAACATATTTATAGACATACGACAATAATTTTGGCATGAGTGTACATGACAAATATTCAATATCTTTGGGTCTAAGAGTTCAGACAACTTCCTTTACAGGTGAAATGCCAACAACACAAAATTACGTCATCCGTATCAACCTTCGTTCGTAACTGGCTGGCAAGTAACGTATTTGCACAAGAATTGGTGAACACATAAGGGCTAAACACGTCTTTACTGCTGTAGTATGGGCAAAAAATGAGTTTCAAGGAATTGTCCTAGCTGTGCACAAATTGCAAATAGTGATCGAACTTGCAATAGAGATCGATAGTCACAAGAATGATCCTATTTAAGATGTCACCTCACCTTTCTACTTACAAGAGAGGCGAAACACAATTCATTACTATTATCAGCTAATAAATCTTTATATTCCATTTGTTGTTGTCATAAAATGATAATTCTATCTGTAAATCTATAAATCTAGTAATATTATTGCGTTCATGTGTAAACCTAAGAAACATCTAACTTCTGTATGTCTTTTCTGTTTCTATGAATACCTTCGACTATGTTACTTTTGCTTTCCATTGTGATAATAATAATAATAATAATAATAATAATAATAATAATAATAATAATAATAATAATAATAATAATAATAATAATAATAATAATAATAATAATAAAGGAATAACATAATTACAATACCAATTACATAAACATTATCTTCCCATTTAGAAAAAAATAATTGTCACGACGGGATTTGAACCCAAGTAGTTGCACCTGCAATAGGACTTTCTTGCTTTTACAATTTTTTAAAAAACAAATCGCCCCAACCGGAGTATTTTTCGCGTCTGGCACCTTAAGTCCTTTCGACGTATTCCAAACACTACAGGAACACGAACACAGAAATATTGAGGACAGTTAAAATTCCGACCTTGCTCTTCAGAGGAATTCGAACCCCTAGTGGATTGCGCCTCATGATCAGAAACCGAACGCCCGACATCACTCGGCTAGTGCCACTGGCTCAATTTGCAACGAATTTCTCATATGAATATAAGAACTAGTAGTTATGGAACATAAACATAGAAGTGTCTATTTCTACACTTGTTGATACAATTCAAAGAATGTGAAAATAATTTCTGTCGTCTTTTCTTCTTTGGATATTAGAAGTTATGGTAAAGACGAAATGTAATGCAAATCGGAACCATCTCTACAACGGATGACCAGCGCCGTAACTTAGATTCTTTTCTGGGGGCATTAATAAGCTTTTTTTGGCCCCTAGAAAAAGTTGTTTTTCTAATTCTTGGGCCACCTCTTTCCAACTTTCTCTTAATCTTTATGGGCTCCCCGGAGCCTGTGCACCGTCCCGCACGCCAAAATCTGCGATTCCGTTAGTTATTCCATGGGCCCATTTCATACATGACAAAATTATTAAGCAGACAATATTGATAAATCTCAAAGCCATACGAATAAATATAATTTCTAGAGCCCCTAATAGTAGACATTTTTTACTGAATTGGGTCCAAGACTCATTTTTGTTCTATTTACCTTTTGTGTGCTGTTTTGTTTATGTAATGTAGGGGCCCATTTTGAGGCAAAATTTTCTTACTCCATATACGATACGAACATAAAATTAAAAATGAAGCATCATTTCTAATTTCATGTTCGTATCGTATATGGAGTAAGAAAATTTTGTCTCAAAATGGGCCCCCTCGAACGGTGGGGAGCTTCTCTGGGGGGCAGTTGGTCCTCCACACGTTACGGCTTTGCCGATGACGTAGCCTCAACTTGAAGAACCTTTCGTGATATTTTCCTCATTCAGGAACGTCTATATAACTTGTTTTTTAGTTAAACAAGTACAAGTAAATCTCGAATGAGTCATTAAGAAACTCACACAAGTTGTTTATATTTTCTTATTTATATTTTTATTTATATTTTGTTTATATTTGTTTGTTTTGGTTATATTTGAGTATCTTGTTTATATTTTTCCATGAAGCGATTTTAACTAGGTATTAGTTTCGGTGGAAAGTTAAGTGGCGCGGTAGGTGACTGGTTAGCGCATTCAACTTCTATTCGGTAGACTCGGGTTCCAATTCTGGCCAGGTTGAAACTTTTTCAAATGTTCCTTTTTCAATTTCAATTTCAATGCATACTCAGTGTGACAAGCAAGATGTTGGAGTATAGAGAATTGAAGAAGGTCTGTCAATGGAGACAGTAATTTACAAACTTATTCCCAGCAGTTGTCTAGATTTGATATTTTCGTCTACTTTCAAGCATTTTCTGATTCATGTACGATCAGTGTTTTTATTTCTTTGAATTACAGTATATAATGAAATAATACATTGCATACACAGCAATATTGAAATTAACATATGATGTTCATTGAACAACACGCTCTGAACCAGAGAGATTGATCTCAGAATGGAGAAATGTTTCGTGCGTCATCTACTCACAATTTTACTTGCATAAAGACTTGACTCAGTGCTACCAACTTCTGTCAGTGCCAAGAAAAGTTACGTGTAATTTAGATTGCATCTATCTAGGCGTTCGCACAACAGCAAATGACCTGGACCCTTCTAAGTAGTGGAATTAGAGCGCTTAGGGGGGAAATACTTTTGTGAGTGGCTGTACAACCGGTAATAATACTATTCAAAGCAAAACAAGTGTGGTTGCCTCGCCTTCCCAAAATTTTTCTTGCCTCTGCTCTTGCCCCCTACTATTACAAGCTTAGCTCCGCTAGTGCATATTATAACATCGTTTCGTCCTGTTTACAGCCAGGGGCGGTGATAACGATGCTCTGTCAAATATAATTTGTACTAAATCTTTCTGGTTCGTGCCTACATCGGAGATGTTTGCTTTCTGGAGCGCTGAACCTCAATGATAACTAGCAACGGTACCTCTTGCGTGAGACAACCTCTTGCCTCAAACGGTGGAAGCGTGAACCTGTACCTCACTGGAATTCAAATCAGAATCATCCACGAATGGTTTAGTTTAATTGATTTTATTGGGTCCATCAAGTGACATAGGTGCTGAATTACTAAGAGATGTTAGAGTTTCAGAGGTGTGTGTCCGGAGAAGATAGACATGTGATTCTATGGAATAAGATTGCAGAAGACAAGGGACTGAGTCTCTATTATTATACTCTCAGTATTCTACAACTTGATGAAACAAAGACGGAAATTCTACAAATAGTTGATTGTCTGAGAGTACGGGATTGATAAAAAGTTTGAAGAATAAAATGATTAAATGTTTTCAAAATTCTTTAGAATTAAATATTCAATTGAAGTAGTTTGCGGGGGCAATCAAATACCTTCACAATTTAACTTGACCTATGTAGGCATTACATGTTTCGCGTATGGAATTAAGCTTAAATATGATTGTGATTGCCCTTCCTATGACATTGTCGTGAGTGGAAGAGGAATTTCCAAAGAGGTAACGTGTCTCTTACAGATGAGCCAAGACCTGTACTTTCATCAATAGTGAGGCGAATCGAAAAGCGATTCTTGAATACAACGAACAATTACTCATAACATCATGCAGCAAAATGGGCTCAGTTATGAAAGGGTGAGAAAATTAATTCATAAAGAATTGCATATGTCTAAGGTGTCAGCACATTGGGTAAACGTTTGCTGACTCCTCCTTAAGGACAAACACGGCGTGGCATCTCGAATCAGCTGTTAGGTATGGCATTCATATGAAGCGCAAGGTGTGGATAACTTTTTCCCGTCTGATAACTTATTGACTATCTTCAGAACGGTGGTACTATCTCTGCAATATACTTCTGCTCAGTTGTGAGGACGTTACGAGATGCTGTTAACCAAAAACTTCGCCGTGTGTTCACTAAGGAGATCCATCTCCTTGCGGACAATACAGCCTCTCATGCATCCCGAGTAATGTCTGTGGAAGCTGCTAGACGTATGTTTGAAATATGACTGCATCCGCTCTATTCTCCTGACCCGGTACTAAGCAACTTCTTCCTGTTTCTACAAATGAAGAATTCACTTCAGAGTCGCCATTTTGACAATACAGATGACGCCATAATGAAGATAGAACAATGATTCTCCATGCACTCTGCAGTTCTGCAATGATGGCTATCCTCAGACCAAAAAGCGGTGCAAGAAGTGTGTAACTCTGCATGGAGACTACTTATAAAAGTCTTAAGAAAGAACATAAAACTAAAGAACTCTGTGTCTATTAATTGAAGATGATAATTTTAGTTTACGATAGCCCTTTGTAGTCTACCAGCCACTATCTACTTATTTACCTAAGAAATTTTCAACATTCATCTGTAGCGCCACATTTCAAAGCCTGTATTCTCCGTTTATTCTCTAATTCTCGAGTTCATGTCTTACATCCATATGTCACCACGTGTCATGCAAATACTTTCTTAAGTTCCACATCAATGTTACTATTTAGAAGCTTTTGTTTCTCTTCAAATGTTTTCTTCGACAATCAATTCTGAATTTTAAATCTTGTTTGCTCGTGTTAATGTTCGTTAGAGTACTCTGTAAGTAGCAGAACTCCTACACCCCTTCCACCAGATGATCTCCTATTTTGATCTTCACTTTCTATTAATCTATTTTCTTGCGAATTTCAAAAGTTATATTTTGGTCTTGTTCGTCTTTATGTTGAATTTGCATTATACAAGACACTGCTTTGTTTTATTTAGTTATTTACCTATTTACATATTTATTCTTCAGTTTTTCGTCCTCCAACTCTGCATTTCAAACCTGAAGTACACGATGAATAATGACAGATGATAATAAAATTGAATCCTGAAAGGATGATGTTCCGTGCTAAACGGGTTAATGTCAGATACTACAGGGTGCGGCACGTAAAACCGGTCCGTCGTAATATTCTGGTATATTGTGTTTTTGGCGACACTTAAATAATCTACCTTCCTACCAAGAGATGGCGTGTCGAGGTCGGGTCGACTTACGTGACCTGCAGCAGTCACGTGCAGCCGCAGCCAGTGAAACTTGTCGAAACCAGTTGAGAAAAAGGCCTCGTTGTGTTAAGCCGGGTGAGTGTCTGTGTGTGATAACGCAGTATTCGATACTCGAGCGTGTTGCCATTGTTGAAGGGTTCATTCTCACTGGATCTTTTGTGAAAACAAAGAATTTGTTTCGGGAGAAATTTCCAGGACGTTGTGTGCCAGCAAAAAGCACCATTCAGGAATTGATTGAAAAATGGCGGCGTACAGGATCGGTTCAAAATGCTCCCAGGAACAGACGACCATCTGTCTGCACACCTGAATTAAAGATGCAGGTGGAGGAGATAATGACAAGAAGTCCTCGAAAATCAACCAGGAGATTGAGTCAACAGGTTCATGCGAGTGAGAGAAGTTGCAGACGTGTTTTAAGGGGACTGAAGTTAAAACCGTACCGGATAAGTATTGTGCAAGAACTGAAGGAGCCTGACCTGCAGAAGAGGGTGCATTTCTGTTCATGGCTGTTGAGCAATGTTGCCAGTGGTTTCTTGGATCCACTAATGCTCATCATGAGTGACGAGGCGTGGTTCCACCTGTCTGGGTACGTAAATTCCCAAAACAACCGGTATTGGTCGACAGAAAATCCACACGCAATCCACCAGGTACCCTTGCATGATGAGAAGATTGGTGTTTGGTGTGCCATTTCCGCCACACGCGTTATTGGGCCCATATTCTTTGAGACGACAGTGAACAGTGACGTGTATATGGGAATCCTGGAGGAGTTTTATACATACTTGACCGAAGAGGAGCGTCAGTTATGTTACTTTCAGCAGGACGGTGCAACATGCCACACATCAGCTGCATCATTGTCCCTTGTGCATGAGATGTTTACACCAGAGAGGACAATCAGCAAAGGCTTGTGGCCTCCTCGGTCACCAGACTTGTCCACGTGTGACTTTTACTTATGGGGACTGTTAAAGGGAAGAGTATACGAAACAAGTCCACACACAATTGAAGAACTCAAGACCAGGATCCAGGATGTCACCAATAGCATTACAACACAAGAACTGACAAGGGTATATATGAATCTCCTCAATCGTGCTCACATGTGTGTTGAAGTGGGCGGAGGACACTTTCAGCACCTGCTGTGAAGGCGAGTAGTCATATTCAATACATTACATTTCATTTATGTGTTGTAGTTAATCATATTCAATACATTACATTTCATTTTATGTGTTCACTTTACGGGCCGGTTTTACGTGCCGCACCCTGTACTTTATACTCTTACCAAAGAAATATCTGATTTTCAGAGTAAAACATGTGTATTACCGCGGTATTACAGTAACTATACAATATAAAATTAAGCTTAGTGTGAGCATTCAGTACTCACCTACTTTCGTATTGTTTTGTTATTAGTTAAAGTTGACGCTAAATGAACTGGCAAAGGTTTCAGAACTCTGTAGCAAATATCGATCAAACGAATGATAGTAAAATTATGGAAAGAATTTAATCTTTCTTGGTGACGTTATTCTAGTAAAGATTCTCGGTCTACCACTACCAGTCAGGTAAAAAAATATTGATGTTTTCACCTGGCTGATAGCCCGAGGAAATTTACTAGAATAAAATAGTAGTTTCGCAACAAAACGATGCAAGTACCAGTGACAAGGGGAGGAAAGTATTGGGTGGCTTTCTTACAAGCTATAGACGATTCGTGACCGCGTTCAGAAGTTCATCGAAGGCGGAATAAATGTTGCATAAAGTCGCGGATGTTCTCATAATATTGAGCATGATAGGGTTGAAACATTCGCCAAATAAGGGGAAATTGTGTCAATCAAAAATTTGGAATGCACTTGAATTTACTTATGAAACTGAACTCTCAAACAGAACTATTTTATGCAAAAAAAAAAAAAAAAAGATTTGTGGATTAAGAAATTACTTTACAAGTGGTTCCCACATGAATTTACATAAGATCAAATTAAATTCTGGAAAAAAATGTATGCCGCAACAATCTCTTTCCTTGCTGTCATCTACGGCTGTCATCAGAAAACCGGACGATGATGAAATTAGAATGGGCTTGTATATCCACCCAAGGGAAGTTTTGTGCTAAATCTTGAGTGTGCTCTGAGTGAGATATACCGTCAGCAATAGCACATGAAGACTTGCGTCCGAAGAAGGGGGTATTGTTCTTGACCATGGATTTCGATAGTATAGCATTCTGGGAATTCTAACTTTGATGAACTAAAAGCAACTATGATAATGAGAATAAACATGGCTTCTTTCAGGTACCAGCATGTATCCGCAGATTAAGTCAACAGTGACTGACACTACCTGTGAATATACTGATATCGCAGTTTTGTAGTATTTCCTGTTTGTTCTATATTGAAATAAATACATAGGCACGTTTGGCTGGGACAATCAGTAAATTACCGGCAATAGTCTTCTCATCTAAAGCTGAAGAAGATTGTTGCGTTACTTATTTATTTATATTTTTATTTGATAAACATAAAATTTAATTTCTCAAACTGCGAGTATTTCCAAATTACATTTTAATCAAGTATTATATTGCGTTAACTTTAAAGATGATACATTACTAAATTGTTAATTACAGAGGTTGTTCAGTCTACATTTGGCCATTTTCGACTTACCTAAAAATTTAGAAGAATCCATGGCGCCAGGTCCGTAAGTGCTCGATGTGTTTCCCTTGGTTGCTAACAATAGCCCGACAGCGTAATTTCCACTGTAATAGGCTTCTCTCAAGAACTGGGAGGGGAATCTTGTCCCATTCCCTTTGCACAGCTTTCCAAAGTCCTTCCACAGCTGTTACACGCCGTTTTCCCAAAGCCCGCTTCAGCAATTCAAATCCACAATAGTCCATAGGACTTGCATCTGGAGATTTAACAGGGTACCTCATTGAAAGGTGTCACCTGTATACCACTTGCCCCCTCCATCTCTCTGTAGAATGCGAGGGACGATTGTGAGGTATGTGATGAGGACTTGTTCATGTGAAAGCGCACCAGATTGGCGTCATTTCCGTACATTGTTGGAATCTCATGCTTGTAGATCGGCCGCATGATCTGCTCCTGAAAATACTGCGAATTTATTATGCAGTTCTTCGCCACCCTACGAATATTCAGTTTACCTCGGTAACAGTAGCCAGTAACGACCATGAAACCTTTTGGGAAGCATTCTTTACAGACATGGACCCACCTTTTGAAGTTCTTGGTGCCTTTCTCTCGGTACATTATGGCTCTCGGGTTTGTCGCAGTCGGAAAGGGAAATCCATGCTTCATCGAGCGTTACGATGTACATCCACCTTTGTTTTGCCAGATGCCGTTCGTAAAGCCTCCGGGCGTTACACTTTCGTTCCTTTTGGTGGGCATCCGTGAGAAGATGGCCGCGAGTTTTCATGACTTTTTCCAGCTTGAGTTGATGGTTAAGGTCCGGCTCACAGTCCCCAAAGACACGTTCAAGACGATTAGTCATACACCTTTGTGTTGGCGGATTTTCTTGATTTGCCATTTTGCGAAGTTTCCTCTGCATGGTGGAGGTGGCCTTGGTGCATTCCGGCTTCCTAGGCAACTTCGTTAGTGATCCAAATGGTGGAGCTTCATTGCCCATGTACTTTTTAATAACATTTTTATTCCACTTAAACTGATGTTGCAACCATTCTTCTTGCACTGTTTTCTAATGACAGAAACACTAAAGTGGGTGTCATAAAGAGGAGCAACATAGCCTTCCCAAAACCGGCTTAGTTTGGGCGGCATTTTGGTCACAGAGCGGAAATTCACACACTTGCAAACAAATTTAACACAACTCTCACAACAATGGTCCTGTTTTGTGCGTTATCGTCGTCCGCGCGGAAGAACAACTCCGTTCCCAGGAAGCCTTGCAAAACACTGCAGGACACCACGAGCCAGGTCGGGTGAGTCCATTCTGCCCGGGAGGGGGAAGGAACGAAATCCGCCAAACGTAAGCTGAACAACCTCTATATTCTTGCACTTAGTCGGATTTCTACATTGATGCGTTAGGCGCTTGCTCGACTGTGTAGTTATCTGATGTCTTTCCTGTTGATGACAACCGCAAATTGCGCTGAAGCAAACAGATTTCTACTCGCAAGTAGCCGTCGTGTCATAACTGCGAAGTATTAATTTCGTTTGTACTTAACACATACAGTTAACGCACTCACGAAAACTTGTCTTTATTTATAATAATATATACGGATATATGGACGGGTTGAGTTAGAGCGGTGTAAGTCACTTTCTCAAAAAGGAAGACTTAAACACAGAAACCAGATGTTTTGATTGTTCAATCTGTTAACCGAAGATACGAGAGACAGTGTTGTAAGTAACTTTCTCAAAAAGGAAGACTTAGACACAGAAACCAGATCTAGATGATAAGACAATTTGCTAAAATAATTCGTAACTTACAGTGGTGTAAGTCACTTTTCCAAAAAAGAAGCCTTAGACACAGAAACAAGATCTAGAAAAGTCAATCTGTTAACAGAAGATATAAGAGAAAGTGGTGTAAGTTACTTTTTTTCAAAAAGGAAACCTTAGGCACAGAAACCAGATCTAGATGAAATGAAATCATTCAGTTTTAGGCTAAGGAAGACACGAAATCTAGAGAAGTAAATCTTCTAACAGAGGACGTAAGCCACAATAGTGTAAGTCAGTTTTTCAAAAAGAAAGACTTAGACACAAGAATCAGAATTTATTACAATACCTTGTTAACAGAAAACGTAAATTAAAGCTTCATTCAACTTCCAACAGATGGCAGTGAAAATCGTAGTGATAAATATAACTGTTATAATACCTTT
Source organism: Thermobia domestica (assembly GCF_964235325.1). NCBI lineage: Eukaryota > Metazoa > Arthropoda > Insecta > Zygentoma > Lepismatidae > Thermobia > Thermobia domestica. The sequence goes on from NC_137454.1 coordinate 28,782,595, forward strand.
TGCATTAATATGTGGAAAATTGAGGAAAATGTGACTTACACCGCTGCAACTTTGCAGATATTACTATTAGTATTATACAAATTATTGCATTTCTTTTCCTTTCAGTTTTGAATATTGCCCATGGAAAATAGATGTTCAAGATAGCAATAATAGGATAATTTTACAATCGAATTGAACAAGTCAGTATGTATACTCTCTTCGTTAATATAAAATGCGTGTCATAAATATTACATATTTCCTTTGAGAGTCAATATGTTGTTATGAAAAAGTAGAAACTTATTTTCAAATTAGAATTTATTACTTGTATCCAGTTTCTCGCAGAGAACTTTGCCGGAACATTTATGTCAAAATTTCGAAGATATGGAGGAAGATCCCTTATCTGGCGAGGACTTTTCTATTAAGTGTTCGTAATCAACTTACTGCCAATCCATATATTATTCAAATATTTTACAAACTTCTTACAATTAAAAAAAAATGCTGCATGCTGTCAAAGGTCTCATATCAACAAGAGAGCGCAACACTAAATCTTTAGTCGCATCGAAGAAGAAGAAGAAAAAGAAGAAGAAGAAAGGAAGCACTGATGCTAGTCAATTTGACATAAATGGAATGTTTAGAAAACGTAGAGCAGATGTAGCAGGTGGAAGCTCATCTCAAAATATAACCTTGTCTGAATGTCAGTGTAAAACACAACCAAATAATAAGAATATTGCTACACTATTATCACAATCTACAGAGGTCCCCGCAAATAGTGGTTCTCTTGATATTCCATACTATGAAAACACATCTCATAATTTTCGAGATACATCAGATTCAGCTGGAAGCTCACACATGTCCATTAAGAATCGAAAGCAGTATCTTTCGTTCATAAATCCGAAAATAGTCCAAATAGAGTCTATTACGGATAGAAGTGAGCTCTCTGGAAGCAGTTACTCCTTCAATGGCAGTCAATCATGGCGCATGGACAATATAGCAAGGGAACTGGAAGCAAATACTAAATTTTCTTCATGTACTTCTGATTCGCCATTTCCATCTTTACTCTCGTTTCTGAGTGGTTTAAGAACAACTTCAGAGGAAAAATTAAGTGAATGTATCTGCTCAAAAAATAATATACCAAGTACTTCAATGTATGGCAAGTTTTGGAACTCAAGTATAGGAAAGCAAGAATTACCGTCAAATGTAAATGTTTCCTATGCAGATAACTTGCTGAAAGATTTACATGAACGAGTTGAAAAGCGTACAACTCCATTTGAACGTTCGATTACCAATTACGAAGTGTATTCTTTGACTTCAAGTGGATATCAAAAGCAGCCATTGAAGATTGAAGAGCTATGTCCGGAGAACAGAGGACGAGATTGCCCTGCTAAGAAAGGCAGAAGATGCCCTGTAATTGATGCTTATTCTCAAAATAACCTCCATTCATCTCTCGAGAAGAAAGTATGTGCAAGTGTTTCAGGTAGGAGTTGCCCGAGTCGAGTAGAATATGACCTTCCGTGTTCTAGAACGCATGATACATACGGACAAAAAATGTATGTTTCTAATATATTCAGTTCAAGTAATGATATTTCAAATCCATCATTTGCTGCAAGCAATTTGTTACCAGTTGAGAAAACATCTCGAAGCGAAAGACCACTATACCAACTTGGGAGCTTGCTTGCAAACAATTTACCTGTACGTCCACCTAATGAAGAAGAGATATTTCTCAAAGATAGTGAGGTACATTCATTGACTGATAGGGAGAAAAGTACAAATGAAAGCTTCATATGCACACAGAATCTTAGTGTATGTCCAGCTACTAACAGTGAGAAGTGTCCAGCTACTGAGGGAAAACAATGTCCAAGATGTATCCAGAAACCTTTGTATACTGATTTAGCAGATGAATATTCCGCTGTTACGATGTCATCAAGTTCATATTCAAGTGACATTACACAGAGTGACAGTTCGACTTCGTGTTCAATGTTCTCTGTTGATCAAACTCAAACTGGATCAGGAATAACCAATGAAGAATCTGCAAGATCTGTATGTCCTGCTACTCGAGGCGAAAAGTGTCCATTTAAACTAAGGGGACATCCCAAAACAGATAGATCAGAAACAAATTATGAATATAAAACCAGTATTGAGACTGAACAACGAATTCAAAAGAATATTGTATATCCTGCTTTCCTGCTGTCCTGCTGCCCGATGAAAAGGAGAAGAGCAAGTAAAAGCGGATATGGTCAAGGAGCTGAGGACGAATCGACTGAAAACCGTATTGAATCTTTTAATCGGGAAAGATCTATGCAAGTTGAGGATAAAAAGCTTGGAAAGGATGGAAGGATGAAAACTGTCCGTACACAACATCCTGATATATGTCCGGATGAACTTAGTTTACAATGTCCAATAGTTGAAGGTAAAACACTGCCGGCTAAAAAAAATATTTCGAGTGATAGACTTGATTGTTCAGGTCTCGAGTACCAAGAAGGAAGTTCTAATATATATGATTCAAGTGGCAACCTTAACCGGGGATCAGAATTAGGAAACAGGCTTCATGAAGGTTTAACGTTACAAAGTGGTAGTGATTCAAAATTTGGTGATCAAGGTACAACATCTGTATCTCGAATAGGGGACGGAACTCAAGAAGAATCTGCTATAGAAACTAAAAGAGGTTTTGGAAGTAGGAGAGAACAATCTGCTGGTATTCAAGTTAAAGGCAAGACTGCTGGAAAGCTATCTGCTTCTGAAGGAAAATTACTTATAGATGAGAAGGAGACAAGTTCACTTATTCCTAAAGGAGACAAATCGTATGGAAGGAAATCAAAAACTGAAGAACTCGGTCAAACTGGAACAAGACAGTCGTCTCCTGATCGGAAAACTGAATCAAATAAGTTAAATAAAGGAACACCTTCTGCGGATGGAAAAGAATCCTCTTCAACTAGAAAGAAATCACAGGTTGGCGATTCAGATGGAGTAGGATCTAAACGTTCGCTTGTTACTGTCACGGAAGCATCTCATCCAATTGGAAAGAAATCACATACAGCGGCTTCAAGTACAAGACGTTCTGAAACATTAGACACAGGCAAAATACCTTCAGATGTAACAGCATCTGGAGATATAAGCCACAATAGTCGGAAGTCGAGTTTCACGCAGCAAAATGGTGGAGACTCGCCAAAACAAGGAAAAACTACAACACGTACAAAACAACCAGGTAAAAGGACTTCAGGGAGACTGTCCAGTACGGAAGATGCTCGTCACCCTTCAAAGGATACGAAGGGAACACATTCCAAACATAATGCAGGACGATTATCGAAAGGAATGCCTTCTTCTACGGACGAAGTGCATCGCCACCGTTCGAAGAGTATCGGTGGTGGTCGAAATGTTTCTATGGGTAGAAAAAGCACAACAGCTAAAGGGTACGACATGGGTCCTCCACCATCAATGAGTTTCACAGTTGGTGTCAGTGCAGAGCGTGGAATGGACGATAGTAGGGAAAGGATGTCGAACATAGAGTGCTACTGCACTGGAGGAACGAGGAGCTGTCCTGCTATCGAACGCGAAAGACGAAATATATGTTTATGTGCTGAACGAAGTCCTTTGTCAGATTATAGGATACGTACACGCTTATCCTCTGTACATAAAGCGTATTCAGAAAATGAATTAAGACATTCATCTCATGACCAACGTCATATATGCTCTGACATTAGAAGAAACACATGTGTCGTATGTGATGATAATAGTTATTGGAGCTCTCCCATAGATCAAAATAAATACTTATTTCACGATGACGATCGTGTTGACATGGTTCCTTGCTTTTATCCAACAGCCACATATGTGAACCCATGTCCAGCTGTTCGATCTAAATTGTGTCCAGCCAACACCAATTTGAAATTACTGTTAAAAAAGCCAGGTAGATCACATCCATATACTCATCAGAAGCTAAAACGAAATAGGCTGCATTCAAATGTGCAAAGATTTAAAAGTTATTCTACAGTTTGTGGCAGTGAAGCTTCAACAACGAGAAGCATATACCAGAGAAGTCGAATAAACAATGAAACGCGTACACAATTTCAGAAAATTAAGTCTATTGAAGAAGATAGGTTTTATAATCCATCTCTGATGTCTTCTTGGAACTATAAGTGGGCATCAGCTCCAAGAGCTGGTACCAGTTATAGACGCCCTGTCCAATATGGGCCGTGCATAGCATATGATAAAATGACATCAGCAAGCGATGATACATATCACTATTGTCCCAGTTCAGATCTTTCTTCATGCGTACCATTCTCCTGGTGTGCAATTCTTGACACGATTGAAAGAATTCCATGCGACGTTATATGTCAATCAAATGACAATGAATCATCATCAGCATCGACAGCAACAAGATATGATATGTAATATATGTCCAACATTTCCCTCCGCATTCTCAGCCAAAGCAAGAGGCTGTATCTACAAGGTCAAACCTTGTTTTTAAGTTTCCTTAAAATAATAACAGAATTCCAATTCGAAACATAAATATTTATTGGATATTTTTTCTCTAATTCTTTGTATGACAATAAGTTTTCACGAATTTCTAGAATTATAAAATTTTGTTTTATTTACAAAACGAGGTAAATTTAATGTGGTGCATAAACTGCTTTCTTCATTATTACAAGATACAAATTACTTACCAAAATAAGCCATAATAAACAATACAAACATGATATTTTCTTTGTATTTAAAAGGGATGATTTGCGATGCACTATACTATAGTATCATCAGCTTTTAGTGACAAAAAACTCGCCTTTTATAAGCGAGATTGCAAAATTGATTTAGGCTTGCGTAAGATTTCTGGTACACAAAAATTGTGTCCACGGTATTTTTCGGTGTCGTTTCTTTGCGTTTTTACATTTCTTTTACGAATTGTGTAATAATAATTTGTTTGAATTTAATGTAACTTTCTTTAGAGTATATCCATGAGATATTAAATTTACTTCTAAAATAACTTGCAGTTATTTTGTCCTGCACAGGCTAAAAAAAATATGGAATATTAAATTGAATTCTAAGCTTATCAGCACTTACTTTGTGCTAAACTGCCGAAAAGATATGGATTATTTTATATTTAATTCTAAGCTAAGTAGCATTTATTTCGTATTAAATATGCTAGAAGATACGAAATATGAAATTAAATTCTAAGGTAAGTAAACATTTTCGTGCTAAACAGGCTAACAATACACAGGGTGATTGAGGAGGAACGTAACAGAATTTGTGAGGTGATTCTACATGTGAAAATAAGCCGATAAAGTCCTATAAACATGTGTTCGATTTTCGATCGTTACGGAACTGGAGCGGGTTTGAAGACTACAGACATCCATGAGTGATTATGAAGACAAGTGTGAATATTGCTTACCGAAGTGCTGTGTAGGCAGTGCGATGGACAGAATAATTGTGGGACAGATGACTCATCCATCCTACAAGAGGTCTGGCGTTCTCTAACAGATAGCAGCACTGTGACTTCGCACCGAGGCAATAGCTGCAAGCGTACCTAGTGTGCAATCGTAGATTGAATCTGTGAGCAATTGTGAGACCGTCTGTGTATCGTACTTGAGTGTTACACCGACTTACTGTAGCAGGGAAGTATCCCAGTATCTGAATAACACATTTCTTTAACGGTGGGTTGGTCGTGACGGACCCACTAACTGGCCTTCCAGACCACCCGATCTAACCCTATTAGACTTCTCTTTATGGGCTGGTTAAAGGGGGATGTATATACTACAGAAGTGGATCCACGTGAAGAACCTATCGTTCGCATCGCCGATGCTGTTGCCCGCATCAAAGCTCGTTGAGATGATGTTCAATGTTCAACACAACACACACCCTCCAACGCGTTGAACGTGCGTTGAGATTGGTGGGGGACTTTTTGAACACTTCTTGTAGGATGGATCAGTCATTTGTCCCACATTATTCTGTCCACCACATCGCCTACACAGCGTTTCGGTAAGTAATATTCACACTTGGCTTCATAATCATTCATGGATGTGTGGAGTCTTCAACCCGCACCAGTTCCGTAACGATCGAAAATCGGACACATGTTCATAGGACTTTTCTGGTTTATTTTCACATGTAGAATCACCTCACAAATTATATGAAATTCCTCCTGAATCACCCTGTACGAATTAATAAATTGGAATCTAACCTAAGCATCACTTATTTGTATTTATATTCTTAAAATATGGAATATTAACTTGAATTCTAAACTAAGTAGCACTTATTTCATGCTAAAAGGTTAAAGTATACTATTTAAGTAGCCGCGATCGCTACATATCCACTCGGTATGCTTTGAACAAAATATATAGTGGGGAACGTATTCACTTGTACCCATGTCACTAACTTAATAGGTTGATCATCTCTGGTGCATGGGTTCCTAGGTTCGATACCAGCACCAGCTAAGTGGGATTTGTAATAGACAAACACCGTTTGTGGGTTTCTCCCGTGTCCTCCCACTTTCTTCATTCCATCATTTCATTCATTACACTGGAGAACAACGTTTTTGTTGCATTGAAACCAACACCACATTTACTTTAATTTGGATGTGTTGTGTGTAAGCTCAAGTTTTTTGCAATTCGATGTTTTGTATTTGTTTTTTTTACTATCATGTCAATTTATGGAATTTATATTTTTACAATTGGAGCTTGTCGTATTGTGAAACAATGAACTTTAAGAAATATGGTAGGCCTAATATAGTCTCTATGCAAAATATATACAGGAAATATGCAAAATAAAATGCATTTGTTTGTGGGCATTACATATGGACCCTGTGAATATGAATATAAGTATTTACGAAAAAATGAACTTATATGTCTGAATACAAATCACGTCTATTACAGAAAGATGATATTAAGCGTTGCAAAATTAAGAAGAAAAAAATATATATCATATATACGTTAAAAATTGGAACTATACCACATTTCAGTGGTATTACGTACAAACTCGATATAGTAGTATAAAAATGTAAACTTAAGGCGTTTACGTGAGAATGGCACATTGGTCTACATAAAGAACACATGTATTAGAAAATGATAATATTGATAATTTAAAGTTCATAAATATGCATTACAGATTATATATATATTCCAATACGAAATTATTTGTATGTAGTAATTACACTCTTACATCTAATCAGTGGCGAAGCGTAGTATGAGGCTCTGAGGCCGGGCCTACCCTGTTTTCTACCGTATATTTTATTTATCTTTAGTTTCTTATAAAATAAAGTCAATACTTCAACATTTCGTTTGTTTTAGTGACAAAATAGTAGGTTAGAAACACTCGGAGTCCCTTCCCTCTGAGTCTCACCAGCTCGCTAGACAGGCTTATTTGCTATGCTGATCAGGGAGCGAAGCTATTATTGCTCGGAATTGCACGCATTGTTTGGGAAGGTGCGAAGGCTCGCCTCTGGGAGTTAAGTTTTAGCGTTGAAGGCATCTTTCAATGCCAGTATGTTATAAAATGATTTCCTTAGCACAGAGTAAGAATTTCGGTGTAGAATTATGTATTTTTGTTAGTGATCACTTATTTAATTTAGATATATACTATCTGGAGTTATTCAGAGTAGCTGTTTTTTCCCCTACATGGGGTCTGGACCATAATAGCTTGTAGAATATAAGTCTGATATATATAAATTTACCATACGCTACCGTACAAGATAAAATAATAATATTTGTGTGTAATTTTAATTGAATTTTCCATTTCATAGAATCAGTGAGGTATTTACGATTTCGTTTCGGGGTACTTTGCTTGTTTCGGGAGGAACTTTGCTAACTTTATTCCAGAAATGTGAAAACTCTGTAATATATAAAAAGCAATAAAAGGTTGCGATAAGATTTCGGTGAGTGCTTAAGTCCGGGAGTCACCCCCTTAAATATGGCACTCCATAGAATACAATATTAAATATCTTGCTTTGACTCAAAGTACCTTCTGATCATTAACATTTCTAATAAAGTCTTTATCATGTGATGCATTAATTAAATGCAGTGTTGTAGTTACTTTAAAGTGATAAAGTAACAAACGCTTATCCAATAAATTTGACAGCTAATTGTAAGCATGTACTCTTTTTTTCCTCTCCCTCCATTTTCAAATATGCAGGAAATGAAAACAGCAACTGAGGAGGAAATTTCCCTCATTCCCCCTGCAAATCCCAGACAGAAGAAAGTATGAACTGCACAGACCCTCAACCAGAGGGAGGCTAGGGGGCATGGACCCCCTAAACTTTTCGTGGCTCCTCCAAACCTCATTACAAAATGCTATTATTAATACAAAAAAACACACACACACACACAATTTCGATATTTGTAAGAGAATTTTAATGACTAGCCCCCATAACATATTTATGACCGCCATAGTTCTGTGGCTGGTTCTGTGAACTGCACTTCAAAATATTTGTAGTGGTGCTAAATGGGAATATTCTATTATAATGATGGATTATTTTCCGTCTATTTTTGCTTATATATTCATTCTTTCTTGTTAATTTAAATAACAAGAACAAAAAGTACTATGTATACCTGCACATAAATTCAACTCTAAACAGTGTTAGAAGTATAGCTAAGAATATTCTTTAAAATAAATAGATTTGGTACTTTTTTTTTTTGTTTAACTCAATAAGGAAAATAGAATTCTGGCTGTAATTTTAAACATTTTATAATACATTAAATGCTACTTGTGTTATTAGTTTGTCGGGCCTAATCTACTTGTGGGATTACGCTTCGCCACTGCATCTAATATAGAAATATATTTAAGGCCTTTTTCCTGATAATAACATATTTATCTAGACAAAGGACACAGTAATACAAAAACTCATGAAATCATGGAAAGTTCAAACACTTTCTATTCAGGCAAAAACTTGCGCTTATGGGGAACCACAGGTCACTCCAGCAGTAATCTGCCAACATATTTTTGTTTCATCGCCTTTGATAACGCTCTTCCATCGTTTTCATGTCTTGATGGAAACGCTTTCCTTGTTCATCGCTAGAACCCCCAAGGTTCTCAGGGAACTGTTCAAGCTGACTGTATAGAAAATAAATCTTTACACTCATGTTGCACCCAAGATCGTGAAAGGCAGATAACATTCTCTTATCCAGACCTTATAGTTATCCGACTTCTGCCTAGGAATTTTTGTTTATGACAGCCATGCTGCTTCCTCCTTGTAGTTCATCCTAGAAAATTCCTCATCACGCAAAACACGAATTTGAGGTCCATCGAACACGCCTGCTTTGATCTTCTCGTAAGACAAGGAAGGAAATTTAGAAATTAGATACTGAAAGCAGTCACTGTCAGTATTTAGTGCCTTCACAGACTGTTTCATCAAGCCAAGCCCTATGGGGAATGGGGGGAAATAATTGTATCTCTTCTGACAATTGGTTCATTCATAGTATTTATCATTCCTACTTTCAGAATGTCACGGATAGACCATTTTTTTGTGTGTTCAGTGCTGCTCTCGAGCTTGACTGTCCCATATACATAGACAGCACGGATATGTTTGTTGTCTAAGCAGAAAGTTGATAATTTTGAGATCAATACAAATGATCAAAGTATACTCCTCGTACTTGAGTAATCCGTCACATCTGTTTTCGCAAACGCACTGAATGACCAATTAGAACCGACCCGTAAGCATTGCCGTTGTGAGAAAGAACACACTTGAGATTGCGCTTCGAACTGTCAATAAATAACCTCCATTCAGTTGGACTACAAGAGCAAACGCTTAATTCAGTTAGAAGACCTGGGATATCATTGCAGTAAACAAAGTTGTTTTCTGAAAAGCATTCTACAAAACCCTTTTCTCGCTTTCGGAAATATGACGCTCGTGCTGAATGATGCAACAGATTCTTTTTCTCGTAGTCTGCAAGCTAATGGGTCATCAGCTTCCTTGGAGAGACCCAAATCGCGCAGTGTCATTCGGTTCAGACTGGATGAACTGCTGAGGTAGAAATGACTGTTCAGTGTCGGATGAGTCTTTGGATGCCATAGCTGTTTCTTCACAAACTTTATCACAAGCCGTGCGACCCTCCGTGCCTTATCACCCTTCCACTTTCTTCATTTCGGAAGTGCCGAAACCATTAATAACTGGAACCGGGAGTTCATGCGAGTGAGAAATCGGTCGAATTGCTGAGGAAATATTCGGATACAAAATAGAATGTCGTTTTCTGTTGCCAATGCCCTTCGTATTGACCAGGCAAAAATGACAGTCACCTAGATGGTCTTTCGGTTCTCGCCAGACCATGGGAACGCCGAAAGGCATGTCCTTTCGCTTTCCTTTCGACTATCATCTAACATTTCCTCGGAATTATGACACACAATATGAGGAGACCACTTTCTTTCTTGGTCAAAAAGGGAAACTTGAAAATATGTTCTTTAGGCACGCCTAACAAATGATGTTATATTCCGTCTTTGGCGGGGAAGTGTGTATAGCAGCCACGTACATAACAAAATACGTCAGGTTTGTTCTCGCTAGCAGGCTCCGTATCATAACTGCGACATGTAGTTAATTTCATTAATTGTTTGTAATTAACACATACAGTTAACGTACTTATGAAACATTGTCTTTATTTATGATAATAGATATAGTATATGGATGAGTTGAGTTACAACGGTGTAAGTCACTTTTTCAAAGAGGAAGACTTAAACAGAAACCTGATCTAGAGGATAAGTCAATCTGTTAATAGAAGACGTAAGAGACAGTGGTGTAACTTTCAAAAAGGAAGACTTAGACACAGAAACCAGATCTACTTATGTAAATCTGCTAACAGAAGATATAAGAGATAGTGGTGTAAGTAACTTTTTCAAAAAGGAAGACAAACACAGAAACCAGATCTAAATAAGAAAATCTGTTAAAATTAGACGTAAGTTGCAGTGATGTAAGCCTCTTTTCCAAAAAGAAGGACTTAGAGACAGAAAAACAAATCTAGATAGGTCAATCTGTTAACAGAAAACACAAGTCAGGGCTTCAAGCAGCTCCCAACAAATGGCAGTGAAATTTGTAGTGATAAAAATAACAGCTTTACCGAATATACTACAATACCTTTTGCATTAATTACTGAAAGTCAAAGAAATGTGACTTACACCGCTGCAGCTCCGAAAATATTACTATTATTATTATACAAATTATTGAATTTTTTCTTTCAGTTTTGATTATCGTACCATGGAAAAAAGACGTTCAAGATGGCAATAATAGGATAATTTTACAATCGAATTGAAGAAGTCAGTATGTATACTCTTTTCGTTAATATAAAATGCGTGCCATAAATATGACATTGTTCCCTTTGAGAGTAAATATGTTGTTATTAAAAAGTGGAAACTTATTTGCAAATTAGAATTTATTACCTGTATCCAGTTTCTCGCAGAAAACTTCGCCGAAACAACCATGTCAAAATTTCGAAGATATGGAGGAAGATCCTTTATTCTGCGAGGATATATCTATTAATTGTTCGTAATCAACTTTCGGTCAACGCATGTGCTATTCAAATATTTTACGAACGTCTTACAATTAAGGAAATGCTACGTACCATGAAATATAGAAAAAGAAGTAGAAATGCACAGTCTTCCAAACGTGCCATATCAACAAGAGGGCGAAACTCTAAATCTTTAATCACATCGAAGAAGAAGAAGAAAACAAGCACTGATTCTAGTCAATTGGACATAAATGGAATGTTTAAAAACCGTAGAGCAGATGAAGTAGGAGGGAGATCATCCCAAAATGAAGCCTTGTCCGAATGCCAGTGTAAAACACTACCAAATAGTGAGAATACTGCTACACTATTATCACAATCTACTGAGGGTCCCGCAAATAGTGCTTCTTTAATGATACCATGCGATGAAAATATACCTTATAATTTTCCAGATGCATTTGATTCAGCTGGAAACCCACAAATGTCCGTTAAGGATCGAAAGCAGCATCTTTCGTTGATAAATCCGAAAATAGTCCAAATAGACTTTATTACGGATAGAAGTGAGCTCTCAGGAAGCAGTTACTCCTTCAATGGCAGTGAATCATGGCGGATGGGCGATATAGCAAGAAAACTGGAGACAAATACTAGATTTTCCTCATGTACCTCTGATTCACAATTTCAATCTGCATTCTCGTTTCCGAGTAGTTTAAATACAACGTCAGAAAGAAGATTAAGTGAATGTGCCTGCTCAAAAAATAATATACCAAGTACTTCAATGTGTGGGAAGTTTAGGAACTCAATTATAGGAAAGCAAGAATTACCGTCAAATGTAAATGTTTCCTATGCAGATAACTTGCTGAAAGATTTACATGAACGAGTTGAAAAGCGTACAACTCCATTGGAACGTTCGATTACCAATTACGAAGTGTATTCTTTGACTTCAAGTGGATATCAACAGCAGCCATTGAAGATTGAAAAGCTACGTCCGGAGAACAGAGGACGAGATTGCCCTGCTAAGAAAAGCAGAAGATGTCCTTTAATTGATGCTTATTCTCAAAATAAAAGTTACGAAAATAATCACTATTCATCTCTCGAGAAGAAAGTGTGTCCAACTGTTTCAGGTAGAAGTTGCCCAAGTCGAGTGGAATATGACCTTTCGTGTTCTAGAACAATAGATACATACGGACAAAAAATGTATGTTTCTAATATATTCGGTTCAAGTAATGATATGTCAAACCCCTCATTTGCTGCAGGTAGTTTGTTTCCACTTGACAAGACATCTCGAAGCGAAGGACCACTGTACCAACTAGGGAGCTTGCTTGCAAACAATTTACCGGTATGTCCATCTAATGAGGAAAAGATGTCTCTTAAAGATAGTGACATACATGCATCGGCTGATAGGGACAAAAACGCAAATGAAAGCTTCATATGCACACAGAATGTTAGTGTATGTCCAGCTACTAGCAGTGAGAAATGTCCAGCTACTGAGGGAAAACAGTGTCCAAGAAGTATGCAGAAGCCTTTGTATAGTGACTTAGGAGATAAATATTCCGCTGTTACGATGTCATCAAGATCATATTCAAGTGCCATTACACAGAGTGATAGTTTGACTTCGTGTTCAATGTTCTCTGTTGATCAAACTCAAACTGCATCAGGAATAACCAATGAAGAATCTGCAAGATCTGTATGCCCTGCTACTCGAGGTGAAAAGTGTCCATTTAAATTAAGCGAACATTCAAAAACAGATCGTTCAGAGACAAATTATGGACATCAAACCCGTATAGAGAGTGAACAACGCGTTCAAAAGAATGTTGTATGTCCTGCTGGTCAAAAAGGAACTTGCCTGTTTCAACAAAGCAAATATTCAGTAAACGACAATGCCAAACAGAATTCTAATGATCGAACGTCATCTCATCTAGAGACTGAACTACATAGTTTTGAAGATAAGTCTATATGTCCAACTAAACGAGGAGAAATGTGTCCGTTTAAACAAGGTAGACATCTTGGAGTGCAAACTGTAGCACCAAAGTCAAGTCACAAAAGCAGATATCGTCCAGAAGCTGATGACCAACTGATTAAAAGACATATTAATTGTCCTGCTACTTGTGCCTTTAAACTTGAAAAATGTATACGAGTAGAGGGCAAAGAACTTGGAAAGGATGGAAGGAGAAAAACTGTCTGTACACAGCGTCCTGATATATGTCCGGGTGAACTTGGTTTAGAATGTCCAGTAGTTGAAGGTAAAACATGTCCGGCTAAAAAAAGGATTTCGCTTGATAGACTTGATAGTTCAGGTCTCGAGTACCAAGAAAAAGGTTCCCATATATATGATTCAAGTGGCAACCTAATAAGGGAACCAGTACTAGGAAACAGGCTTCATGAAGGTTTAACGTTAAAAAGTGGCCGTGATGCAGAATTAGGTGATGGCTCAATATCACCGACCAAACAAGGTAAATATCCATTCAGTGGCCGTGATGCAGAATTAGGTGATGGCTCAATATCACCGACCAAACAAGGTAAATATCCATTCAGTGGCGATCTGGAAAATAAGCTCCTCCCTGGTAAAGAAACAGAAGGATTATATTCTGGTAAGATAGGAACAGAAATTTTACATTCGGGCGACAAAACTTCCAAACAACCTCTTTCTGGTGAGCAACTGAATCAATCGACATCACTTAAAGTTAAATCTAATAAATTTTCAGAAAGTTCAGTAGCGAAAGGAACTGATTCACGTCCTCAAGGGACAACATCGATATCTGGAATAGGGGACAGTAGTAAAGCAAAATCTGCTATTGAAAGGGAAATAGGTTTTGCAAGTAGGACAAAAGAATCTGCTAGTATTCAAGGTAAAGGTGGTGATTCCGGTAAGGCTGATGGAAAGGCATCTGTTTCTGGAGGTAAATTGCCTATAGATGAGACAAAGAAAATTTCATCTGTTACTGAAGGAGACAGATCATATGGAAGAAAATCAAAAGCTGAACTAGGTCAAACTGGAGCAAAACAGTCGTCTGCTGATCGTAAAACTGAATCAAATAAGCTAAGGAAAGGAACACCTGCTGTTGATGGAGAAGAATCCTCCTCAACTAGAAAAAAATCACAAGTTGGCGATTCAGGTGGAACAGGACCTAAACGTTCGTCTGCTGTTGGGGAAAAGCAGTCAAATAAATTAAAGAAAGAAAGATCTGGTGCGGATGGAGGATTCTCTTCAACTAGAAAGAAATCACAGGTTGGCGATTCAGATGGAGCAGGATCTAAACGTTCGCCTTTTACTGGCAGGGAAGGATCTCATTCAATTGAAAAGAAATCAGGTACAAGAGCTTCAGGCACCAGACCTTCTAAAATATTAGACACAGGCAAAAGACCTTCAGATGTAACAGCATCTGGAGATATAAGACACAAAAGTCGAAAGTCAAGTTTCACACAGCAAAATGCACAACAGCCACTAAAACGTGCGAAATCCTCAATAAATGAAGGTTCGAAATCTGCGGGTCCTCGAAACAAAGTCAGTCAGTCCGGGGTACAAAAAGGTAGAGGTTTTGCAGCAAGTGATAAAGATGTGAGATATAAGTCCTCTGGTGCACAACGATCTGGACAAGGAGCTAATAAAAGCTCGACTCGTTCTGGAACCGAAGTTGGAGACTCGGCAAGACAAGGAAAAACTACAACACGTACAAAACAACCAGGCAAAAGCACATCAGGGAGATTGTCCAGTATAGAAGATGCTCGTCACCCTTCAAAGGGTACGAGAGGAACACATTTAAAACAAGAAGCAGGACGCCAATCAAAAGGATCACCTTCTACGGATGGAATGAGTCGCCACCGTTCAAAGAGTATCGGTGGCCGTCGAAATCTTTCTACAAGTAAAAAAAGCCCAACAGCTAGAGGGTTTGACATGGGTCCTCCACCATCAATGGGTTTTAGAGGTGGTGTAAGTGTAGAGCGTGAAATGGACGATAGCAGAGAAAGGATGTCGAACATAGAGTGCTACTGCACTGGAGGAACGAGAAGCTGTCCTGCTATTGAACGCGAAAGACGAAATATATGTTTATGTGCTGAACGAAGTCCTTTGTCAGATTACAGGATACGTACACGATTATGTTCTGTACATGAAGCTTATTCAGGCAATAAAATAAGACATTCATCTCATGACCAACGTCATATATGCTCTGACATTAGAAGAAACACATGTGTCGTATGTGATGATAATAGTTATTGGAGCTCTCCCATAGATCAAAATAAACACTTATTTTACGATGACGATCGTGTTGACATGGTTCCTTGCTATTGTCCAGCAACCACATATGTGAACCCATGTCCAGCTGTTCGATCTAAATTGTGTCCAGCCAACACCAATTTGAAATTACTGTTAACCAAGCCAGGTAGATCACATCCATATACTCACCAGAAGCTAAAACGAAATGGTCTGCATTCAAATGTGCAAAGATTTAAAAGTTATTCTACAGTTTGTGGTAGGGAAACTTCAACAAGGAGAAGCATATACCAAAGAAATCTAATAAACAATGAAACGCGTACACAATTTCAGAAAATTAAGTCTATTGAAGAAGATAGGTTTTATAATCCATCTCTGATGTCTTCTTGGAACTATAAGTGGCCATCACCTCACAGAGGTGCTACCTGTTGTAGACAGCCAATGCAATATGAACCATACACAGCATATGATAAAATGACATCAGCAAGCGATGATACACACCACTACTGTCCCAGTTCGGATCTTTTTTCATGTGTACCATGTTCCTGGTGTGCAATTCTTGACACGATTGAAAAAATTCCATACTACGGTTTGCGTCCATTAAACGATAATGGTTCGTCAACATCATCAACAACAACAAGATATGATATGTAATATATGTCCAACATTTCTCTCCGCATTCTCAGCCAAAGCAAGAGGTTGTATCTACAAGGTCAAACCTTGTTTTTAAGTTTCTTTAAAATAATAACACAATTCCAATTCGAAACATAAATATTTATTGGAGATTTTTCCCTCTAATTCCTTGTATGCAGAAGTTTTTAACGAATTTCTAGAATCATAAAATTTTATTTTATTTATAAAACGAAATAAATTTAATGTGGTGCATAAACTGCTTTCTTCACTATTACAAGATACAAATTACAGTACTTATCGAAACAAGTAGTAATAAAGAATACAAACATAATACTGTCTTTGTATTTAAAAAGGATAATTTGGGATACGCTATTATAATTATACCATCATTAACTTATAGGCTTATTTATTATTTTAGTGGCAAAAACTCAACGTTTTATGAGCGAGATTGCAAAATTGATTTAAGCTTGTGTAAGATTTGTCATAGACAAAATTGTATCCATGCTATTTATCGGAGTTCTTTCTTTATCTGTTTGGATCAATAGATTCAATATATTTCAATTTAGAAAACTCTTCTAGGCCTTATATCTGGAGACCTACATACAGTGCGGCCTAACCCAAACTATCACTTAACACAGTATGACGTGTTTATTCCATAGAAAATACGAAAACTTGATTTAGGGACCGTTCAAATCTTTTATGGCCCCTGATCCAATTGGCCCAAAAGATCCAATATATTTAAACAAAAATTTTCTTGTAGGCCTTATATGTGGAGAACTACATATAGTGAAGCGAAACTCAAACTATCAGTTAACTTAGAGGAAGGTCCATAAACCGTGAGAGTTGAATTTTGATGAAAATTTGTGACAAGATTCAGTTCGAGTTGCTAAGTAACGTAGTAATAGTCACTCGATGCGCAAATGCTTCGTTGAACTGCTACACCGACGCCATCTTGAAATCCAATAGGCAATGTCCAAGAATACCCTTTTGGCACAAAAATGAAAAAGCTTTTGATAGATCTGACTTCAGTATTGTAAACCAAGGTAGATCATCTACATGTGGGAGTACTTCCAGTGCATGATCGCCATCTTGGAAGGCGCCATATTGAATCGCGGTCAAATATGATAAATGGTAAGGGGGTCATGTGGGGTATCAAATAGCACTGGAATTTACTCCTAAATCCATTTCCGGAACCAAAGTTTACATATCTGTTTTCATTTCAGAGTTAAGAGCTCTCTCGCTCACAGGAACATATAAAACCTGTGCAAGTAAAATTTGTGTAATGAAATGCAGTTGTGCGAGCACTTGCAGGATTTTAACTAATGCAGTAGTAGGCACTTGATCTACAATAGCCACTATACCAATCAGATCTTGAGACTAGTGAGAGAAATCGTTAATTAAATTGAAATTCCTGCAGTGAAAAATGGAATAGCAGCATGCTACAAGTTATACCTATTTCAAAGTGCCACGGAATAGACTGCTCGTCGATGAAACATATGCCTTACTGACGAGCAGAGAATACCAAAGGGGTTGTTTGGATATATATTAGAAAAATGATATAAACTGGTGAATATTAGTTGAACGACCAAAATGGTTCGGATTCCACTATAATCAGTAGGTGCACGTCTCCTTTAGCGTAGCAGGCATAAGTTTGGGGCGTTGGACTGAATCAAACCAAAAATCTATTTTAGGCAATTTTACGTGGTCTGTTATAGTGTCTTAAGTTTTCTTCTTCAATCTTGAAACCTTAGGCAAAGACCATCATTGTTGCAGAATATTGCGTTCTTTTCCAATACTTATACTTGACAACCTATAATTTACCGTGCATATTACGAAGTTAAAATACTTTAATGCATTTATTGCCAGTTTGTCTAAATACAATCGATTTATTGCTGACGCATTCAACAATTAAGGGGATTTAAATTATCAGTTCACAGTTCTTAGAAAAAGATACATACACTTGGAAACTTAGAATTCACTTTTCTTGTGTCTGCTCTGCTATTAGTGATAAGAGAATGCATACACACCTACTATAGCACGGCCAACAAGAGATGGTCTCTGACGTTTCTTACCACATGCTGTGGGACATTGCAGCCCCTACTTTGATACCAGTGTTACCAACCACGATCACTCTGTCTTATACCATTAATTAAATTGCCACTACAGTTGCACCGAAAAAAACCTTGACACGCGAGTAGTGGCAATGTCACTGCGAGCTGTCAGAGACGTTCTCTTACCGTACGCACTATAAGAATAGATGATAAGAAAGATTATTACAAGATTCAATAGCAAATTGCAATCCATAAAATAAGCCTCTTCCTTGCCTTTTCCTTCAATATTAAATATCTGCAACCTTCCACCGTCAACGATAAAACACTTGTTTATAATAAGGGCAAGACTAGTTTTCATATCAAAACTGTGATAAATAACTGTGATAAATAATTGTAGCAGGTGTTCGCTTGTTCGGTGTACAAGTTATATGGCAGAATTTTCATAATAAAGATGTATTCTGTTGTATATAATCAATTTTGTGCGCCAGTCCTAAAGGACATGCTTGCATATGCATGGCAGAAATGTGGGTACGACACAGGAGCAATAGTTGGTTCATTTACAAATGTTTTGGAGCAGTGCCGGATTTACGTATAAGCTAAACAAGCTACAGCTTAGGGCCCGATACTTTTGGTGGCCCAAAAAGTTCACGGAAAAAATTGAATGTACATTTTCAAAATATAAGAAAAACAATAAATAAAATAACATCTACATATAGCAACAGTGCTTCGTTTGTGTAGGGCCCTATGATGTAAGTAATGGGGCCCCTTCTGCTAGTCTGCTTCGTAAAATATCACTGGTTTCTTCATTTCTATATATAGGGTCCAACGTTCATCTGGACACATAAAGGGCCCCCATTATCTTCAGTAACTTAGGGCCGCATCAAACCTAAATCCAGCTCTGGAGACTAGTAGAAAATAGTGTCTGTGGTCATGAAGATTGTGACGTAAGTGCATTTGTTAATTGTTTGTACTTCTCCACGATACTGTGTGCTAATCACTTCGTTTTGGATCTCCATCATCACAACTGAAGAGCAAAAGGTTGGTAGGTTAATATTTGCTTATGTGCATCAGTTTATATTATTTTACTAATAATTTTTCTATTAATTTTCTAGTAACTTCAAGAAATATTCTTGTAAAGTCATATGTGCCGTTGCACCTAACTTATATTACAGCATTTAAATGCTATGCATAATCGCAACACACATAGACTCATATATAGCACACTTTGAAATAGGTATAATTTGTTACAGTGCTGCTATTCCATTTTTCACTACAGGAATTTCAATTTAATTAACGATTTCTCTCACTAGTCTCAAGATCTGATTGGTATAGTGGCTATTGTAGATCAAGTGCCTACTACTGCATTAGTTAAAATCCTGCAAGTGCTCGCACAACTGCATTTCATTACACAAATTTTACTTGCACAGGTTTTATATGTTCCTGTGAGCGAGAGAGCTCTTAACTCTGAAGTGAAAACAGATATGTAAACTTTGGTTCCGGAAATGGATTTAGGAGTAAATTCCAGTGCTATTTGATACCCCACATGACCCCCTTACCATTTATCATATTTGACCGCGATTCAATATGGCACCTTCCAAGATGGCGATCATGCACTGGAAGTACTCCCACATGTAGATGATCTACCTTGATTTACAATACTGAAGTCAGATCTATCAAATGCTTTTTCATTTTTGTACCAAAAGGGTATTCTTGGACATTGCCTACAGGATTTCAAGATGGCGTCGGTGTAGCAGTTCAACGAAGTATTTGCGCATCGAGAGACTATTACTACGTTACTTAGCAACTCGAACTGAATCTTGTCACAAATTTTCATCAAAATTCAACTCTCACGGTTTATGGACCTTCCTCGTTAGTATGATGTGCTTATTCCGTAGAAAACATGAAAACTCGATTTACGGGCCGTTCAAAAATTTTGTGGTCCCTGATTCAAAAACTAATTATTGGCCGAGATTGCAATCTTTTGATCCATTTTTAGTTTTCCTAAAATTCTTGTTTTACATTTCTTTTACGTATCGTTTAATAAAATTCGTTTCAATTTATCATAGCTTTCTTTAGACTACATAACGCTATCAATGGAATATTGAATTGAATTCTAAATTAATCAGCATTTACTTTGCGTTAGACATTGGAGAAGATATTGATTATTACATTACATTCTAAGCTAAGTAGCATTTAAATCGTATTAAACATTGTGGCGTATGTTGGTTTGACGACTTGGACTACCACTAACCTTTATAACACCTTGTACAATAATAATAATAATAATAATAATAATAATAATAATAATAATAATAATAATAATAATAATAATAATAATTATTATTATTATTATTATTATTATTATTATTATTATTATTATTATTATTATTATTATTATTTAATATACAGTTTTCAAAATAAGAAGAAAGCTTAAAACACACTTTCCTTTTATCAGGTACATAAGTGTGATTTTTTCTTCATTAAGAAGATTTATATGATCTTATTAGTATTACGGAAAGACTATCGTACATTTCTATCTTCATTTGCTGCATGAAACGTCCTTACATTTTACTTTGGATACGTGGTAACTCTACTCATCAGAGTAAACAGAAATTATGCCTGTAATATAGAATGCTGAAATAGAGGATTAACCAACGAAGAAACCTCAGTTTGTAAGAGCTTTAGCAACGAAACGCAAATAATGCCGACTATCGCAAAATACTGTAGAAAATTGTGTATTGCATTGACGCAAACCGCTATGGAACGAGGCTCAATTATGTTCAAGACAATTCCCGGCGAAACCTCAAAATGCGCTATCATTACTCGTATAACTTCTCTTTACCTTCCCATAAAGCCGATTATTCTGCAGGCAGCCCGTGCGAACGCTGTGGTTGGAGGTGGAGCGAAAGATAATGCACTCGTTAACTACACGACTCTTCCTGCAGTAAGTAATTAGTGAGTAGTTTCTGCTTCGTTGTCAAATCGAAGATGTATTAAAGAAGCGATACAGACTCCGTGCAAAGGATTTAGTGGATGTTCCTAAATGCATACAGTTCTCAGAAACTCCTATCGTTGAAAGAAGATACTAAAGTATAAGTTTATCGATATAAATTAGTTTTTATTATAATAACTTTATTTTGTAATATTGCAGGGCTACCGCCGGTAGGCCCGTTAGCCCAAAAAATACGCTACTGATTAAACAGGCTAAAAGATAAGGAATATGAAATTGAATTCTAAGCTAAGTAAACTTTTCGTGCTAAACAGGCCAAAGTATATGAATTATTAAAGTGAATTCTAACGTAAGCAGCACTTATGTGTATTTATACTCTAAAAATATGAGATATAAACTAACAAGTAGTAAGTAGATCTATTTTGTGTTAAGAAGGCTAAAATTAAGGAATATTGATTTGAATTCTGAACTAACAAGGGAAGTTATCCAACTCCTCGGCAAGAACCACATTGAAACATGCACAAGTGGAAGATGGAAACGTACTTACTTCGACGATTCGCAGTGTCGTCGAACAGGAAGTACAATGATTTCCCTCCGCCATAGCCCCTGAGAATTATGTTCCCTGGTCATACATGCCTTGGATGGGATATAAATCTGGTACACTGGAACTTGCTCTCTCACGAAGACAAATGTTCCAAACTCAAGATGATAACATCTTGATGAATCGGTGATGATTGTGATCTCAGGTACGTCATTGATGCGAATCGATGTCAAATGGAACATAATATTTTACCCGATGGAGAAAAGGGATACGCTGAAACCACAACACAAAAATGACTTTCTATGATAATTATTATTATTATTATTAATAGTAGTAGTAGTAGTGTGATTAGTATTATTAATAGCAGTAGTATTACTATTAGTAATGTGATAAGTAATAATAATAATAATAATAATAATAATAATAACGAAAAGAAGAAGAAGACAACAACTTTATTCTTGGGCCAGTTCAGTAACGAAGGACTTCGTCCCATCTTGAATGTTCTCTAGCATTGCTACGGAGGTTTGAAAATCCACAAACCATATCGCAACCGGGATTCGAAGCCGGGACCTTGGAATCGCTGGCTTGGCGCCTCAACCCACACGAACGCCAGATCGGTAAGAAAACAAAGACTACTACTACTACTCATAATAATAATAAGCTAACGGGTGACTGGGGTTTCCAGCCAAATGCAAACTGACCCGGAGAGCTATCTACAACTTCGTCGGATGTAACCAGAAGTGATTTCTGAACGGCATAGAGATTGAAGAGCTGGCCAAACCGTATATTAGGAGTTGGCAGGCTATTATGAGCACGAATGTATGCAGGTTGATCTCACTTCCAGTTGGAAATCTCGGACCGGAAGTGGTCGCAGGGCAGCCGGATTCACATATTGTGGGTCCCCAGGCCATTAAATGTGAGAATATATATAGGGTGACCCAACGTCCGAGTGGTCACTTCCAACTGGAAATGGTCAGCATGTACACCCCCTGTTAATCTCCGGAATCGGTAGTGAGATTGGAAAACAGATTGCATATTTGGAAGCTTGATTGGATGGAGACGGTAACGAATATACAAGGTGCGGCAGAACCAACTAAGCAGTTTTAAGGAGGAATAAAAAAATAAATCTGGATATATAGAGAAAAAAATGTTTTTATTTTCTAAATTAGTAAATATACCATTTTACATTCATTTTGTTTTGAAAATAATGTCCTCAAGATGGCGGCTGTTAGCATCAATACATTGTTGTAGACGATCCCTGAAGTTTCGAGCAGCTCCTGCACACATATCGCGGGGTATGGCATTCACTTCGTCAATAATCCGCTGTTTTAACTCTGGTAGGGTGTGGGGGCGGCTTTTGAAAATCTTTTCCTTTAGATATCCCCAAAGAAAGTAGTCACAAATGCTTAATCTGGTGACCGCGCAGGCCACTCGACATCACCTCTCAAAGAAACGAGGTTGTGATCACAGATCTGTTGTTTTCATAATAAGCGCGAACGACAAAATCACGATGTGCACTGGTCCAGACCATATTAGCTACTCAAACGGGGTCAACGACTGAACAAAGGTAAACCACGTGCAACTGCCTACCCCCCACCACAGCTCTCGCGGTAATCGATAGAAACTGCTTAGTCGGTTCTGCCGCACCCTGTATTACGATCCTAATTTGGCCACTTCCGGCCGGACGTGGCCTCTCGAAATCCAACCAGAAGTGGGTTTCTTCTTCTTGTGTTCTCATTATTATTATTTTTACTCCTACTTACTAATATTATCGTACTACTTACTAATATTAATAATACTAATCATGCTACTACTAGTATTACTACCACTAATAAAAAATGATAATAATAATAATGACAATAATAATAATAATAATAATAATAATAATAATAATAATAATAATAATAATAATAATAATAATAATAATAATAATAATAATAATAATAATAATAATAATAATAGAAAGTCATTTTTGCGTTGTGGTTTCAGCGTGTCCCTTTTCTCCATCGGGTAAAGTATCGTGTTCCATTGGACATCGATTCGCATCAATGACATACCTCAGATCACAATCACCACCGACTATTATCATGTTGAGTTTGCAACATTTATCTTCGTGAGAAAACAAGTTCCAGTGTATAAGATTCATATCCCATCCAAGGCATGTATGACCAGAGTACATAACTTTCAAAGGATATGGGGGGAAATCATTGTACTTCCTATTCGACGACACTGCGAATCGTCGGAGTAAGCATGTGTCCATTTTTCAACATGTCCTTCCACTTGTGCACGTTTCAATGCGGTACTCGTCGAGGAGTTAGATAGCTTCCTTTGTAAGTAGCTCTTATTTCATGCTAAAAGGTTAAATATATTATTTAAGTAGCCGCGATCGTTACATATCTACTCGATAAACTTTGAGCAAAGTTTATAGTGCAAACCGTAATCACTAGTATACATATCACCAACTTAATAGGTGATCATCTCTGGTGCACGAGTTCCTCGGTTCCACTCCAGCATTTGCTGAGTGGGATTTGTGATAGAGACAAACACCGTTTGCGTGGGTTTCTTCTGTCTCCTCTCACTGTTTTCATTCCATCATTTCATGCACTATCAACATCACTATATCCTGCAGCCTTGAACCATAATTGTGGGTTGTTAAAGTAAAAAGAACACTATCTCAATGTACGCGACTGAAGTGCCATAAGAAACAGCAAGAGTGAAACTAATCTAATATAAATAAGATAAAGAGTTTGTTTGTGTATTTGTCTGTCTGTCTGCGGCCTGGGGACCAGACGAGTGGACAGAGAGTTACCAAATTTTGGTCAGGGGTATCTTGGCCCAGGCCACAGATCAAGACGAAGCCCTTTTTCCAAAATTCGAACCAGGGGGGTCTGAGGGGAGTGTTTACCGGGACATGTAAAAGTAGTAGAAAATGACCGATATTAGTGTTGAATTCATAGTTTTCGCGATATCTGAAATCAATGGTGAAACTCCGATCGCATTAACTTCCAAATTCACGCCATTCGGCTCCGGGCCGGGGGTCACCGGGGGAAGGGGGATACCGAGACATGTAAAAGTAATCAAAAATGTTCGATATTAGTGTCAAATCCATAGTTTTCGCGGTCACTAAGATCAATGGTGATACTTCCATTAGCGATGACTTGCAAATTCAGCTACAATTCTATGCGGGACGGGGTCGGCGGGGGGATACCAAGACATGTAAGAAATAGCCCAAAATGACCGATGTTAGTATCAAGTCCATAGTTTTCGCGGTCGTTGAAATCAATGACGAAACACCGATCGGATTAACTTCCAAATTCACGCTATTCGGCTCCGGGCCGGGGGTCACCGGGGGAGGGGATGAGATACCGAGACATACAAGAGTAATCCAAAATGACCGATATTAGTGTTAAGTCCATAGTTTTCGCGGTCGCTGAAATCAAAGGCCGAACACCGATCTGATTAACTTCCAAATTCACGCTATTCGGCTCCAGGCCGGGGGTCACCGGGGGAGGGAGGAAGAATACCAAGACATGGAAAAATAGCCCAAAATGACCGATATTAGTATCAAATCCATAGCTTTTGCGGTCGCTGAGACCAAGGGTGATACTCCCACAAGCGTTAACTTCCAAATACAGCCCCCGTGCGAAGCATGGGTATATTCAACAAGTTGGACAATTTTAAAAAATGTAAATTTTAAATAACCCACTAAATAGGAATGCATTCCATATGGTAACAGAGTAGAAAAACTGTCGGTCGAGCTACTACATTGTTTATGAGTACTACGTTTCAAAACGAGGGTACCCTGTGAAAACATTTTGAGTAAGGCAACTCTACTGATCATGCATTAGTTAAATGCTAATCTTGATTTTAGTTTAACGTACCGTAATTATGCTTCTAGGCTAAGAAATAAAGAAATTGTAAGAAGATTGGAGAATCCGGAGAAAATGCATCCCCACAGGGTTTGTCTACCACAGAAGCAACTAGGCAAGAGCAGAACAAGGATTCCCACGTTTACAGGTCAGCACACTACCATTGAGCTGCATGCCATTGTCTCTAAATTTCAATTACTAGGCATTCCTTGTGAGAATATTTCGAACAAGGCTAGTATACTAATCATGTATTAGTTATGGATATTTAGTTCCGATTGTTCGCCATTCCTTGTAAAAAAATAAAAAAAAAAACTTTGAATAAGGCTACTTTATCGAACATGCATTATAGTGATCACACGGAGTCACGAATCTTGACCTAAACCTACCATTTTACCACTCAATAGAAAGCAAAAGTGTGTCCCGGTCGTCAACCCGTATCCATGAAATTTTGCCAGTGTTGTCTCTTGCGCTGTACGGAGTACACCTCCCGAGAGTACAGTGTTGCCGGATTGCCGCTAAGTTTCGTTTAATTTATTTTTGTTGTTGTTGATGATGTTTTTAATATTTTTTACTATTGTTACTGTTACCGTTTAGTTCGAATAATTGTTAGTTGTTAAAGTTCTTTCAGTTCTGTTTCTCTTTTTCTCGCTCATTCACCGTGTCTTGTAATTTAGGGAACATTTCTGCTATTTCACCTTTACTCAAATGTGCTTTCGGAAGGCGACCCCACGAATAGTACCGAACTCATTCGATGCATCACACTATGATTGTAAAGCAGTTCTATGATTGGTGTAGAGTCCGGGCTTCACGTGTCGTTGCGGTCACTATAGTCACTGATATTTAGTTATGACTTTTCGGCATTCTTTGTGGAAACACTTTGAGCAAGGCTCCTATCACAATCATACACTGATTATGGACGCCAATTAATTAATGCCAATTAACACTGCTATGACGATCTTCACATAAAATCAGTAACACTTCTTTTAAATAAGAAAAAGATCTTTAAGACCAATATGCTAAATTTCAATGAAAGCATCTTACTTTAATTTTACAATTAAAATTTTGCAATGTAATATCGCATCGTTTCTAAAAAGGGCACAGAAAAAAAATAACCATGCTCCACAATTATTATGCTTTGCATGTAATGGTGATTAGCGTATTGCACAAAGTTACTTCCTACGATATAATTGAGGCCATCGGGTTTCATTTGTGGCACTGATTTTAATAAATTTTCGTATATGAGAACTATATCCTCACGGGAGGTAATAGAAATAAATAACTGTTTCACGCTGGCTTAGATAGTGCTTTTTTTCCCCTTCATATCGTCGCATGAAAACCAGAGGAACGTAACTCCTAAAATGCGATTTCCGTTTTCTTAATGTTTGGACATAATTTTGAAAGCCCCTGTTGGTGTAAATGGAACGTAACGCCATCTGTTCTCCTTGTCGATCATCTGTTGTCATGTAGCTCAATCTTATTAAAAAACCATCTTTCTAAGAAAACAATATTTTTGCCCTCTCGCCTGTAAACCTACGAAAATGGAGTTACGTTCCTCTGGTCCTCATGTGACGATATTTAAGTTTTTGGTGGATAATTTGTTTTATCACACATCACATTTGAGAGTTAAAGACATGGTGCATGGAAAGCTTCTCAGTTGCGGTAAGTGACCTTAAAATAATGACAGAATGTCCTTGATGATGATGATGAAGAAGAAGAAGAAGAAGAAGATTACTTTTGATAATGCTTTCCTCTCGTTGTTAGCATTTATATGCAGTGAAAGTTTAAATGGTTATATGAGAGTGAACTTACAGTTTAAAGTCGAATCCGAACCGCCATAATACGTTCCATACCATCTCACAGGGAATTGGCTTCAGGACCACGTGCACCAACTAAATACTACTCACAAGACAGCCAGGAGGGTTCAAACCGTTATTCTGAGAGAGAGAGAGAGAGAGAGAGAGACAAAAAAAAAAGGTTGCACTTCAATTTCTAGTTTTGGTCGTGGCAAATTTCACTGCTGATCTTGAATCCAAATTTCAAAGTACAGCCTACTTGTATTTAGAGAGCTTCGAAATGTGTTGTTGGAGGAATATGGAGAAGATAAAATGGACAGAGAGAATAAAAAAAAAAAAAAACGAAGATGTTTTAAAATGGATAGAAGAGAAGAGGATGGTTTTAGCCAGCATTCTTCGTAGGAAGACCAATTGGATTGGACAACCTTGCGAGGAAATTGTCGTCTTCATATAGCCATACAAAGAAAGATGGAAAGAACGCGAGGAATAGGAGGAAGAAGAACACAGCTGATTGATGTCTTGAACAACACAAGAAAATATTGGGAGTTAAAAGAGAAAGCTGAAGATCGAGAAACGTGGAAGCACCATTCCCAGGCCCAAACTTAAAAAAAAAAATATATTTAAAAAAAACTAAAGCCTGTGACAAACATCTTGGTATTTCAGGCTAAACGAACAGAACTCAAGCTCTGACGCGACGTTACCGAGTGCTAAGGGGTGTGGCTATGGCTAAGCAGACGAACTACAGCGCGATCAGGTGGCAGAGGATAGACGTGGACGTGTACAAAATAAACGTAGCAATACCGCTGGCCTCTCATTTGCTAGCAGCATTTCAAGGGAACTTGGAGCGCTGCCTTCAAATGCCAAAATGTTTGTCACGCCGTTTAAGACCTGTCAGAAGGCAGAATACTTAATAATAGTAGCCTACTTGTTGCAACTTATCAGACCGCTCAGCTACATTCACCAGCACACTTTTCCCTTGTGCCAATCTATATGCGAGATTTGAATATACCAATTGAAGCTTTCATAAGCAAGATTCAAACATTGGGTATACCTCATTTAGTGTTTCCCATAAAACGAGACAAGAAATGAGGCTGTTCAGTCTGTTCTCGTAAATTTTGTAGGAGTTTTGTCTCGTCTCGATTCTCGTAAAGCTTTAATTATCTTTAATTATCTAATTTATTAATTCATCACTTGATTTTTTTCTTCTTCATTTAATCTGAAAGTTATCAGAATCCATCTGCATAACAAGAGTTCCACAAATGGTGTGATATAACAACAATATTTAAACCATCTTTATAATTGGAGTATATTGAATATTGACTTGGGTATCTTTAAGCGTTGATAGATGCTTTTCTCACTGTGTTCGTACAACCACTTTATCAGATATATAGTTATATGGTGAGACTCATGCAACACTAAAACATTGTTTGAGATCTAAGGCCTCTTTCACACTACATGCCGTGCCGTAAACAGCACCGAGCTATGTGTATAAAAGTCGTGCCCTGGAACATATGTCGTGCTTGTGTCGTGAACATCACTGCAGCTTTTTTTTTTTTTTTTTGCCGGCCAGACTGATTTGTCGTTTTTACGATAGAGACAGTATGGATGAATCGAGGTAGGTTATTATATTTGTGCTGGTTCTACTTAAAATCTAAAAGATGAGGGCATAGAAGAAGGAAATGAACTCATTTCTTGAATATTCAAAGACCTATAGCTGGTGCTATTATTTAGTGACTTACGAAGTGATGGAAGAAAGTTTTTTTTTTTTTTTAATTACTTTCGTATGTCGATAGCAACCTTTGATGAATTGTTAGAGAAAATAAATTGGAATTCAATCTGTTGCAAATCTCCCACCAAGTAGCTGTTGTTTCCTTTTTGGGCCTTTCTGCACCAAACTAAGTAATATTTCTATATCTTCCATGAAATCAATTTCTTAAGATAACCAAAAGTAACTCTTTCTAGCACCTTTCAATAAACTAACAAATAGAATTTTGTCAGGCGCGCGCCGTCTAGTCTGAAGAGAACCATAAGCAACAATAGTAATCAACATACCGCACCGCGCCACGTCTTGAAGGGCGTCGTGATGTTTACGGCAGCCGCAAGCGGCGAAACGCCGTAGCCGGACAATCTGAAAAGCCTCATATATACTAATGGTAATCAAGTAATCACGGCGCCGTGCCAGATGCACCACGCGGCGAACGCCGCATAGTCTGAAAGAGGCTTAAGACTTGAACGAAGTAATGTTCTTTACGAGATTCGTGAAATTTCTCGTCTCGATTTGAATTTTAAAAGGTACAGGGTGGCGCAGTGAAACGGGAAATTTTGAATCCAGAATTAGCAACACTGTATGACTGGCATTTATTTGGGACTGATGCAACATCGAGAAGACTTTGCCATTTGCATATATCCGAAATACACTCAGCCCTAGCCAGAAGGCATTAGGTTTGGCAACATCGCACGGAAACGAATGCTCAATTGCATTCTAACCAGTTCCTACTACTACTACTACTACTATTATTACTATTATTATTATTATTATTATTATTATTATTATTATTATTATTATTATTATTATTATTATTATTATTATTATTATTACTACTACTACTACTTTTACTATGGATCTGTATAAGTACAAGGGCAAACTTATTTTAAGGAAAGAAGTTTAATGAAAATTTTAAAAAATAATCGTTAAATCACTTTTTCAATATTATTTTAATCTTATTTTAACGAAAGAAGTATTATAAAAAATTTTTTAAAGTAGTAAAAAAACTTTCCTAAAGCAGGACTTGAACCCACGCCAACAACGATATTCCTTACTAGTAGGTTGCGCTAACCCACTCGGCTACCAGGACCGACACCAGTTGGCGTTTACTTTGTGGTATATGTAGGTCATGACTCGTGATCGCGATATAAACGTCATTCATTTTTCCTACATTGTTGCCAAGCGTAACCCCGTTCACAATGCCTTCTGGCTAGAGTTCAGTGTATTTCGAAAATATGCTTGCCATTTAGTAATAACGAAGCATTGAAGTTATGCGCAACCTGTGTTCGCTGTGAAAGAGTTTGATAAGAACGGTAACTTCTATGGCCCATTCAATGACCCCTGAATTGTGCGACTTCTCTCTGTGGTGAATCTATGGGGACATCTCGAAAGCAAAGTGCATAGTACAAGTCCTGCAAACATCTTGAATTGCAACTGGGAATTAAAGAAGGATTCACTGGCTTTCCTCAAAACGTATTTCTTGTTTAATCTCACGAGACGAGATGAGAACATTTTTGTCGTATGTATTTTTGTTTTTCAACTACTAGGAGATCTGGAAATGGCATTAATCGGTTCTACTATCGAACACGAGCTCAGAAATTTGCAAAAGTTTGGGGGAAAAAATTGTTACTTCACCAAGGAATAGTGACCCTGCACTGTAGTTGTTCAGGTAGATATGACTGGTTACACGATACTGGGTTCATTTTACTTTTTGTAGAATTAATAGCACAGGAGTTTTTATATACCCTTTGAACATCCGATATTCTATTATATGCTATTTTATTTATAGTATTTGTATTTTTACTTTCGATAGGAGAGAACAAAATACGGTGGTCGTGAAATACATCGAATTTGAGATTTCAATGGTTTCATTGCTCTACATGCCGAGAAAGTGGCTTTTGGATGTATCCTTTTCCGTTCATTCGTTCATCTCAATGTATAGACGCCATACTGTTTTATCTCTCCAGGCCAAATATTAAAGTTTTATAAGATTTTCTAGTGTTTTTTCTATATCTCTACCTATCCCCGAAAACAAGGATAGTTTACAGGAGGGCATGATCAAAATTTGCTATTTTCTCGATGACGGCTCTAACGATTTTGTTTATAACCCTATAATATGGTAGGCAATAAGTTTGGAAAGTAGTGAGCTGATTTGCTCAGGTAATCTGCTAGAGGTTGTTACGAGCAAATCAGCAAACTAATGTCAGTGTTTTCACTCCGACATTTCTGACACCACATCGACTAGTTCAAGTGGAGCGGACTGCTTAAAAAGTCAAACAGTAAAACGTAGTAAATTCGTTAATTTAATTTGGAATTTAGCATTCTGTTGAGCACCGAGGCTACATGAGGCGTGGATGCACAGTTTAACATGGGATCCGAGCCACAAGAGCTCCTACCAGAAATCGAACCCGAAACTTGCGCTCTAACCAAGGATCTTGTAAAATAGAGGATCTGCCCATATATATATATATATTCATCCTATTAAATAATGAAGCCAAAAAAACAACCAAGCATCGGCACGTCTGATTGTCTACTTTCGTTTCCGCCATGTTTGTTGGCTCAAAACATTGCGATCCTATTGGGTGGAGTGAGCAGAGCACGGGTGGCGAAACTGTGACGTATGACTTCAAGATTTTGTTGTAAGGGCAGATCCTCTATTTTATAAGATCCTTGGCTCTAACAGTAGCTTGAAACGTAACGCAGAATTAAGCATACGGAAAAACAACTGAAACACAAGTCACCAATGCTAAGTTCATTCAATCCCTCTTGTAAGGATTTGTATTTTTTTTTTTCGTAAAGACAGAAAATAATGACATAAATGTTTTATGTGTCGAAGAACGTTAAGTACTTGCCCAAAGAAGTTTAACATCAAGCGATATCATTTGATTTATCATGCAAAAAAAAAAAAAAAAAAAAACGATAACTTTGAAGGCGAGGAGAGAGCCCAGGTTGCTGCAGAAATGAAAGGAAAAGAATGTTAGTAAATGTAAGTAACAACTATTCTACATAAATCGTGAATATTGTTTATTTATTTACTTATTTATTGGTAGTTCAAAGATAAGCAGTAACATTGTAGTACATTATACAATACTTACATTCATGCTCAATATTTAGAAATGTGTTTCTTAAAGTGTCTGAGGTTAGAAGCGGCCAACCCTCAAGAACTTGGGCACAACGCCCCAAATTCCCATTCTTTTCACCAAATCTACAATCCTGCTCTCATATTTACCATTATTCCCATCAAATCTACAATCCTGCACCTAAATTTACCATTCTCCCCACCAAATCTACAATCGTCCCCCAAATATACTATTCTTCCCCCAAAAAATCTACAATCATACCCCCAAATTTATCATTCTTCCCACCAAATCTACAATTCTGCCAACAAATTTATCATCTTACCAAATCTATAATCCTGTCCCCAAATTTATCATACTTCCACCAAATCTATAATCCTGCCCCCAAATTTACCTTTTTTCTCACCAAATCTACAATCCTGCTCCCAAATTTACCATTCTTCCCACCAAATCTATAATCCTACCCCCAAATTTACCTTTCTTCCCACCTTCCCCCAAATTTACTATTCTTCCCACTAAATCTACAATCCTACCCCAAATTTATAATTCTTCCCACCAAATCTACAATCATGTCTCCAAATTTATTATTCTTCCTACCAAATCTACAATCCTGCACCCAAATTGTCCATTCTTTTCACGAAATCTACAATCATGCCCCCAAATTTACCATTCTTCCCACTAAATCTAAATTCCTACCCCCAAATATACCCTTTATCCATCCGAAAGCTTTGGACCCTTCTCGAAATAAATTTCTCCCTACGTCCCTGGTCTCACATGTGAACACATGCCAAAGCTCACTAGAAATTGGACATTTATCGCCTAGAAGTGGTGTAGCTTAAATACATACCCATCTTGTTCTTGTTCTATGATTGAAGAAGAGAAAATAATCTAGTTGTCGTACCTAAATGGTACTTCTTATTTGTCCCTGTAACAAACGGATGAATCTTTAAGTAGACCTCCAGTTTCTTCTCTTAGGATCCTCACAGTGTTCATGAGTAAGAATAATTATTAGTCATTTCATTATATATTATTGTAGTATGTATAAGGTGTGGGAACTTCTGCTGTTGGATAAAATTCTCTTAAGGAAAGTTCCAACGACTATATCATTAGAACACTATACATTTTAAGTATCGTATTCTTTGTATGCTATTCTCCCATAGTCATTGCTATGGGGTGTGCCTGTGCAGATTCTAATGAAAGAGTGTAAATTTTTCTTTTTTCTTCAATTGTCATATTCTAAAAGTTTATCTGCGTGCAGATAGGAAATATGGGGGCCATTTTATAAAATTATTTTACTTCAATACTAATATGTATATTCTAGTGACCATATCCGTGTAGGTCAAGTTTAGGCACATCACTCAAAATAATAGTTACTAAATTATAATTCTTTCGTATTGACCTCCAAAAGATTTACTGTGGGAGATATGACAATATCACACTTAGCATAGATGCAGTTCAACGGGCTCACCGGAAGTATTTCCTCAAAAAGAACGAATCTTTCACGATTTGCGTATAAATACAGTGTCCGGATTACAGGATAAAAACTACAGTGCAAAATACGGAACAACCTATACTAAGTGGCACCAAGAAATCACAAATGCTATATCGTAGAGTCAGCGCAGGGCGAAGATGGTGGGACCTCGGTGGTGCGCCCGAAAGGAGTAGGCGCGTCAGGTGCATTGAATATACACGTAAGCAAAGGTAGTGAAAACCAGGGTCGTAACTTATGGAGAGCAGGGGGACAACTGCCCCCCAGAGAAGCTTCTCGCTGTTCGAGGGGAGCCCATTTTATGGCAAAATTTTCTTACTCCATGTACGATACGAATATGAAATTATAAATGAAGCATCAAACAGGTTCACTACATTACATAAACAAAACAGCACACAAAAAGTAAATGAAACAAAAATGAGTCGTGGGGTCATTTCAGTAAAAAATGTCTACTATTAGGTGCCCTACGGCGGCAATTCAAAACCTGCTATGTGCATTTTGCAGGAGAAGCGAAAAACAGTATCCTGGTTAGCTTTTTGGCTTTATAAAAGTGATGTTATAAGTAATATTTGATGCTGCACGTAACTTGATACCTTTTCAAGTAACTTGAGAAGGTACCAGTTACGTGCAGCATCAAATATTACTTATAACATCACTTTTATAAAGCCAAAAAGCTAACCAGGATACTGTTTTTCGCTTCTCCTGCAAAATGCACATAGCAGGTTTTGAATTGCCGCCGACGAATTCCTATGGCTTTGAGATTTGTCAATATTGTCCCCTTAATTAATTTGTCATGTATTGACAATGTCCACGGGCGTAACTAACGGCCCCGAAGACCTTGCCGTACAGAAAAGCCCACAGGCTCCGGGGGTCCATAAAGAGTAAGATGGAAAGAGGGGGCCCAAATTAGGAAAACAACTTTTCTAGGGAGCCCAAATAGGCGTATTAATGCTTACCCCACAGAAAAAATCTAAGTTACGGCGCTGGTGAAAGCGCGTGGATTTTCATAGTAACATCAGTTGCTATACAACTTGTAATGATTTCATACTAGTAATGCTATGCTTATAAATATATATACACTGTGCAAAAATACTTCACCGGCAGAAAATAGTTTCCAATACATTCATCTTTCATACGCATGTTCATTCATTTTTCTTGTTTTAACCATTGTAAAGCACTTCAAATGATTTTATGCTAGTAATCCTACAATTGTAAACGTGTTCATTCATTTTTCTTGTTTTAACCATTGTAAAGCACTTCAAATGATTTTATGCTAGTAATCCTACAATTGTAAACATAAATACTGCTGTAGAACTTACTGTCACCTGGAGAAACTAGTTCCTTTTAAACATATGTTTCCATTATTATTATTATTATTATTATTATTATTATTATTATTATTATTATTATTATTATTATTATTCAAAATGTGATGTACCTAAACTTCACCAGCACCGTTATTTCTTAGAGCATACACAAAAAATTATGTGCAGATTGATGATATGCTAGCAGATTGATATACCATGAAATAGAAAATGGTTGTTCATATTCATAATGAACAAACTCCGTGGCTCTGGATAAGTAGAGTAACAAATAAAACACAGTTCTGACCAGAGCAGAATGAAATATATTAAAATGAAACACATTGTAAGTATAGTTTTTAAAATATTTCATTCTGCTCTGCTCAGAACTGTGTTTTATTTGTTTCATATTCATACAATAAGAAAAATGATATTTATTCCTTTAACCCTTTATTTACATTTTGAAACAATGGAGTTAGACATGAACTTATAAGATGTTTTTGCTTGAATTGGTCCATAATGAAATATTTTTGCGTAATAACTGCAAAAAAGTCATTCCTGAATTTTTGGCGGTCCCTTTGACTCCAAAAGTACCATCAGGTTAGATATGCCAATTTTCTAAAATGCACAGCATATGAGGAAATTATTATTATTTTTTTTCTGTATGTCTTTAATAAATTTTGACATTGTAAATGAATTTTTGACTTTTATTAGCACTCAGAAATAAATTTGGACATTACTAACAGACCAAAGTAGCCTAAGTACCGATAGTAATAATGTCGAACTTACAATATGTACATCAATATTTTTTCCACCATATTTCGACCCTACAGGAATTACATAATTATCGTACAAATAAATTTATTTAGGTACAGGGCATTCAAATACTGCTGGACATTCCCACTTCCCCTCCCCCTGCCGCTTGCTCCCACATGTCATTTTGATTCCTAACAAAAAATGCGACATATATTTCATGCCATTGTTAACAATTGACTGGAAGATTTTATACTGAGTAGCGCCCGGTATTTGTTTTCCTCCTTTTTCAATATTACGGGAAACGGAAAATAGAAGTGAGGGTGAATGAAACAGTGTTGTATTTATCTTACACGAACACAGGTACTGTAGAAATATACACGTATAGAGGACAGGGAGAAACAAAAATGAAAAATCAGCCCAAGAAAAGTGTTGCAAAATGATACGAACGATGACATATTTAGTTTAATAACATGTAGCTAGGTCTCTGCTACGAACATAGAGGACGCTAGACAAGAAGGCAAAATGTATAGCAGACGAGTGATAGAAATGTAGGCTAGTTTACTACGGCGAGGACATCTGTGTCAGGTGACGAGTAAGAGAAGCATAATGGGCCCTGGCAAAGTATTATCTGAGTGCGAAAATTGCCAAATAATGGCATATAAAGAAGAAGGTGTATCTGTTAATGAAATCGCACGTCGAATTGGGCAATGTGATTGTGTCCTGAACAATTTTCTTAAACTTGGGATGCGGTATGAAGTAAGGAAATCATCAGGAAGGCCGCGTTAATTAACGCCACAACAGCAAAGACAGGTTGTTCGAAAGCTAAGTTGTGCTGGAATATCCCTTACACAGTTGGCACAAGACCCTAACATTCGTGTACATAAGTCTACCCTATCAAGACCTGTGAAACGTTGTAATCATATCTCTGATATAAGAAGCGTAAACGTCAGCCACAACTCACCGCACAGCACAAGGAGCGACGGGTGATCTGGACCAAAATACATGTGACCTGGAAGCAGAACGCGTCGTGTCATCTTCAGGACGAAAAGAAATTTAATTTGAATGGTCCGGATAGCTGATGATATTATTGACACGATCTGCGGAAATCGGAGCAGATGTACTCCAAGCGATAGCAAGGACAGTCGGTAATTATATGTTGGGGGAGGGCTTCGGTTGTTATAGTACAACAAATCACGAATTTCTTTCATCTCATATGAGATCAACCACGTACTAAACAGTACTTGCAGACAATTTCTTGTCATTTACCTCGAAAATTGCTCGTCCCGAGTGGATCTTCCAACAGGATAATGCTACTATCCACGTTGTTGGAACTACCAAGGATTGCTTTCGGGAGAAAGACGTGATTGTACTTGATTGGCCTTTCAATTTCCCAGACAAAAACCCGATGGGAAATCTTTAGGAAATGTGTCGCTCAGTGATCGCCATCGGTACCCAGTACAACAATGTTCGTGAGTTGCAGGATGCCATCATCGCTGCATGGAATCAAATTGATGTGACTCTGCTGCAAACGCTGGTAAACATCATGTTTAATCGAGTGTTCAAGCTGGTCTTATGCAGTGGTTCATTTATTGTCTATTAGAACTAGCTTTTGTATTGCGTTCGTATCATTTTGCAACAGTCATTATCATGTTGTTTTGATTGTTTTTTGTTTTCAATTTGGTTAGCCGTGGAAATAAATGAACTATGCATGGTCTGTAAACATATCCTCTTTATACATATCTACATATCACGTATTTCATCCGTGACGTGCACTTACTAAAGTTATGCCACATATTTGGATCATTCGTATCATTTTGCAACATACCTTACATCAATTTACGACTAAATAATATGAATATCTACTTTCATTTATCTGAAACCCCTCACGTTGTATGTTTGATATCCATTTTCCAGATTATTTCCAAATATACATTATATGTGATAAACAAAAAATATGCAGAGAAATGACCCCTTATCCCTACATGCGCCATTGCTTACATCTGAGTCAGATATATGTTTGCTTCAATTATTCAATGAAGTTTCAAACACAATTCGTAGAGAAGGGTACTCCAAATTCTTCCTAAAGAAATCAAAAAAGAAAGTAAAAAGAGCCATAAAGTATACCTTTCAGCCCGGACGATACTTCTAAGTCAAAAAAAAAAAAAGCAATTGGCTCACTCGCACACAACACTCAAAGAATTCCGAAACGTAATCAATACATGACTACCAAGCGTGTTGACAAAAATAAAAAAAAAAAAATCCGAGCACTAACTTTATTAGATTAAGTTAGTAGGTCTCTCAAACACTGGATAGTGAAAACAGCAACTCAGCCCTTATGACTATCTGAAAGAAAATAGCTTTAGTGTGAAAAATTCTTTCTTCTACATCAAGTTGCCAGCTCTTAATCGATTTGCAAAACAAAGAAAATTGTTTCCAAGGAGTACCGTTCGAACACAACGTAGAGTCCTTTTCGGTGGAATTTTAAAATACCGTTAGTAAATAAAGGGTTAACTTCCGTCAATTTTTCAGCATAACATATTGAAAACGTATCGATTAAAATTAAAAACATAAACCAACTTATGCCAAGTTGGCACTAGTCACGAATGCAAAATGTTTGCTGTAGAAGGGGCGATACATTATTATACGATGTTAGGAACTATCATTTCACAGGTATTTTCTATTTTCTCAGATTAGGACAAGTACTTGACCGCGTTAAAAACCTAATAAATACATTTTTGCTATAATGGATCATGTATAAACGTATATTTCTGTTACTAATATTACTGAATATCAATCGCTCCGATTTCTTTGTAACTTTTGGGGGAGGGGGAGAATTCAGATATGTGTTTGATTGCAAAGAAAACATATTTTGTGGGAATTTTAAGACAAATTGAATTCAATTTATGCTAAATATTGTATATTCATAAAAAATACATAGAGCCTATAGCAATACGTAAATATAACGATGAAAATACATATTCATAAAAATATATGGGGGACTCATAAGCTGTGGGGTCTCGGGCCCCTCGCCCCCTGGGATCGGCGACCTTCCTGAATATGTATGGTGTATCGTTATTTACATAGCACAATGTGATGGTATTAGAGCTAGCTTACATTCATGATTCTACGTTAATATTTGAGTTATTGCTCTTCTACATACATAAATTCCTTAAATATTATTCGTGTTTTATAAATTTACACATTATACTTGTAAGTTCCCCGTGTTTCCTATCTGGCCCGTTATCTGTCTCTTCAATGCCTTTGAGAATGAAACACTATCCAGTAGGGTATTGTGTACAAACGGCTTGTAATGCTGATTTCACATGGTCAAAGAAAGCTTGAACTAAAACATTCAATACTTCAAATTTATACGTTCAAAGGAATATTTTTCAAGAGATTCGAATGAAATGGAAACCATTTCACTGGCTTTTAACACTCTTAAAACCCAAAAAACTGGACCGTGAGGATGTTATAGTAGTGGAGCAGATAAAAAGCAATTTTTAGGAAAATCGTGAAAATGGTAATACAAGCACCAAATTTAATTCTCTTACGGTTATTGGTCACATCTGTCAGGTTGGCCACTTGAAAATTAAAGATGGCGTCCATTTTTCAAGATGGCCGCCAAATTGACCTGAAAAAAGTCAATTTGTGTCATAAAATTTGAACTATATGCTCGATTTCTGCCATCTTAATGCCGATTTCAATACTAATGAAATTTATAGAATTGTTTTTATTCCATTCTTCAGTTCCATGTTTGTAAAATAGCCAAATATACACAAATTTAATAAAAAAATATACAATCTTACATTCTTACAATAATAAGTATCAGTGTTACAAATGTTACATTAAACAAGTAATCTTACATGAAACGAATAATCTACAACTAGTCCGTATGTAATTGGGCGAAATAACATTCACGTAAGAAGCAGTGGCGCAAATCTGTCTTCAACATTGGAGGGGGGGGGGGCGGATAAGACCGTTCCCAATAGACTTTTTTTAAGCGATGTTCAAAATATTTATGAAGTTAAAAAACAATGATGTGGAGGATGAGGGGGGCAGAGTTGTCTTCAACATTGAAAGGCGGGCAGTTTTGAGGCTTATTCTGGGGGGGCATCAATTTCATCTCACTTTCCTTTGTGTCAATCGGACATAAATCATCACATTTTCCCCCAGAAACATATGTCAAATCAGATTATTGAGAAATTAAGTCTCCCCTCCAGTTCCAAGATTGGAGGGAACATGTCCTCCTATCCTCCGAGATTTTCGCCAATGGTAAGGAGTATATTTTAAGAATAGTATGCTCTCTGTATGCTTTTGTATATCAGGGAAATTAATGGTGGTCACACACACAAACTACAGAGTATGTACAGGGAAGCCTTGCGCTAAAGCACGTGCATCTTCAATTGCAATCGTTTTATGCAGGAACACGTTGTAAGTTGTAGTGCAAATGCAACCACTGCCATTTAGTAGTGTTCCAAGAAACCTCAACGCAGCCATTTCTATGTGAAGTCCCCCCAAATATAATCACAAACTTATTCTCTCCAAGTTCCGGCCATTCCCACTGAATCTGTTTTGCCAGAGCATGCAGTGGTTGTCAGCAGCTACGACTGGAATCTGACCTAGATTTAGAAAACTCACCGTATCTCTAACCTTACAGTGACATGTTTTATGGTTGCTATAGATTGCGCCTGATCTCAAATTAACGGCATCAATGAAATAATGCTTACTTCAAATGACTCACTTCTTTCCTGTGCTGCGTGGTGTGCAGTCCAAGTGTTGGGAGCTTTCATTATCCTCACTCTTGATAAGTGATACCTCTTCTAGCCATGTTATTTTTCTTTCATGTGTGACTTAATAGATTCAGAAGCTGGCAATGATGGTACTGTTGTTTTTGGAGAATCAGGGTTCTTTGCAATGTATGGTGGGCGAAAATTTCTGTATGCTTTGGGAAGTTGTCGGAATTTTTTTAATGACTCAACTGTGTTCTGTATTGATTTCTCTCGCTTTTCACCAGGGTAGTTTTCGTTTGGATGTTAAAAGATTGACACACTGGTACCATGAAAGGGCGTTTTAGCCGTTGTTGATGTCGGATTATGGTAAATATAATCTATTTCTGCAGTCGTAAATAATTGTTTTCTTAAGACTGGTGAACGCACTACTCCGTCTTCCGCGTACGCCGTTTTATGCTACTACTGCTTCACCTAGTTGGGCAGATATTTCCAAGACTCTGTCGTATGAGATGGCCACACCCTTTTCATGCAACATATCGATAAGCTGCCTCTTTCTCGTCTTGGCAAACACTAACATACCGACATAGATAGGAAAAAGTTTCACGGTCTTTAGAGTGTCTGTGGGTGGGTCTTCCCACTTTTGGATTAGCAATACAGTTGTACTGTAAGAGCTGAGACAAAGCAAAGTCAAATTTCGAAGCTCCATGTTGAAGCGCTCAATGCATTCGTCTTGAAACGATCCAATGAAATATAACTTATATTGAAACCTTTGCCAGATGGACCGCATCGCTGTACTTACTTGCCTGTGTTAGGATTTCGCCAACATCCTTTTCAAAAGCCAGCAACACATCTCTTCCTTGATGATGGGCTTGCAGCTGATGTATATGGAAAAGTAACTTGTCTTACAGATGAATTGCATGAACTTCAGGTGATTTAACTCCTAGTAGTTCCAGCCTCTGCCTATAAAGAGAAGTCATGTCTGCAAATTTAGAAATGGGAGGCTCTTCACCAGTTCAGTAAAAGCTCTAGAGAATAATTCTTTATCTTGATAATTATCTTGCACTTCATCTTGCTGTTGAGTCTTACGATGTGCTCGTTCTCGGTTGTAAAGCTGTGCCAGGCAATGAGGATAATATTCCAATTCTTGCGTCACAACGTCTCCTGCACTTAACTTTGCGAGAGTTTCCCGTCATTAAGTGTCTTAGCACACTCATTGAGTCTCTGATTTACTTTCATTGTCATCGCGCACCTTAAATCACCTTCATAGCTTTGTTTCCACGCAGGAAACATTCTGTTGCTTTGGGAATTCTAACTTTTCGAGAGATCTTAACTAGCTAGGCTTATCTCTGTAAGGACAGAAGAAATTGATCTCTTCATAACTCAGTTTAGTTTTGTGTTATTAAACAGTAGCCTGCAACTTTCATAATACTGAGCCTTATTTCTCCTCAGACTTACCTCTAGTCCATTACTCTCATCAAGTCTTGCAGGGTCAAACTTGATTGTCATGTAGGCGTAATTAACTGAATGAAACTGCGGAATATTTCTTGCCAAGGTCTTGTAACCATCATCGCATTTTTTATTAGGGTTTGCATGTGAAGATTTCAGATGTTCCTTGGCAGCCTCTTGACAAAGACACATTGGCGGATTAAACCAAACGTCTTGGGGGGTTGCTCTTTGTTGTGGAGTGGGATAATCCCACCCCAAATCCGAAATCCCCCCCCCAAAAAAATAAAGGTAAAATGGATTCAGGAAAAGAGGGTAAAGGATATAATTGCTACGGAATTTTCACCACAATGCCCCCTCCCCCAAAACGATATTCTGTCTACAGCCTGGTCGTGGCTATGCTTTAGTAAATATTTCGCTAGAAAAAATATCAGGTTAAACATTTTTTAGAACGCTTATAATGTTTCTGTATTTTAGTAAAATGAATTAAACAAAAGGACAAAAGAACTTAGAAGTTACACTCAAAACACGCTTTTCGGCGAATACTACCCAAGGCGTATCTGTCGATATAATATTGTCGCAATCTACGATAATGTCCCTATGATATTTAAAAGTGCTAGTTTCTTCAGCCGCTTTTCGCCAGAACGAGATCGCAACCACGTTTCCAGTTGGTGCAATGTGGATTAAGATCGTTCTGCGCTGGCCACGCTCGAATGCAGGGTTACAAGTTGAGTTGATGTTGAGTTAAACGTTCCTTTCAGCAGCGAGGCTATATGAGACCTACTGATTAACGTGGAATCCGTACCACAGAGTTACATGTATGCGCAGCAGTTTTCGAATAGTCACGTGAAGATCGTCGCTGGTGGTCAAGGCCTCCAACACAGTCCGTGATAGAGTTTCACCTTCTTTAATTCTCTTCAGTTTAGAAGTGCAGATTGCAAATTCAGAACTAAAGAGGGAAAACAGCATTTTCTCTTGAGTTCCGATAGTTTTGTAAAATCTTTCTGCTAGAATGCGGAAGTTGTTGCTCAGAGTTTAGTCAGTTGCTCGTGTTGACAATAAAATGTTGAGTCCGTATACCTTGAAAACTTCCTGCGCAAGACGAGTTTTGAGGTCTTCTACAACCGACTCTATCAACAGAATGTAGACAGTTCTTCAGTAGTAAGATGCCGTGTCATCTGGCCTGAAGTTCGTACGATGTGTTGTCTTTGGGTGAGATGAGGAGTTTGAATCTGCACGTCGACACTGGTAACCATTCTGGATATTGCTTCGAAGGTTGCCTTGAATTCTTTGCTGTTTGAACGCTTCTTGTTTAATGCTGCAATAGTGTCCTGAATGGCATCTGACGTTGCGTTCATGTCTAAATTTGTCTTCTGCAAAAGTCGATTGAGGGGAGGGTTATCGTGAGAACACCCTGAAGACACGTAATAATTACGATAAACTCGCTGTCGTGCATGGCAGAAGAAAGTGCCCATGCTTTGGGTGCTGTATCTAACTCGGACCACTTGGAACACACTGTAGAGCCTCACTTATTTATTGAAATTTCACGTGAAATTGTAATACCGCGTCATTCCGTTCAACCCATCTCGTTTCACACAATGTCTCCAACTGGCCACTAACCGTAAGCTCAAGGACAGTATTACGTTTTGAGATGCGGTGAAAAACGCAATGATCTCTTTCGTTGTTCCCAGACAGTTCCTCACGCACTGTACTGACGACGATCTTGAAGATGGACATGTTGAGGCTGTGACTACAATATGAACAGTGCAGTGCGTTTGAAACCTCCTTCTGGATCTCCTGCACTGTCCGGCGACTTTGAGAGGTCGTAAAGGCGCAACCATCTGTACCAATGCCAACGCAGTTTATCGGGTCTAGTGAGAAATCTCGTAACAAAGATAGACAATTTCTCCAATTTTTCCTCCAGTCAG
Organism: Thermobia domestica; assembly: GCF_964235325.1. Classification (NCBI taxonomy): domain Eukaryota; kingdom Metazoa; phylum Arthropoda; class Insecta; order Zygentoma; family Lepismatidae; genus Thermobia; species Thermobia domestica. The sequence goes on from NC_137454.1 coordinate 28,826,515, forward strand.
TGAGAGTTTGGGCGGTTCTGCGTCTTCGGATTCCAAGCTCGAACCAATGTCCTCACCTTTCGACTCTGCTGGTGGAGGATCAATGAAACCGAAGCCGTCTTCTCTTATTTCACCCATGTGTTCGTACCTTAGAATCAAAGACAGCTGAGATGTGTGGGAAGCGATCGTAGTCTCATCAAACATAATAGAATAAAACTTATCCTCTCGCACTCGATTGACAATTTTACAGACGCTATTTCTCATCCACAACCCTTATTGAGGGTATTTTGTGTGGTTTTATTGGCAAAAATGGTCCTTTTCGATGCTTTCTTCCAGTGATTCTTTAAGAGATCGTCACTACAAGCCATTCTAAATTTGAGCAATTCTCGAAAATTGCACTCGTTGAACTTAGTTTCTGCACCGTCACCATCTGAGGTCCAATTATCCGCACAAGCATCGTCCCTGTGGCCTTGAAAAGCAATGCCTTGCCTTCCAAGGAATATCACATTCCGCAACATTAATTTCACTTTATCGCAATTTTGGATGGCTTGTCTTCTTGACGAGTTGATTTGATTCTCGATTGATTTCACTGGTTCCCAGTAGTTTTTCAGAAACACTTTTCCGACCTCAAGAGCGTTAATCTGATGTTGTGCCTTGTTGTGAGTTTCTAAAATACCGTAGAAAGTAGCGAATTTCTTCAAAGGTTTAGTCCCAAGAGTTTGGAGGGGCACGTTTCTTCGATAGCCCCCCAAAAAACCCATTGCAAAAAGTGACCAATATTTACAAAAAAGATCCCTCTCCTTATGGGAAAGAATCAGCCATGGATAGTTTTCCAGATGCTCTAGCCTCAAGTAACACCGTCCTTCTTCCTGAGATTTATCTGATATTATGACTCGAGTTATCGTTAGCGTAAACGCGTCATGCCAGATAGAGACTATTTTTAAATAGAATTTAAAGAATTAACCCTCTTGAAATAACGCAAGAACGATCCCAAACTTTCGCTCTTGTGGCGGTAAGCTACAAGCGGCAATGTATCTAATTTTAATATTTAAGAGGGCTCTTGGGGGGGGCGATCGCCCCCCTCGCCCCCTCCTTTAATCCGCCCCTGCAAAGACAACACTTATCCCAGTCACTGTGCCACGATTTGCTGGTAGATTCTGTAGCAGTCTCCATTTTGAATTTTATACTTTAACTTTTTAGAGTTTTGGTACCTTCACGGCTGATTTGGGAACTGGTTAAAACAACACTTGGGACACTTATTCATGCAGTATAAATATCATTTACTAATCTGACGCTGTTGTTCTGAATTGCTCGCCAGTAATGTCACCAGTGTCATCTGTAGTCCCTCTCAATCTCTTAATTAAGAAAAGGTGCATCATCACTTATTCATCCTTGGAAAAAAAAAGAAAAACAAGTAGAAGAAGCACTCGAATGCAAGAAACACATTAATTAGTAAATCAAAACAAGAGAAAAATAAACTTCTCATGGTTAAAAACATATAAATCAGCACCAAGATCATTCGAATCGGCCAATAACTTTACATTTTTTAAAGGAAAATCAACTTAAACAGACCAGTTTGGCAGCCATCTTGAAAAATGTCCGTCATCTTAGAATTTCAAGTGGCCAATCTGGCAGATTCGATCAGAGACTTTTCGAGAATTACCATGCTAATTTTGATGCTTGTATCACAATTTCCTCGATTCTTTTGTTATCTGCCCCACTATAGTGAGAGTGTGGGTGGGCTTTAATCACCTATCTGCTTCCATAAGAAAATTTCTCGTTTGGCTTTAAAATTCCACATATTTTTTCTTATATCTCCAGAACAGAACGCTCATTAAGAGCCTGGCTTACTAAAAATATTACAAAATTTATCATTTTTCTTTTGCTTGTTTCTTCATAAGTGAAAGGAGATAATGAAATGCAACTTACCACAATCACAGATAATATTATTCTACAACAGAAAATATGAACCTGAAGAATTTGCAGTGTTGCCATCTATAGAAATTACAGTGTTTCTAGAATAATAATTCCCCCCAAATTTAAGTTAAGGCAACGACTAGAGGAACGAACTGAACTTCATTTGATTACGTATCATGTTGTTTTGGTATCCTGTGAACTACTTTTTAAATAACATTATTATTTAATAACTGTATGTTAAAACTATTTTGTTATTACAAACTAAATACAACTATTATTTAAAAGGTAGTTCACAGGATACCAAAACAACATTATGCGTAATCAAATGCAGATGAGTTCGTTCCTCTAGTCGTTGGCTTAACTTAATTTTTGCGGAACTGTTATTCTGGCAACACTGTAATTTCTATGGGTGGCTACACTGCAAATTCTTCAGGTTCATATTTTCTGTTGTAGAATAACATTATCTGTGATCGTGGTTAAGTTACATTTCATTATCTCCTTTCACTTATGAAGAAACAAGCAAACGAAAAATCATAAATTTTGTATTATTTTTAGTATCAGGGTCTTAATAGGTACCAATTGATGAGCAGTTGGCAGAAATTTGACAATTTTTCTGTTCAGATTTATTACCTAAAAATGAAATGAAAAGGAAACCAAGTAGTTTGCACCAGTTTTTCTATCACTTCTGTGCATATTTACTACACGCGTGCACAAACATAATGGATATAAGAATTACGTTCTTAAGTGGTCAAGGGGAGAGACACCTATGCTGGTAGAAAGAGACAAGGAGAGTATTACTGATACAATTTGGTTGGTTAGTTGAATTGCATTAGATTGGAGCTTAGCAGTGGCGTAACTAAAGGCTTGGGGGGCCCTTCCGCAGACATCGTGGAATGAGACCCCTTCTCTATATCCCACTTCCTGATTTGGGGGCCCCCAGATGGCTTGGGGCCCTCCCGCAATGCAGGACCCTTATTTACGCCCCTGGAGCTTAGCGTTCCTTTTCATCTCCGAAGCTATATGAGATGTCGATCTCTAGTTTAAGGTGAAATGTATACCACTGTAATGCACTAAAATTTCAAAATTCTCCCACCAATAGAACTGCGGTGAAAGCTGCTGGTTAGTTGAAATTTGATATTCCTTTTTTAGTACCGATGCTTTATGAAACGTGGACTCAACGTAAGATTCGAACGACATAAGTCTCTCACATGGCCAGACGCGGGTTCGATTCCCGGCGGGAGCTCATGTGGTTCGGATTCCACGTTAATCAGTAGGTCCACGTCTCATATAGCCTCGCTGCTGAACGGGACGTAAAATTCAAAAATCAAACAATCTCTCACAGGGCCGTATTAACTAATCTGGAGATCCGGGGCTAGAAAAAACAAGTAGCCTCTGCTGACTTCGCCTAATACATTTCTGTGAAAGTACAGTAGGAAAGTTAAGGGAGCACACGTAGTTCTACATCAACTATACCATGCATTAGATCAGTGGTTGCCAAAGTTATGAAGATTCTGAGCTAGAATACCGCTTTTAAATCCTACTGTGAGCTATCGACTTTTAAAAATCTTACATTTGTTTATTGCTTATAGACTTACATTTTTAGTAAATATGAAACCAAACTATCCAAGTTAGCAAATGTCTAATGCATACACGAGAAACATAACAAATGTCTAATATACACACGAAAAACATAGCAAATGTCTAATATACACACGAAAAACATAGCAAATGTCTAATATACACACGAAAAACATAGCAAATGTCTAATATACACACAAAAAACATAGCAAATGTCTAATATACACACAAAAAACATAACAAATCTCTAATATACACACGAAAAACATAGCAAATGTCTAATATACACACGAAAAACAGCAAATGTCTAATATACACACGAAAAACATAGCAAATATCTAATGCACACACGAGAAACATAACGTGCACAACCCCACCCGTATACAATCAACTGTGAGATGAGACTGACAATGGCAGTTGCGCGAGAGAAATAAGCAGTTGTTGTCGTCAGCGTACCTTGTCGCAAATGTCATATACTTAAGTGTCATCATTATAATATGATTCACCTCAGTGGAAGAATCAAGGTTAGCCAACCGGAGCGTTAACGCGAGATCTATAGGAAATGTCCCCGCTGCCGCGAGCTACTAGTAGCTCGCGCTCGACAGTTTTTTCAATCACTTCATTAGAACATATTATACCTAATGGAACTTTCCGAATGCATAAAAACACAGAGTTACGCTATTACATAAATTAATATGTATTTCTCAAAAATTTGTTTTGCTAGCTTTCGTCCTAGCGAAGTCATCTGTCATATCTTGGAATTCAAGATAATTTGGTCACTGCACAAATGTGTTTGAAGTAAACCGTCTACTATTGTAGTCGAAAATTCTACCCAACTCCACGCATACAGAATAGAGACCTGCACGGGCCGAATTTTTCGGCCCGAGCCCAATCCAGCCCGAATGTGCCTAGGCCCGGCCCAGCCCGGGCCCGAAAAGTTTTGCAGATTTTCGGCCCGAGCCCGGCCCGGCCCGATAGGTTTTTTAAAATTCTTGGCCCAAGCCTTGCCCGGGCCCGAAAATTTTAAGTTTCATTTTGTAAAATTTTTCACGGGCACACTTCTTCAACGTTTCCCTTTATTCTAATTATCGTTTAATGAAAGTCAATAATTATTGCAATCAATCGGCCCCAGCCCGGCCCGACCTGAAGAGAAATCAGTGTCGGCCCGCCCAAGCCCGGCCCGGCCTAAAGAAATAACAGAGTCGGCCCGCCCAAGCCCGGCCCGCGGGCCGGGCCGGGTTTCGGGCCTTGGGCCGAGCCCAGCCCGTGCAGGTCTCTAATACAGAATTTATTAACAGACGGAACCGGTTGACCTAAAAAGGAACATAACCTATTGTGCATCTACGCAGTGACAATTTTTCTGCCGTATTGGGACTAGATATTCTATATTACTTGAGACTGCAGAACACTTCTATTCAATAAGAAAATATGAATCACGATTCTCATGCACTATATTCCATCTTCTTTTTTAAAACTAATTTATGTTAATTTATTAAGATGGCAGACTACAAAAATTGATACAAAAGCTAACCATTTTTTCTTTTGCCCTTTTTTCATAAGTGATAAAAGATAATGAAATGTTACTTAGCACAATAATACATAATGTTATTCTACGCCCGAAAATACAAATCGGAAGAATTTTCAGTGTTGCTCTCCATAGAAATTACAGTTTGGCCAGAATATGAATTACCTAAAAATCTAAGTTAAGGCAGCGACTAGAAAAATGAACTCAACGGTAATTGATGATTTATCATGTTGTCCTGGTTCCTTGTTAACTACTTTTTAAATAATATTTTTATTTGTTTTGTACTGTTTATTACAAAATAAATACAAATGTTTTGTTTTGTTTATTACAAAATAAATACAAATATTATTTAAAAAGTAGTTAACAAGGAGCCAAGACATGATAAATCATCAATTACCGTTGAATTCATTTTTCTAGTCGCTGCCTTAACCTAGATTTTTAGGTAATTCACATTCTGGACACACTGTAATTTCTATGGATAGCAACACTGAAAATTCTTCCGATTTGTATTTTCGGGCGTAGAATAACATTATATATTATTGTGCTAAGTTACATTTCATGATCTCTTTTCACTTATGAAAAATGTGCAAAAGAAAAATGGTTAGCTTTTGTATCAGTTTTAGTAGTCTGCCCCCATAAGACGGTGGATATAACAAACGAAGAAATTTGTTTCATGTTTTTGGTTATATTTTATCTTATGATGATGACTGTATCGCGTATGATTCATCCAGTCGGGATTTTGTCAGATCGGAGACTCCTGTCTACTTGGAGACCCGGGTCTACAATACCCCTGAGTCCGCCTTAATCCGGCCGTGGTCTCTCTTATCGAAGGCGTGTATATTACCGAAATAGCCAGAAAGGGGTTCTACTGTACGATTTGTAGAACTACATATTTCTTGAAATTGAAAATTTCTCAAATGGATTTAAATTTGATTTTCTAAAAAAAAAAAAAAAAAAAAAAAAAAAAGAGTTATTTAAAAGAAAAAAAAGAGTTAGATCTCTGTCCATACCTCTTGCATTCTCTTTTAAGATTAGTTAGTATTGACCCCACTTAAATTTTATTTCTAATTAAATTTTATTTCTTAAACACTAATTATTTCTTACTAATTTGCATTTTCTATTTGTTTGTTACTAGATTTCACTATAAGACGATGGGAAAACTCGTTGTAGTAACTATTCTATATGCAAACCTGCAAAGGCAAACCATTCAACAGGTTACTCGGATACGTAATATGCAGATCGATATGCTTACATTCTACATGATACATAAAGGAAAATATCACTCATGAGGACAATATTCCTTCATGTGCTTTTGGATCTTATATGTATGCATGTTAAAGTATGTTTTAAAGTATGAAATTAGTCTAATTAAAATTCTTGTAATTTCCATTCATCTGTAACTTTTTTTAAAATAAAGTAGATAAATTTAAACAGGTACCGTGGTAAAGTGAAAACACAATGGTGGCTGAAAAAGATTTACGCTCTGTGCAAAAGTCACTTGACTCTGAAAAATCTAAATGTTTATCCTCTACAAAAGACGCAGAAAACCATGTGAACAGTTTAGATGTACAAAATAATAAACAATTGTATTGTACAAGGTATTCCCTACCTTCAATGCCAGCAGATGAGGAAAACACCAAGCCATCTGATAATGGGCTAAACTCTGATTTTTACTCGAAAGCTACAATAGGCTTTCTGTGTCCTATGTGGACCAAAGATAACATCTTACGTAGAAGCAGTTCGGATTCAGCAGCCGGTTATGTAACTGAGAATGTGTTAGTTGAATGTGGTTGTCAAGATGAGACACCAGAGAGCTATTCTTCATTTTCTCCGGATCCAAGTATGTGCAAATGCCACGAAGATGAATCCAAGATACCTATCATTTCTCTTGATGATGATGATGATGAAGAAGAAGAAGGTGCATCTTCGATGAACTCATGTATATGTGAAAGTGTCGCAGAACAAGAATATCTAGACATTAATGAAGATGATTGGAGTAATCCTGCGGATCAAGGTGTTTTCTATTGTACAAATGATGAATCAGAAGGAACACAAACTCTTTGTTTGTGTTCTGAAATACCTGGCACTTTTCTCCAATCTCTAGCTGTCAATGATGAAATTGATGCAAACGAAGAAAGTGGAATTCCTCCGAAAATTACGTCATCAGTCAACATAAGTAATCAATTCAATAGTGGAAAACAAGACTCGGCTAATATAAATAATAAAACTTTATCCACAAATGGCCGTTCGCCTTTAGGAGCTAGAACCCTCGAACAATCTGTTAATGTCAAAGTTGGTCCAGATAAAGGAAATGTAGTCCGTCCGAAAAGTAAAGAGGAAGCACATGCAAAGTATGAGAGGTTGCGCTCATCAGTGCCAAGAAATAGTCAATCCAAAGGTAAAAGACCACCACCCACAAGTTTTAAAAGCAATAATCCATCTACAAAATATTCTACATCCCCAGGCGCTAGGAACCTGAAGCCATCCTTCAATGCAAATTCTACAGATAATTCTGACGAAAAATGCCGTAATCTCGAACTGGGCTTTGAATGCCCATTTGAAGAGAATGGTGTATGTCTCGCTGCAAAAGGTTGGAAACATGTCGTTAGTGACATAACATTTCCAATTGCAAAAGACAAGAAAACTGCCACAACTCCAAAGAAACACGTAGGTAATGAAAAGGACTACGATCCAACTGATTGTCAATTTGAACTTTCTCCAAACAAAACAATATCGTCTTTCGATCAGTGTAACATATGTTCCAATCTTAAAAGAACTATGAGTAAAGCAATTCAGTGCAAGGTTTGTGTTTGTTCTAAAATGCAGGTATGTTCATGTGAGAGCAAGCCCTGTTCTATGAAAAGCACTAACCCATCTGATGCAGCTGTAATGGATGAAGCCAGCGAATGGTGGAATTCAATATTTAGGCAGGCGGAGAAAACTTGCATAGAAAGGTCAAAGTCTAAAACTCATAATATAATAGTTCATAGACCATGTAGGCCATGTCCAGCTGATTGCAATATATCCCAAGTGTCAGATCGAAAGAGCACCTGTCCAGCTGTTGCAAGAATTATTAACAGTCCAAGTATTAACGGTAAAAGATGTCCAACGGTGTGCAAACCCTCATCAAAGCCATTCACGCAAGACGTATGTCCACCTATCAAAGCAGCAAGTGATGTTCCTATCTTATGCCCAAAGCCTTCAGAACATTTTGTTAATTGTGGGGTCCCTTTAACTCAGAGAGAAACCAGTAAAAATGTATTTGAAATCCAAACCAAAGGAGACTCTATAGAAGAAAATATTTTCGTAGATATAGAATGTCCAGCGATTCAAGGTATAAGTTATTGCCCAAGTCATCATAGCAGAAAATGTCCAGCAAGTATCAAGTGTAACATGTTACGAAATAAACGTTGGAAGTGTTACTCTCCTGCTTATGGTAAAATATGTACTAATAAGGAATATTTTCCATCTCAATTTTCTGACAAAAGCCATTATCTTCCTTGTACTAAAACTGACGTAACTGAAGTAAATTCGAGCTTAAGGGCTTCTGAGATAAGTAAAGCGCCTACATCTACCAGATGCATGAGTGATAGTGCAACAGAATATACAGGAGTAAGTGAATGTCTGTGTAAACCAAGTAAACAAGATTCAGTAAGTAAAGCACCTAGCAAAACAGGAAGTTCAACCACAGTAAGTAAAGCGCCTAGCAAAACAGGAAGTTCAACCACAGTAAGTAATGAGTCTAGGAAAACAGGAAGTTCAACCATAGTAAGCAAAGCGCCTAGCAAAACAGGAGGTTCAACCACAGTAAGCAAAGCGCCTAGCAAAACAGGAGGTTCAACCACAGTAAGCAAAGCGCCTAACAAAACAGGAGATTCAATCACAGTAAGCAAAACGCCTAGCAAACTAGGAGGTTCAACCACAGTAAGCAAAGCGTCTAGCAAAACAGGAGGTTCAACCACAGTAAGCAAAACGCCTAGCAAAACAGGAAATTCAACTACTCTAGGCGGCAGAAAATATCAAGATGGTAGCAGATCTAGAATACGAGTGTCAGGAATCGAGCCAAAGAGTGAGGTTGTCGGTAGTAGGTTCGATCACAAGGATAAAAAGCAAAGACCAAAGACGCACGCATTGCCGAGAGAAAAGGAATTTTCCGCGATAAGAACGCCAGAAGAGCCTTTACGAAATTATATGTGTCCGGCTCTACTTGAAGGTAATGTGTGCCCAGTTGTTTATGGACAGAAATGTCCTGCGGGAAGAACTTCAAACATGAAGGCCTCTCAAAACCTTGCCAATAAACTATCAAATACAAAGTCCTTTCAACAAAACAAATTAAACAAAATGCCTTCTGGAAGAGCGAACATTAGTTCTGTAAGTCCGGCTGTTATAGGAGAAAAACATCCTGTCTATAATATTTCTAATGCAATGTTGCCACAACAGGAAAAAATAAGTCGAACAGCATTAAGCAAATCAAATCCTCAGAATAAGGTGTCGAATAGTAAGGTATTCCAAGAAAATAAATTATATACAACTCCCTCTGGCAAAGTGAGACCAAGTCCTATCCCTAAAATATCGCGAACACATGTCTACCAATACCAAACAACTAGCACAATGTATCCAACAGGAAACTTGCCAGATAGAATGTTTGCATCTGGTTCGGGCAACATATGTCCTAGATATATAGCATGGCAAAGCAGATTTCGTCCAAATACTTATTCAAATGCTTGGGAGAAATCCTCTTCATCAAAGACTCGTATCAAGCCATGCACAGCTCAGAAGATCAGAAATGCAAGTCGCTTCTTTCCAACTGCAAACCCTCGACAGCATGAAGCTATGGAAAGGAGATCAAATCCAATGCGAAAAGAAAATAAAAAGGCAGTTTCATTTGCAAATCAATATTGGAGGTAGTAAGGTATATATTGTATCAATACTGCAAACTGATTTGTTGTTCATTTGTTGTAGTCACTATACCTAGGTAATTGTCAATAAATATTTTTTTTTTTTTTTGCTTTCTTTCATATGACATTTTCTCTTTTTCAGTCTTTCATTCCACGATTAAGGTTAAAGGAGACGGATGATTGATGTGAAAGCGAAGGATTATGAAATTATTGGTGGAATGAGAATTGAGGAAGAAACGAAAGGACCTCGAGAAATTCCACAGACATGAGGTTATCGACCACAAATTCAAGCATGTGACTTTGTTGTTACACCAGTCTGCAATGTGAGAATTAACGTTCCGTAGAAGCCAGTATACTGACCACATATCACTCTGTTGGCTGTACACCAGATGGGTGTCCATAATCTTCCATGGAACAATGTTTTAATTGGATGGAACGATGTTTTAATTAATTGGATGTTTTTAATTATCTGATTATCTTTTACCTTCAAATATACAGAAAAGGGTTCGAAGAGAATCAACAGTCTTAATACTTGTGTGAAAATATCAGTGTTTAGTGATTAGCATTGATCACTCATCTATCGATTTATTGGAAAACGAAGAACTTTACTCATCGCAAGGAAATTGACATTGTTTGTGTGAGACTTGTTCTCTTTTCTTTTCAGTTAGGATTTAGATGTCTGAGTTTTCGGCATCCATGGCCATTTAGCCAATCACGTATGAGAGATGACGTCCCTCGGCGTGCACACTATCCGGGAAAGGGAAGGAAGAAAGAGTTGAAGAAGGAACGAAGCGTCCTGGGACCTGTAAGTTAGGTACCACACCGGCATTTGAATGGTGTGAATAAGGAAAATCTCATTCTGGATGATTAGCCTGGAAAAGGTTTTTACTTTTTCGACCGAGTGCCTCCACCGGGAATCAAACTCGGGACCGTCTTTTCAGTTACATAAAGCTGTTTGCCAGAATTGAGACTAACAAGATACGGAAGAACAGACATTAATAGACTGAAATTCGTTTTAATCTGAGAATTCATGATATGGTTTCTTCCCCACTTTAATGTTTTCTTGCAGATTTGAAAATATGTTTGTTTATGTTAGGTAATTATTGTGTCAGTGTACATCTTTATCTTGTATATAAAAAAAAAAAGCTGAGAGAGCTTCTTCCCGATTATCTAACCTTTTTCTGACCTCAAGTGCCTGTCGACATGATGCCTGACTCATCAACAGCACTAGGAAATTTGGCTTTAAAAACCCAGGGAAACTCAGGAGCAGTCAGTCAGTTTGGGAGATTCGTTGCAGTCAGTCTGTCGGAAGATTTTAGACCAGCAAGTTCAGTCATTCAGTCAATTTATCCCAGTGGCCAAAGAGATAGTCGTGAGATAGTCAATTGGACGGATAGCCGCACTTGCTAACAGTAACGCAAGTCTGAGATACGGTAATTTTTAGAATAATTAGATCTGACATATTTGGAGTTCTGCTCACCTATCGCAAGATAAGAATCCAGCCAACACCAACATGCAGGAGGACGACAAGGGATCCAGCCGATTCAGGTAGAGTCGACAAGTACTGTGATTCATAGAAGCATTCCTTCCAACCCCTTCAGCCAATAATTTCTCATCGATTTTTCTAAACTCTCATTTTTTGTATTTTCAGACGGGTGTCGCCCGATCCAAAAGTACCTACTCCCAAGCCTTCTATTTGGCGACGCAGCTTAAATGATTCATTGTTTCAATATAAGCACCCGTAAAACTTGTAAGGATATCCAAGGAACAAATTTTGGATTTATTAATGTTATACAGTGGAGTCCCGATAATTCGAACAGGTCCAAGAGGAAAATTTTATTTTTGGTGCGAAAATACACAATTTTTAGGAAATTAATAACTAAAAGGATGAAAATGGTTGCATGTCTTCGTAGAAAACAAAGTGAACTTTATTTAAATACAGTTTTTATATTATTATTAATTAATACCTGTATTTAGCCCTTAAGCCACATTACGACAATTACACAAAGTTTGAAATAGAATAAATGCATCAAGTTTTTCCAACATTTTCAACATTTTTCCAGTACAGTACATAGACTGTAGTCAGAAAACGTACTTTGAAGTACTATACACTATACATTACAACACAATAGACTCGTTCACCCGCTTCAAACCGTGATTACTGCTATTCCGGCTAATCCGAACAATCACGTAATCCGAACGGAGTTCGGTACCAATTAGTTCGGATTAGCGCGATTCCACTGTATTTATTATTAAATATTAATAATATTATTAATAATAATAATGTGCATCCTTAAATATATGAACAAATAATCCGTGACACTAGATTAAAATATAAACAATTCAAGATCTGAAACAAATTTACTTTCTTGCAAACTAATCAAGAATAAATTGTCCACTGGATATTTGGATCGGACGTCACAGGAACATGAGATTTTCGTATAATATCCACTTCTACAATATACCGTCACTATGTTGCTCTGCTATAGCTCTGTGAACAAGTAGTGGATACATGTGGTTGTTTCCTAATGAGCAATGACGTTAGTAGGCTATTCATTTGAGAGATTATATACAATGTGTAACTTAATTAATGTAATAAACGTCGGGAATTGATTCCTGACACCGAGATAAGACGAAAAGTATACACCAACTTGGGTGTAGAAATGCTTCCTTTCGACGCTATGACAACCCGAAAATTTGTCGGAAAAATGCAAAAACAGCCATAACTCGAGAACAAAATGTCGGATCGAAGTAAGGTAAAAGGGAATGTCCATTATTGTTATTATTATTATTTTGCCGTAATTTCTAATAATGTACAGGGATGACGTAGTGCAGGTGCGGCGTAAGGAGGGTAGTCCCCAAAAGAAATTGAAGTATTCCTTCGAGTATTTTATAAAAACTTGAATTCTTCCATTAATATTGAATTTCTGAGAAAATTTCATACGAAAACAAGGTATTACAACGTATGGTTTCTATTTAAGAAAATGAAAGTGAATTCAAAATGGTGGATTTCAAGATAGCGGCCATCGACATCTCATGTCCTAAAAGCTTTTCCCATCTATACTGCTAACCTACGTTGCTATTTTTGCAATTATTTTAAAATCCTTCTTTTATTTAGTTTTTCCACACTTTTGGGCCACCCTGTATTATGGAAAAATAAACATTTATTTTATTCAGATAACACTTGTACTGAAAAGATGACATTGCGTGCTTGAACCATCTCTCCTTTACAAAATTCTGCATACACCACTGACGAAAACAAGCTTAAAGAAATCATACTAATTAGCAAAACTTTTTTTTTTTATTTTTACGAGGGCAGTTCAAAAAATCTCCGTTTGTGGATGTGCGAGAAATGGCCGGGAAGAACGACGTCAATCCAGTGGCGCTGTGTGCAGCAGTGTAGTAGACAGTGGAAGGGAAAGGTTGTGTTCCAGTTCACTCGGTCCGCTATAACAATTGCAAATGAACGCTCCAATAGAAAACCCGCTAAATGTGAAGCGCATGCGGTCATACAATTTCTGAGTGCGAAAAAAACTTTCGGCAGCTGACATTCCTCGCGAACTGTGGTGTTTACGAGTCGCATGTGATGAATGAAGGGTGATGAACGTGAATAGTGAAATGCTTAAAGATGGACGAACTGATGTGCACAATGCGACAACAAGTGGGCGCCTGTCTGTAGTCAGCAATGAACTCGGCTGCATCTCTTCAGGCACATGAAACAGTGGCTTGCCTCGCATCGCTTCGACAATGACAATGCGCTTCACAATGCTGTTAGCAAATGGTTTCTCTCACAGGCGGGAGATTTTTTTTTTTTTTAACAAGGAATTTCAGACCTTGTAAAAGATTATGACAAGTGCCTCAGTTTGAATGGTGAATATGTTGAAAAGTAATGTAATATATTACTTTTCTAATGTGTGTAATACAAGTTCTGTATCTACGAGTGTATGTCATCGATAATCAAACGGCGTTTTGTATTTTTTTTTTTTTTTTTCGAATTGATTTCGTAGTTATAAGACTAAAATGGTACCGACATTCTTGTTATCCAAAATAATACATATTCACATACTTCACCATTGTTGCTACATTGTAATTTACGAATACATCAGTATGAGAGATAGTAAAATAAAATCAACAATTCGTGATTTCGTTTCGTTTCTAGGTTATGACTAAATAAAAAATAAACCAGTTAAAATTTAGTGTTGACATAAAGACCATTATAAAATCAAGATGTAAGATTACAATATTATTTCACGACAATTTCCAACTATTTTCAAAATTTTCTGTGTTTTGTAAAACTAATTAAATTGTTCGTGAATACGTTCGGCTACTGCTCCCAGAAGATCAAGTAAAAATTTCTGAAACTAGACTGTTTGCTATAGTATAATACCTGCATTATTAACAAGAGAAGAATAGTCATGGCAGAAAGTAAGAGCACGAACTGTATCTGTGGTTCACACCACGCTGACGGAGTTCCTCTGTATAAACCATACCCACCTATGATATCAAAATGTCCAAACAAAATGAATTTTTACGAGAAAACTCATTTACCGGAGGACTGTGAGTTTATCTGTGGGTGTAAAAATAAGAAGAAAACCGGTCATGGGCATCAAGCACCGAAGACACAACCAGAACCAGTCGAGCAAACATATTATCCGCATGTAACTCTGTCAGAATTGCATAAAAAGAAGGAGACGAAGCGAAAACATCAGCCACCAAAAGTCTCAACGCCAGATATGTCGTATCACTTCGACAAGAATGACAAAGAACAGTATTCTTGTCTGGAGGACCCGAATGATGTCCCGTTAATTACTGGACTCTCTACCGTCGAAACGAGACCAACTACAAACCCACATTTGTTACGTGACGGCAATTACTTGGGCGTCGAATATAAGCATCCGGAAGATATCAGAGAAAGTTCTAAGAAGCCTGAGATGAAACGAGGAAAATGTCCAGGTTTAGATGACCACTACGCTGACAGTGAGGTGATCAGATGCCCAGCTGTGAAAGAACATGAAGATGACTAAACTGTGAACACGTCTAGAAGTAGACTTGAACAATGATACCGTAAACTTGACAAGTTATACGGAGATTTGGACTAATGGTATGATACAACTAAAATATGAGTTATCTTTTCGAGATTTTAATTTTGTATGTAATCCTCTTTATGAAATGCATTTTCACTTAAATTGTATAATTTTTTTTTAAGTTTATAATCACATTAAATACATCTTTTTCAACATACCGCAACTCCCTTTCATTTGGTATCAAAAAACACTTCTTCATATTATCATCTTAAATAACGATGACAAAGAAATTTAGATCAATATCTCTGCAATTCCATTGCACAGGAATCAATAGACGGTTTAGGAGTTCTATGTAATAAAGGCCCATAACATAAACCATGCTTGTAAACATTTTAAACATATATATATATATATATATATATATATATATATATATATATATATATATATATATATATATATATATATATATATACAGGGTGGTTCAGTAATGTTGGACAGCCCTGAATAAATCGGAAACCAGAAGAGATATTAGCAAGAGTTTGGTGGATCCAGATACTTGTGGAAGGGGGACGTCTTTTGAGGTACCACACATTGTTACCAGGTCAACAGTGTTGCCAGCTCAGTACAAAGTTGTATTTTTTTTAAATGGAACATATAGAAGTTTATGCCATCAAAAGAGTTAGTACAGAATGTGAATACCAACAAGCGAAACCGCACCTGTCAGTGTTGCCAAATAAGGAAGTTATAAAGCTTCAAAGGTCAAGAAATTAAAGTGTCCGTAGAGCAAAACTAGCAAAAAGGCAAGAAAAATAATACTACGGAATGAAAAGAAGTAACCGAAAGAGTAAACCAAAGAACGCACAGCATCCAGTGAGTAACAGGGTTGCCGCAGCAAAGGGGGAAAAAATTGAAAATTTTGCAGTTGCTATAGGAGGAAAAGTGCCCATATGACATAATGCTGGAAACACCATAGAAAGTCTATGTAAGATTCAGGAATCCTAATAGCGTTTGTTCGAAAGCGATATCTCTAACCGTTTCCGAGATACCCCAAAGGTGTGCGGAGTTTGCAACACTGCATAATAATTCCCTCGCCCTCCAAACTACAGGAACGAGTAATGAAAATGATACGCCCAACAAAATGTAAGAACTGCACGGGTCTAATCGTCAAATCAATTATGCAGTGTTGCAAACCCCGCACACCTTTGGTGTATCTCGAAAACGGTTAGAGATATCGCTTTCGAACAAACGCTATTAGAATTCCTGAATCTTACATAGACTTTCTATGGTGTTTCCAGCATTATGTCATATGGGCACTTTTCCTCCTATAGCAACTGCAAAATTTTCAATTTTTTCCCCTTTGCTGTGGCAACCCTGTTACTCACTGGATGTTGTGCGTTCTTTGGTTTACTCTTTCGGTTACTCCTTTTCATTCCGTAGTATTATTTTTCTTGCCTTTTTGCCAGTTTTGCTCTACGGACACTTTAATTTCTTGATCTTTGAAGCTTTATAACTTCCTTATTTGGCAACACTGACAGGTGCGGTTTCGCTTGTTGGTATTCACATTCTGTACTAATTCTTTTGATGGCATAAACTTCTATATGTTCCATTTAAAAAAAATACAACTTTGTACTGGGCTGGCAACACTGTTGACCTGGTAACATTGTGTGGTACCTCAAAAGACGTCCCCCTTCCACAAGTATCTGGATCCACCACACTCTTGCTAATATCTCTTCTGGTTTCCGATTTATTCAGGGCTGTCCAACATTACTGAACCACCCTGTATATATATATATATATATATATATATATATATATATATATATATATATATATATATATATATATATATATATATATATAGATAGATAGATAGATAGATAGATAGATAGATAGATAACGTTTGTAGATGTGCACCCTACAAGGGAAACATAGATTTATTCTATTTCTTCTACAAAATACAAAGGAATTAACAGCTCAATATAACATAAATATGAATGTTTTTAGAAAGGTTTTTATAGGTCCTTGTTAAGGAGAACGACTTTGTAGGATTCTCATGTATATGTATCACAACAGTTGAATGATACACTTTGTGAAAATGAATAAAGAAACGTAATTACAAAGTAAAGGACACAGATAAAGTAAACAGAACAACATGCGTGTAACAATAACACATTAAAGTAGTCCATGTATTATGTAGAAACTGGACATGTAACAATCTTGGGCACTGGAAACAGTCTATGCATTATGTACAGCTTGTAAAATCTACCCATGAAGATCACCCTATGCATCCCCGATGTTTGGCTTGACGGAACATTTTCTCGTACGAAGTAACAGCATCTGGATCCAGAAAACCAAGGATCTTATAAAATAGAGGATCTGCCCTTACAACAAAATCTTGAAGCCATACGTCACAGTTTCGCCAGCCCTACTCTGCCCACTCCGCCCAATAGGATTGCAATGTTTTGAGCCAACAATCATGGCGGAAACGAAAGTAGCCAATCAGACGATGGCAGAAACGAGAGTAACCAATCAGACGTGCCGATGCTCGGTTGTTTTTCGTCTTCATCGATTTAATAGGATGAAGATACATATGGGCAGATCCTCTATTTATAACATCCTTGCAGAAAATGGACAAACTCCGTACGTCTCGTTCTTTAGGTGGGTTCGGGCTGCAGTGGGTGACTTCTTAACAATGTATCTGCAAGATTTATGTCACTGTCCGATCGAGTAAAGCATTTAATCGGTATGTACGCACCAGTATATGCATCAGCAGCTAGAATACCACCTGATGATTTGAAACAAAGTCATATACATGACTTAATCTTGAAAGGATGTCGAGTTGCTGATGGTTTACTTTTCGTTATAGTTGTGAATTCATCCTTCCACTGTTTGATAACAGGTGCCCTATGGTTTACCATAAAAGTCTGATTGTCGTTCAAAAAAGTTATTCTTTACGCTGGTGGTGAA
Organism: Thermobia domestica; assembly: GCF_964235325.1. Classification (NCBI taxonomy): domain Eukaryota; kingdom Metazoa; phylum Arthropoda; class Insecta; order Zygentoma; family Lepismatidae; genus Thermobia; species Thermobia domestica. Next base: position 28,844,406 of record NC_137454.1, read on the forward strand.
AGGTATAAGAGAATAACATCAAGAAACATGATATTAACATAGGAGAGAATAACTAATAAAATTCAATTAGATTAAAATCGGGTGAGAAACAATAGAACCAGATAATACCTGTTTTAAACTAATTACTAATTTGTTTCTCATTGTATTTACAGCTTATATCTTAACAGATTTTACACATGTATTTACTGCTAAGTATGTTTATCTTTTTGATTTCGTAAAGAAAAGAAAGAAAGAATGGGACATACTTGCAAAAGTCTTAAGTATCATGCCAAAAAAAAAAAAAAAAAAAAAAAACAGCCTTACTTCACCCTAACTGGAGCCAATTATTAAAAGAAGAAGAGGAAAATCATATGAATTTTCTAAAAAGTGGTAGAGAGAAAATTATAAGTAAGAGGCAGTTATGTCTGCCATTTAGAAAGATCGTCTGAAATGACAACAACAGAAGGAAGCGGAGACTATAAATATGTTTAAGAAAGGAGAGAGATGCATACGCAGTGATCACCGAAAAGTAAATTGCGCAAAGGAACCATACTACGGAATGATGTATTTTGTCCGCTTCGCCGTGACAGACGATACAGCGTCGTTCCCAGTATTAGTTGACGAAGCACGGAAACGATGTGAACTTGTCTGTGTGGATGGTTCTATGGTATTTGCTGAACAATGAAGAACTGTAACACGCATGTCTGTACGTCAGCTTTCATGCATCTGAAACCACTAACGCCAAAAGTTAATTGGGAGAGTGGACAGACATTGCCGTGCAAGTGAGAAAGGATCGTGTTTTCGGGCAGAATCCTCTTCAACTTTCGTTCCAATGACGGCTACATACACGTTAGATGCTATCATAGTAAGCGCAATCTCCCAGCGTACGTTGTCGAGCGTCATAACAGCAGTATGGCAGGTATGATAGCACAGGAGACTATTGGGTGTAGCTTGCGTTATCAGTTGCTAAGCATTGAGGAATACTTCATAAGTGATCACTACATCAGGGGTGTTCTAGAGAACATCAAAACTTGGAACGCCATATTTTAGCAGAACAATGGCTAGCCACTTATATTTTGAAATGTGTAACCGGTGTTCGAGTAATGGCGAGTACCGCCGCTAGCCTGACCTGACATGTCGCCTATCGAACACATGTGGAATATGGTTGGTCAGCATCTTGTTTGTCACGATCCTCCAACAGGCAGGGTCGATGTGTTGTGGATTCCTATATAAGGCACACACCTAACTTCTGTTTGATTATATTAAATACCGTGCAGTATAGAGATTCTGATTGCAGCACGTGGAGGATACATACTCTAGAAAGAAACGAATATACAAGTGAAATTACTTATTCGGAAAGAGAAAATTGTTTCGTATGATTTTTTTTTTTCAATACTTATCTCTAATTGCTATTGGTTTATAGTAGCCATGTGCAACAGCCGGCCATCGGGCCAGTTGCGGCGCACTAAACACTTTCATCCGGCTCTGCTGATCCGGCCCTGGTGATTATATGTATTTCTTACATAATTTCTTAACCTGAATCGATTTTTTTTGGGGGGGGGGATCATTGATGTCCACTTTGAAAATATCCTTCTCGTTGGAATATCCAATTTACAATCGAACACTGAGAGACTAGTTCAAAACATGAAGGATCTAGTTTCCCACTGAAATAGTAAGTAAATAGATTTTTCTGCGTTTCTTTACTATTATAAGTAAATATTTGGTTACTGTTATGGAGTTTTTCTGTTCCTGTGGTATTACTGTACGATGAGCAAGTTTCTTCACTGATCATAGCTACTTAAGGTGAATCACCACCCGAAAGGCAATATATATTTTAGCTCATTCCCTTAACTACTGCGCAATGAAACGTTACATATCGTCCCTTTGTTTGCAGTGTCGTATCTTTTAAAAAAAATCGATTTTTGAGTTAAGACAAGTTCCGAATTCCTCTTTAGAAGTTCTATAATTCACTTTAACAGCCGTATCTAAATTCCAAAATATAATTCTGGAATAAGCAGTTTGATGTTCGTTGTATCTCAATTGTAGAGAATTAAATTTCTCTCAAACTGCCGTAACTCAAGATACAACAGTTTGCAAGAAAAATTAAGGTAAGTTTCTATTGTTCACACAGAGTTGTATCTCAAAGGACATTCTATTTGTGTGTATGTGTGTGTGTGTTAACCTTAATGCGTAATTTGTTTGAATATGTTCTTTAAGCAAGCAGGAAATGTTTATGTGCCTTCACAACGTATGGCAAGATAGCCCCCGCACACACACACACACACACTTTAGAAAATTGAAACAATGACTAGGTCATTCGTTTGTACCGTTTGTATCGAAAATATTTTCGTGTGTACCATTTTCCTGGATAGGTGCTGATTGCCACGGGTGCTGACTGCCACAGCCGATTATTGGTGCTTACTGCCACGACTGTCGCTGATTGCAAATATGAAGGTGCTGACTGCCACGACGGCGTGCTGACTGCCACGAGCCTGGGAGAAACTGTATTTGGAGAGGAATTAATCCCTCATACTAAATTTATGATTATTAATTAATTTAGTAGGGATTAATTTAGTAGTCATCACAGCAAATCTATGTGGCATCCTATAAGTTACAAAGTTGCTCACTAAGTGGAACGACATACACTTGGATGTTTATAAAGGGATTGTCTTTTCTGTTATATGTACAATTTGCACATTTCATTGTTTATATTAATTGTTTTATTGTATTATTTAATGGATATGATGGTCTGAAGCCAGCTGACAAGGGAAGTTTGGGAGAAGCACTCGCCTGCAGAGAAATAAGCATGTCATTTGAAGGACCAATTCATGCTGATTACAACAAGTAATAAAACTCCTGTACGTTGAGAACTGTTCGAGATATTCAGCTTGAAAATTTATATGAGAAAATGAGTGGATGCACGTTTCAATGCGTTAAGTATTCTCACTCATGGCGAAGCCTGATGGTTTGAAGTTGCTATTCCTTGATCACTGGGGTCCATTCACAGACAATTTGTCCATTACAAGTTGCATGACGGATGGCAAAGACCTAATGGTTGAGAAGATACCAAAGAATTCCACACGATTTGTACAACCATTTGATGTGTTTTGATTCCGATCAATCAAAGATTATGGCAGGAGATTTGTACATAGTATGAATCTTCTTCATCTTGACGTTATAATGTACCAACGAAACAATCAAATAAATTTCTTGTCTATACGAATCACTTCCGATCACCGCGATACATTGGATTGTTTCAGTTTGCATTCTGCAAGGCAGGTTACGAACAAATTATAGGGAGGTTACGAACTTTTGAATCACTTGTCGAATTTGCTTTTTGCTTTGGTTCTGCGAACTGTTCTCTTGACGGATGCAACACAATTGCACAAATAAAATGTTCATGGTGCAAGGGAGTATTTTGCCTGCGTCATTTCTTCATAAAACAAAAGAACAACAGTGATCAATTTTCATCTCTAACCTATGATTATTGTGAACAATGTAATGACTAATTGTATCTAACAAACCCGTTAGTTATTACGAAACACTTTTTTCTGTTACTTCCGATAACTTTCGATTCGTATGTCAATATTCGTTACTAATTATGTTGTACTTAACGCGTATAAATGCGTATATCTTCATTTTCTCATATAAACTTCCAAGTTGAATATCTCGAACCGTTCTCAACTGTACAGGAATTTTATTACCTTGTTATAATCAGCATGAATTGGAACTTCAAATGGCATGCTTAGTTTCTCTGCAGGTGAGTGCTTTCTCCTGAACTTCCCTTGTGAGGTATAGCCAGCAGTGCTTTTTTGATGGAACTTTCAAGAGCTGCTCGAAACAATTTGCACAGCTGTACACAATTCATGCTGACATAGGGAGTTCGAGTGAGAATACATAAATCGTACCAATTTTGTACGCACCGCTCCCTGACAAAACTGAAAGTACACTCATATCCAAAATTATTGTCGCATATCTATAACTGTCTTCTTGTAAGAATATAATTTGATAATTTTGCAGAGTACTTTTAATATTTATATTATGTGTATAACACTAGTTAACAAATTTAAACTTTTTGTTTGTTACATAAGAAAAATCACCTGATCTTAAAGGAACTTTTTGCGCTTAATTCGAATATGCACTCGGTTTCTCTCCATCACGTACAGTTTTCCCGTAACAGAGGGATTTCCGGAAAATTCCCTCAAAAGTTTCCCTTTTTCAGATATTTTATTCCCCTAGCTCCTGTCCCCTTACATATAGTAACATAGAAATTATACCTATGTATACCTTGATTTATATTTAATAAACCCTAAAAGTTTCGTAAAAATCGCTTTGTTCTTTCTAGAGAAATAAATATATTTGTATGTATACTGTGTGCACTGTTTATTGCACCTGATAGTAATGCTTTCAGATCTCCTGAGTTGGGGTAAAAACGATTTGCTTTATTACTATAAACACAGACATAAAAACGAATATTTACAATAGTCAACAACACACTTTCCCCCCTCCCGGTATCGTTTCCCCCCTCCCCCCGCGCATTTCTTTCTTTTTTGTGTTCTTGACACCTGGTGAGGGAGTTTTGTACATTTTTATATTGACGTGTGGTTTAACACTACTTCACTTTCAAAGTTGTCTTTGCTGCTAAGAGTGCTTTCATGTTTGATCTTAACGGCATTATACCCAACTAAGAAGAGAAGTTTAGTTTGTGATCAGTACAATGGCGTCAAGAGGACGGCGTTCGTGTGTTAACTCACCAAAGATTTTTTGTTATGTGTGTGGCCAGTTTGTAGTTAAAGGACAGTGTAGATCCATTACGCCATCGGTGAAACTAGCATATTATATATATTTCGGATGTCGTGTGGGAGATCAGGACAAAACTTGGGCACCCAACATAATTTGTGCGTCGTGCTACGTCACTTTACTTGCATGGGGCAAAGGGAAACGGAGGTTCATGAAATTTGCTGTACCAATGGTGTGGAGAGAACCCACCAACCATCCGGATGATTGTTATTTTTGTCTCACAGTAGTTAAGGGACATTCTAAAAAAAAGCAAATACACAATAAGTTATCCCAACGTTAAATCCGCAATTAGACCTATTCCGCACGGGGATGAACTTCCACTTCCCGAGCCCCCTACCAACTGGGAAGAGATATGGCCAAAAGACTCTGATGATGATCATGACCTTGATGAACCATCGACATCAACATGTACATCCAAGGACCCAACGTTCATCCCTGACTGTGTTCGCGAGCCACATTTCATCCGGCAATGTGAACTTAATGACCTAGTCCGTGATTTGCACCTGACAAAACAAGAGGCGGAACTTCTGGGATCAATGCTCCAGCAGTGGAACTTATTGGATGCAGAGACGAACATATCAGTGTACAGGGAAAGGCATGTTCAATTTTCAAGCTATTTCTCAATGCAAGATAATGTGTGCGTATGTACGGATATAAATGGGTTGATGGCGGAGCTAGGAATTCCTTACGTTCCAGAAGAATGGAGGTTATTTATCGACGCGTCAAAGGTCAGCCTTAAAGCTGTCCTTTTACATAATGGAAATAAAAAACCTTCTATACCACTTGCGCACTCAGTGAAGATTAAGGAATCCTATGACACCATGTCAACTTTGCTAAATCTTATAAATTACAAGGACCATTGTTGGCAAATATGTTGTGATCTCAAGGTAGTTTGTATTTTATTAGGACTGCAGTGCAGTTACATGAAGTACCAATGATTTTTATGTTTATGGGATAGCCGAGCTGATGACAAACATTATGAAGTGAAGGAATGGGAACCTAGAGTGAATTACGTACCTGTCAAATACGCTCCTTTGGTAGATCCTAATAAGATATTACTACCGCCACTTCATATCAAGTTAGGACTTATGAAAAACTTTGTCAAAGCCATGGACACATCTGGTGAAGGTTTCAAGTATTTGCGAGATACGTTCCTTAACCTGAGTGATGCTAAGATTTCAGCGGGAGTGTTTATTGGTCCCCAAATTAGGAAATTAATGCTTGATGATAGCTTTGACAGCAAGTTAAACAGTGCTGAGCTAGCTGCCTGGACAGCATTTAAGTGTGTTGTGCGCAACTTTCTGGGCAATAACAAAGCTGAGAGTTACACAGAAATCGTACAGGACATGATACAGAAATACAAAGAGTTGGGTTGTAGGATGTCATTAAAAATCCACTTTTTGCACTCCCACCTCAGCTTCTTTCCTGCTAACCTAGGTGCTCTCAGCGACGAACAGGGGGAAAGATTCCTCCAAGATATAATGGCAATGGAGAAAAGGTACCAGGGACGATGGGATCCTTCAATGATGGGGGACTATTGTTGGGGTCTTGTTAGAGAATGAAACATTTCTTACAAAAGAAGGAAGTAGTGTACTTTTTTGTAACCCAATGGAAGTTTCATATATTGTGATAGTTTTGATTGTCTTTTCATGACCTTTTGGTACATTTGTATTATTGTTTATTGTAAATTGTCACACTTGTAAATTATATTGTATTATATTTTATATATGTGTTTGTGGTAATAAAGCAAAACGTTTTACCTCAACTTAAGAGATCTGAAAGCATTACTATAAGGTGCAATAAACAGTACACACAGTATACATACAAACATATTTATTTCTCTAGAAAGAATAAAGCGATTATTACGAAACTTGGAGGGTTTGTTAAATATGAATCAAAGTATACTTAGGTATAATTTCTATGTTAGTATATGCAAGGGGACAAGATCTTGGGGTGTAAAATAAACGAAAAGATAAATTTTTGAGGGATTTTCCCGAAAATCCCTCTGTTACGGGAAAATCGTACGTGATGGAGAAAAACCGAGTGCATATTCGAATTCAGCGCAAAAAGTTCCTTTAAGAACAGGCATTTCCTTTTATGTAACAAAACCTTTGTTAACTAGTGTAATCAGGAAATTTATATTTATGATAAATTTCATATGAAAAGAATTATAAATACGAAAATCATAATGAGTAAAATAAAATGTAAGTAAATGGACAAGAAAATTTTGTTTTCGTTTTATTTTTCTTATTTACTGCTCTTTTGACATGAAATTTACCACATACTTGTCTTTGCCGATTATACACATACTAACATTATAAGAAATACCGGGCGAATTCGTTATCAAATTATATTACTAGAACAACATATTTATAATCATGTGACAATAATTTTGGACATGAGTGTACATACAGAGACCTGTTTACCTTTGTTAGGTGTTGGTCTGAACAACACGATCATAAGGATCATCTAGTTTCTTTCATGCTTCTTGGCGTCCTGTAATGTTACGTTTAGCAACTTTCTCTCAGGCTCGTGGCAGTCAGCACGCCATCGTGGCAGTCAGCACCTTGATATTGGCAATCAGCGTCAGTCGTGGCAATCAGCACCATTAATTGGCTGTGGCAGTCAGCACCCGTGGCAGTCAGCACCCCACCATTTTCCTTATGGGGTTACTTGAGAGGTCAACTGAGGGGGGGGGGAGGCTACGCCAAGATAGCCCTCCGTATCACAGCACAAAAAATTGAAATACACCATTTGAAAGCAAATCGTTTGTACCGAAAAAAGTTTTATTTGTACCCTGATAGTTTTCGAGAAAGAGGGGATGATATTGGGGGGCGCTATCTTGGCACCAAGATAGCCCCTGTATCACAGCACAAAAAATTGAAATACACCATAGTACAAACGAATGACCTAGTCATTGTTTCAATTTTCTAAAGTGTGTGTGTGGGGGGAGGGCTATCATGCCATACGTGCCTTCACAACTGGTCCCTGTGATCAAGCTGGCTCGTTGAGTGCAGCCTTTTGAGGCAGTGGAACTACGGCATAGTGACTTCCTCAACTACAAGTAGCTCTCCAAAGAAATTAGAATTCTACAAATTCGAGAATACGAGATGGAAGTAATGCAAATGACGTAAACTGGAAGAACATGATGGAAATAAGAGTTTTGAAGAGCTCATCGCCGACCAGCGACGCAACTACGCTAGTTTTGCTAGTTTTCGCCCGAGGCAAGAACTCGCCTTAGCACCCCTCCCTGACCAACCAAACCAAAACGCTCCTCGTCTATACCTGGTATTGGCATCACACAGTAATTCTCCTATTCCAATTTTTTCTTGAAATGGTAATGCTTGATTTCAAAATTGCAGTACATAATTTAATTTAAGATAAAACACCAAACTAATTAGAAGTTGATTGCTAAATAATCTGAGAATAGTACGCTTGACATTCTTATAGTCTTATCATAATAACTTCAAACCACATTTTTTGGGGGGAGTTATATCGGAATGTGTATATGTATAGAATGAATCAACAGTTTTTTGCTTTAGAATAGAATATTTAATTATGACGAACAGTCAAGTTTTTGTCTCAAGCATTATACTCGCATATTTTGAAAATCTCTTGAATCGAATTTAGTTAAATGAAAACACAAAAAAACTAGAACTAAAATTTAACTTTGTGGGCTCTTTTGGTGGTAAAAGTTTTTATAATGTCCTCAAAAGATAACTTTGAAGCTAATATGCTCTTTGGATATGATCCTAAGATTGGTGAGTCGTTGTTGTCCTGTTAAGTTTCTGAGGTTTTTTTTAAAGATCTTTAGTTTGCTAAAACTCCTTCCCTTGGCTTACAATGGAAACAAATATTTGCCCAGTTTTGCGCCCTCACAATCCGGTGCCCGTGGTACAAGCCCCGTTTGCCACCCCTTACTTACGTCAGTGCCGACAACTACCAGCCACCTACAATTAGACTACAAGGAACTTCAACTTAAGCGCCTCAAGAGGAACGTAAAACATTTTAAGGTCGGAAAGCTTAACCTGCGAAAGCTGAAAGTCGCCCACGACAAATATGCAGACTTAATATTTCTGTGCAACGTACCTACCCCTGTCATAGAAATGTCTGGGCACCAGCAATTTTACTTGCATTTCGACCATTAGGGTGATTACAGGCAAAAACGAGTTTTTCTTTTTGTAGTTTTCTTAACTTCAGGCTGTTTTTTTGCCAATTACTTTATGGACATGGTTCAGTAATTTTCAGTATTGTGGAAAGGTGCTACTAACTGTACTCATTTAAGTTATAGTCTACTCATGTTTACTTAAAACAATGCTATCATAGGGGGTCTACTCTAGTTTGGTTCGATAACTTATTTTTAATTTCATTATTTAGACGCTGTCTTGAATTTTATTTTCTTTCAAACTGCTTTATATTCACTTCATATTGTTAATTTGTAGTATTCATTTTATACCACATTGTTTCCTTTTTTGGTGAAAGGTCGTAAGCCTTATTAGTTTGTTCTTTTACTATTAATTTCTAAACGTGTTTAATTAATTAATGAAAGAAATAAGACTTTTTAGTTATATCGTTTTTTACTATTTTAATAACTTACTCTGTCAAAGATGAAAACAACAACTTAGATGGACACAAATGGACAAATTTAAAGTTTTCCAACTTCAATTTTGCATTATTCTTATATCCAAAGAACTATGGACAGTGACGTAACTCATTCTTAAAACAAACTTTTTTTTTTTTTTGCAAAGTGACGTATCTCAAACAACACATTTTTTTTATGGTTTAATATTACAATATTATATAATTTGAACATGTGGTATTAAAGAATATACTACATTGTGTCAAAAATTGGTAAATATTTGTTAGCAAACACGAGCGTAACAGGAAAGTAAAACAGATGCAAAATTTCAAATCGCTCTCCTGAAAAATGAGGAAAACTGAGATACGACACTTTGCAAACAAAGGGACGATATTATAAATATTGTACTATAAGATAGAGTAATGTTTTAGCTACAACACAGGACACTGATTAATTTGGTTGTATCTCCTGATATCAAAAAAATTAACAAATAAAAAAACTATTTGATTCGTTTTACAATGAGCACACAAGATGGTACTTACTGTTAGATCTTGCTAGAAGTGCTCCGTTTTATGAAATATGTATTTGTATGTGTAAAGTACAGAGTTATTCAAAAAGAAAGAACAGATTTCAAACATTTATTTCTTCCAAACTACAAAAGATAGAAACATCATTCGAACGTTACTTGATTAAGAAAAGTTTACTATTGAAACAGCCCGGATAGAAGTTCCAATCACGGCCGCATTGGCGCTGTTGTTTATTGTTGCTTGTAGTGAAATGGCGGCGTCACCACAGGAGAAGTGTTGTGTGCTACAATTGGCAAAACTTGAGTCCATTGTTGCAGTTCAGCGAGCATTTTGCCGTCAATTTAATAAACAACCGCCGCATTATAAGCAAATTTACGAGTGGCATCAAAAATTCGTAGAAGATGGTTGCATCTGCAAAGAGAAAAGCATGGGACGTCCACGCACATCGAACGAGAAGATCGAGCGTATTCGTACACTTTACGAAAGGAGCCCAAAGCAGTGACGACGCCAGAGGGGGGGCAAGGGGGGCGAGCGCCCCCCTAGTAGCTACTTCTGCCCCCCTGACTGCCACCTAGACTGCCCCCCCCCCAGACTCCTACAATCTTTAAACATTCTACATGTAGTATTTTATATCAGTATCATAACCAATCTCATTGTCAAATTGTAGTCTACTGTACTTTCCATGCATTTACTGTACTATGTGGCAGATAAGTCCTCAAGCTTTCTTCTTTGAGCGTCTGAGTATTTCTGTTTTCTAATTTAGCGCCTTTTGAGGTAAATTTTAGTTATACTTCTTATGATTTTTAATTATTGTGCCTAGCGAGCAATAGTAGATTTGGTCGATTTGTTTTCTTCTCATTGAGTCAACTTCGACTGGAAACAAAAGAAAGGTAAAATCAGTTACGTAACTTGTTTGTATTTATCCAGGTTTGAAGTTTTGTTTTATTTAAAGGTTCTATACTTATTTTTTCTGAAACATTATTCTCGGCTTTCAATATTCAGAGGATGTGCTTATAACAGCTTAGTTTGCAACTACCAGGGCTTAATTTTTTGAAGGGGATAAAAAGAGTTGTGTTTTCCCTTCCTGTAAATGATAATAATAAATTTATGGAATTAAATTGATTCCCAATAAAACGTATTGTCAGAGTGCTGATCTTTAGTTAGTAATTGGCTTACACTATTGCTCCCTTACTTATTTTGTTTCAAAGTACTGATGTGACGTCTACCATATTGACTAGGAACTGCTGAAAAATTCGTAGCCCAACCCAGAAGGAGTGCACGTGGAATGGTAAAGTTTTACTTCTTCTACACTTTCCCCGAGAGTCAATATACTACCTTGTGCAGTGCTCCAGTTTTTGCAGAAAAGTTAAAAAAATCTGAAGATTTCCTCGCACCACCTCTATCAGATCTAAAATGGCGTTCTTTCAAGTGTTATTTAAGTTTGGGAAATAAGTACACGTAATAGTTAGACGGAGCTAAATCTGCGGAATAATAATGATGATCTAGACATTGAAATCCTAGATTATGCAATTTCAGTTGTGTTCGCAGGGGCTTGATGGACAGATGTATTCTCCTGTAAAAACAGAATTCCTTTCTTTTCATTTTCCGCGCCGTTGAAATTTGATTTTTCTTTCAGTTTTGTAAGTAATGTAGAGATTCTGGATTAAATATTTGACTGTTGCAGAGGTAGTCTATGAGTACGACTCCATACTTATCCCAGAAGAATGTTGCAAACAGTTTCTCAACCTACTTCTGTGTCTTGAACTTCTTGGGGCGTTGGAGAAATGAGTGCTACTACTCCATTGACTGTTGTTTCGATTCAGGATCATAGTGATACAACCATATTTCATCTATGGTTACTATTCGTGAGCGAAATTGATCAACATTACGGTCAAATTGAAAGAAGATTTCTCTTAATGCCGTCACTCTTTTATTCTCCTGACAGATAGTTTGGGAACCCATTATGTCGAGAACTTGCACATACCCAAGCCATTCTGAATTATGTTACCGACGAGTTCCAAAGAAATGCCCAGAACTGATAAAGCAGGGTGCGGCAGACCTCAGACTATAATAAGTATATCGTGAGTTTACTATACACTTTAAAAACTATATAAAGAATAGCTTAAATTATTTTTGTCACTCAAAGACTGGGGTGGCCTAGGCCCTCCGGCCCCGGGCTATATCCACCACTGGCTGAAATGCTGCAATTTTCAAGAATAATGTCACAAATTGCATCCATGATTTCGGGAAGAATCATTGCTTTTAATCATCCTGGATGTAAAGCATAATTTGTTGAGAAATCGCCACGTTTATACTAAGCCACTTACTTCTTCACCACTGTATACAACGGAGGAAAGTCCCGTAGTGTTTCACTGATTTCCTAATTAATTTACTTCGGTGACTTTCCTTGGTGGAACAAAAATGTTATAACAGTTAGGATCTGGATGTTCGTGAAATTCGCTGCTTGGGTACACTTAATTACTTCAGAGGCCTGAGAAACAATAAGAATTTCATTATTAATATGCAAATTTGTATTTGTACATACAGAGATATGTTTTTCTAAACTACGGTTTCATTTCTCTACCTAGGACCTACACTCCTTCTGGATTGGACTAGGACATTTTCAGCAGCTCCTCGTAAATTCTCTCTCTCTCTCGATATATATATATATATATATATATATATATATATATATATATATATATATATATATATATATATATAGAGAGAGAGAGAGAGAGAGAGAGAGAGAGGGAGGGAGAGATAGGTAGCATATAGTACTGGACGAATGTGTTACTCGTAGCATACGCGAAAGTAATTCAACTTATGTTTAGATTTCAAAAGTTTCATTGAAAAATATTTCATATGCAGACGTTACTTATTTGTTAGTTACAAATTTTACCTGAAATAAGTTTAATTTATAATCATATAGGTCTAATATAAAAACAGCAACGAAATTACACAATGTAATGTAAAATAAGTCAAACGTAATAAATATGTCATATTTGGCATGGCAAATAGCAGCCCCCCTGAAAATGTATGTGCCCCTCCTTTGCCCCCCTAAGAACTTAAAGCTGGCGTCGTCACTGGCCCAAAGAAATCCACATCACGAGGAAGCAAAAAAACTTAACATTCCTCAACCAACGCTATGGCAAGTTCTAAAACATCGTCTACACATGAAGCCATACAAACTTTGAATTCGATAACTAGAGACCAGCTGATTCGTGTGTGGCAAGAAATGAGCCACCGTTTTGACATTTGTCGTGTAACACACGGTGCTCATATTGAATGCACACCATAATTACTAACAATAATTTGTAAACTTTTCTTAATCAAGTAACGTTCGAATCATGTTTCTATCTTTTGTAGTTTGAAAGAAATAAATGTTTGAAATCTGTTTCTTTTTTCTTTTTGAATAACCCTGTATTTTAAAGTAACGATCTCCTCACGAAATAGATATATTGCTTGACAGTTTTTCGTGTTATGTTTCATATTTTATTTAAATATTAATTTATATTTAAGGAAATAGATTTTAAGACGAAACTTGCGCAGAAAACCATAATGCGTTGTTGCCAAATTTGTACGTTTTACTGTAGTAGTCACAGTAAGAAAATTCCTGGATTCTAGCGTTGCAGTTCGAGAAGCGGAATGGCGGTAAGAGTCGAAAACTAATTTCTCCATTAAGTATCCAGCAGAATTCCATGATTACTTCCTTTATTATCTGGCATCAGGAAATACTCGACACTATCTGGCAACGCCACAGTATTCAAGCAGCGTTTAGCATAGCACTGGAAACACCTAGTGATCCACCTTAATTCTTGTGAAAGTGCTATATATATATATATCTGTACATTGTCTCATACGGCCCTCGACACCAGTAAGTCCTTTGTGATCGGCCTACTCCCTATTCCAACTTGCACATACCAGGTTTAGAGTTTTGCGCATAACTTAGGTACCAAAATTTGACCGCTGATAACACAGGGACCAAATGCCTGCTCAAACACGCTTATGTAGCAGATCAAGGTCTATCATCATGCTAAGTTTCATCTCCATTGCATAAGTTGAGCTGAATTCGTACGATGGATATCGCCCTTGATTTTTCAGAGGAAGTCAAATTATGGATGATAAATGATACGAAACGAGTCATGAATAAAGGATCATGTTTATTTCTTTCAAACAATCATAATTTCGTCGCGAATAAAGTAAAAATTCTTATATCCGTATTTTTCTGAGAGCACACACTACCAGGAAATGGTTTAAACTAGATAATGAATAACTGAACAAAGCAACTTTTATTTTAAAAATAACAACTGTGTAACAGTTTCGCCAAGTAACTGAACATATTGCCTTCACCACACACCGTAAAAACAAGAGTCTGATGAAGCCAATATGGCGAAACTGGTACACAGTTATTTGTTTTCTAATTTAAATTATTTAGGATAGTAAAGCTGATATGAAAACCAGATAGTTATCAGAAAATGGTATCATATTTTATAGTTTCCATTTAATAATTTTATCCCTAACGATGGCATTCAAGATGGTCGACGAGGGCACTCATGTAGTATCCCTACCATGTTTGCCTTTTCTCCGATAAGCTTTGATTTCATATTTTCTACGCCGTTCCAATTTACAATGGATGTCTCTGTACTTTTGAATCATTATTCTTGCGGAATTCGTAGTTAAGGTTCGTCTTACTAAAGCAAAAATCAACTGAAGAAAAATCAACTGAATTGATTTGGTGATACTTTTGTGAACATTACACTATCAAAGCATGGTAGCTGACATCATGATTATTCTACAAGTCTGTATAATGTAGTCTTAAGCTAACATATCCAGTCTTGAAATATTTCAAAGGTAGCCTTTATTCCAAGTTCCGTTTGTCCCTCAGAATGCTGGAGCTCCTTCGTGGCTAAGCGGTTAGCGTACGCGCCTTTGGCGTGGGACACCCGGGTTCGAATCCCGGCAGGCACTCATGTGGTTCAGATTCCACGTTAATCAGTAGGTCCCGTCTCATTTAGCCTTGCTGCTGAAAGGGACGTTAAACTCAAAATAAACTCAACTCAACCCTTAGAATGCTTATTTAAATCGAAATGAATTATTAGAACCCGGCTTCACCCGAGTACAAAGTATACACGGTGCCAGGGCCGGCTTTACCATAATGTACAACACGTGCATTTGAAATGGGCCGAAAAATCTGTTATAACTATATTATTTAAAATAAATATTTCTTGTTGAAAACAGACTTCATGATGATGGCAGTTCAATTTATTAAGCTGGTCTTCTATTTGAATATTACATTCATAAATCATGTTGTCGCATTAGTTTAAGATTACATGGATAGTGCTAAAGCAAATGACCAGACAAATCCCAGCATAAATTGCTTGATTGTTGTCAAATACAAGAATTCAATTCTTAAACAGTAGCCAACACCTGTTCTATTTAGTTAATCACAGTTTTGATATGAAAATTAGTATTTGTCACAAACAAGTTCCTTATCATTTAAGTTTTTTTTTTTTTTTAATTCTTTGGCAGATGTAGAAGGAAAATCAAGAAATCAAGATAAAAGAGCTAGTTACACTGGAATTTCAAACTGATATATTGATATTGAAGTTCGATATTGAATTCTATAAAAAGGATTACCACCATTTATCTGCAAGTGTGTCTGCTTTATCTTTTACTAATATAATATTTGGTCTAGGAATTAATTCGTGCGGGTGGACAAGAGATGGCGCAACGAACGGAGCGTCCCACAGTTCCGTGTATCCACACATGTGTTGCAAACCCCTGTCATCGCGTATCGTTCGTAGTATAGGGCAGTGGATTAAAGCGTCAACAACACCAGTTTGTAGTTAAGTGAACATGGCGCAATTTGTGCCTGATAAAGTGTTTTTGCGGGGTGTCCTGCTGCATTACTTTAACATGCAGAAAAGTGCGACTGAAAGTCATCGTATTTTGGTGGAAGTGTATGGTGACCATGCTCTAGCTGAGCGAACGTGTCAGAAGTGGTTTGCACGGTTTAGAAGTGGTGATTTCGGCTTGGCAGACCAAGAGCGAGCTGGACAGCCAAAAAAATTTCAAGACGAAGAATTGACAGCATTACTCGAGCAGGATTCGTGTCAAACGCAGGAACAACTTGCAGCAGCATTAGGCGTTGATCAAACAACAATCTCCAAACGCTTGAAAGCCATGGGAATGATTCAAAAGATGTCACATTGGGTTCCACATGAATTGAAAGACAGAGACGTTGAAAGACGAAAAACCATTTGCGAATTGCTGCTTCAACGACAGAGCAGAAAGGGGTTTCTGCATCGAATTATTACGGGTGATGAGAAGTGGATCCATTACGAGGACCCTAAACGAAAAAAGGCCTGGGTGAAACCAGGTGAACCAGGTCCATCACAACCAAAACGAGATATTCACTGTGCAAAGGTTATGCTGTGCATATGGTGGGATATGAAAGGTGTGGTGTACTATGAGCTACTGCAACCGAGTGAAACTATGAATGGAGAACGTTATCGACGACAATTAATGCGTTTGAAGCAAGCTCTGGCCAGAACACGACCAGAATGGGAGAACAGACATGATAAACTTATTGTTCAACATGATAACGCTCGCCCACATGTCGCAAAACCGGTCAAAACCTATTTAGAAAATGTCGGATGGGAAGTTTTACCCCACCCGCCGTATTCACCAGACGTTGCTCCTTCGGACTACTACTTGTTCGATTGCATGAACAACGATTTGATTGGACAGCGGTTTACTTCTTCAGAAGATATCGAAACATGGGTCTCTGACTGGATCGCTTCCAAGGATGAGGACTTCTTTCGCCACGGAATCCGTACATTGCCTGACATATGGGCGAAAGTGGTGGCTAGCGATGGACAATATTTTTCTTAAGGTATTTATGTATTTTGTGTTTGTACTACAGCTTCAATGTGTGCGTACCAACCGCACGAATTGATTCCTAGACCAAATAGATCATCATTTAAAGAAAAAAACAGACTCAGCGAGATTGTATTTGCAGTGTTTAGGTATTTCTGAGTGCGCGTGTACTTTCCCTTCCCTTCGCTGTTCATCATGAGGTAGCATACTTAAAATCTTGGATTTTAAGATTTGTTTCTCTGGAGAAACGGGGGCGGTAAATGATGCAATTGCACGGGGCAGAAAATCGCCTAGGGCTAGCCCTGGCGGCAATAACCACCCCCTCAAGCATGAGCGTTTCTTGCCGGAGGAACAGGAGGTGGGGCCTGCAACTCGGTTAGGAGGAAAACATTGTATATACAACATTCCTACTGGAGTACTGAAAAAGCTAGTTAGATAAATTAAGATGTGTTTAAATGAATAACAACGTAAGGTCCGGGTAGGAAAATACTTGTCCACGAGAATGGCCTGAAACAAGGAGATGCGTTGTCGCCACTATTATTCAACTTTGTTCTAGATCGCGCTATAAGGAAAATCAAAGATAGCATCCAGCGCCCAGAGCTGAATGGTATTCACCAAGTTATGGCGCATACTGATGATGTAAATCTGATGGCGAATGACAGCAAAACAATAGAAAGAAATGCAGAGTCCTTATTAAATTCTTGCAGGAACATGGGTTTAGAAGTAAATACAGAGAAAACTAAAACATGGAAGTTCGTCGAGATCGTAATACTGCACATTTATAAATGTTAAAAAAAAAAAAAAAATGAAATGAAATCTTTGAGTTTTACGTCCCACGGTGTGTCAGATTTGTCCAGAAATTTGAAGCTTTAAATATAATAATCAAATCAATAATCATACCACTGTGCTGTATCGTTGCAAAACATGGTCGCTTACTTTGAAGGAAGAACGCCGACTGAAAATATTTCAGAATAAAATTCTGAGGCAAATATTCAGACCCAAGAGGAATGGGAATGGAGAATAGCAGAAACTTCATTGAACTACATAATTTATACTGTTTACCAAACATTGTTAGAATCATGAAGTCTAGGAGGCTCAGATGGGCAGGTCATGTATCCAGAATGGAAGAAAGTAGGAACGCTTTCAAAGTTTGGACTGGAAATCCTACCTGAAAACGTCCATTAGGAAGACCTAGGGGCAGGTGGGAGAACAATAGATCTCCCAGATATAGAAATACAAAGTAGAAACTGATCCAGTTGACTAAGGACAGAAGTCAATGGAGAGCTTTTGTGAACGCGACATTGAACCTTAAGGGGCCATATGGTTGGTTGGTTAGTTAGTTCTTAGTTCTAAAGTACGTACGCTCTAAAAGTCATACGTATTTGGGACAAAAAGAGAAATAATTTATGTATACTCCCCCTTAACAAAATTCTTTCTACGGACTTGCCAAATACACATGCTTTTTTATATTTTTTTATTTAAGCCGTGCAGCAGTTGGTATTGCGATGGATAATTTCAGAAATCCTTACCTAACTAAAGTTCCGTTGTCTGTAGTATCGTATAAATATCACTGGCGCAAATCCCGGGGGAATGAAGGGGACATGTCCCCTCCAATCTTGGAATTGAAGGTACTGCCCCCCCAATAATCCGATTTGAAATGCATATTTTGGGGAGAAATCTGATAAATTGTGTCCGATTGCCACAAAGGAAAGTGAGATGAAATTGATGTCCCCCAGAATAAGTCTCAAATCTGCCCGCCTCCCGATGTTAAAGACAACTCTACTCCCCTGATCCTCCTCAGCATTTTTATTTAACTTCATAAATATTTTAAACATCGGTTTAAAAAAAAAATGTTATGGGAACGATCTTACCCGTTCTTCCAATGTTAAAGACAGATTTGCGCCGCTGATAAAGATATAGTTATGTAGTTTCGTACACTATCTATGCTGGGCGAAAACAAACAACGACATCTGTGATATAGACCAATAAAATTGATTTTTTTTTTTTTAAGAGAAAGAAAGAAAGAAAATCGGGCAGTATTCCTTTTCTTGATACCTCCAGACATTGAAAAATGTTTAAATAAATATTTTAAGGGACATTTTATAATAATGTTTTACATTTATTTTTGAATTTAAATAGTAAAACTTGTATTTTAGTGAAAATTCCTATACTTGGACCTAGGTATGCATCTGCAGATATAAAACCTCGTTTGAGCGTCTAAAATAAAGAAAGAAAGAACCAGTACCAGAGTCTCAGCATATACAATGCACAAAGTTATCTTACTTCATGAATTCACTTTGCAACCTGCTCACAGATTATCATATCAATGTAGAAGTTACAGGCTAAACAAAAATTTAATGTATGTGTCTGTTGCCCTTTGATTTGACAAGAAATCTAAGAAAGCCAAGCCATTTGTTGGCAGCCAATCCCAAGAGAGGGAAGCAACCAGTAGCTAGATCATTTTGTAAGTCACGTCATGTCGTAGAGTTTGTGTTCGAGGACTGTGAGTGGAATAAATGCTCTTGCTTGGCATTGAAGAATGACACCTTGAAATGGTTAGAACTATTCATAACACGTTTTTACAAGTCGCTTGAATATTTACTCAGAATCAAGTGCCTACACATTCCATCGTAGATCAACATTTGCTTTGCTTCCAAAAAAAAGTAAATAAGAAAACGACAATCGTAGAACAGTGCTGCCATCCCACTATCTCAGAATTAGTTAAGTACATCTAAACTCACTTTGACCTCTTTTGTCCTTAATTCGATCTTTCCCTGAAAAAAAAACAAACGAGAACACTATAGAAATATATATACAAGGTGAGTCAAAATGATGTCCCGATTTCTATTATTATTATTATTATTATTATTATTATTATTATTATTATTATTATTATTATTATTATTATTATTATTATTATTATTATAACACGTATGTAAACAGAGATTACACACACTGATTGATAAACTCAAGTTTTTTTTTTTTTTTAACATATTATAAGTGTTCAATATGCGATCCATGAGTTACACGACACACATGTAGTCCATAATCAAGCTCCTACTAAACTCTTCCTATAATGTCAGGGTCGAGATCGGCCGCAGGTGCAGTAATTCGCTCACACAATTCAACCACAGTCGTAGCAATTGGCGGCACAAAGACCCTAAATTTTCCACAGAAACGCCGTTGAGCTTCCACAAGGGACTTGCCAATGCCGTCACATAAAAATCAAGCATACTGAACGTTTTCTACTGGCCTGTAGAAGCCATATATTGCTCATTTCGACTAAACTTACTTCCAGTGGACGCCTATGTAACTACGCCTCCACAATAGAAAGAGAAACAATCTTTTACATTATATTCTAGAAAAAAAATATGTTGGCCAGAAAAGTTCATTACTAGAGACCGGATGTTAGGCAAAATGCCTATATTCTTTAATATTAAAGATATGATCAAAAATAACGTTTTAAAGTTTATATGGGGGGTTATAGTTACGATTTAAGCCCATTTTATTTTGACTATTTTGACTATTTCGTCCGTTACTGCCTAAATAATTGTGTTAGTGCCTAATGTTGCCTATTCTATGCATTTTCTTCAAAATAAGCCTTCATTAGAAAGATATAGTATAACTTATATAATATCAATAACACACACATGTATATATATATATATATATATATATATATATATATATATATATATATATATATATATATATATATATATATATATATATTAGGTGTTTATAAATAAAAACATGTGGTACATTACTATATATATATATTGTAAAGTAAAAGAAGTCATTAACAAACAGGTATATTTCTATATTCATTGAACATTATCTGTGACTTGAATCTATTTTTTAATCGTTTTCACTATTTATCTCCATTATTTCGAATTACATTTTAGTGCCTATTTTTTACATTTTAAGTGCCTATTTGCCTGCCTATTTCCAGGTTTTTAGTGCCTAAACATCCGGTCTCTACTCATTACTATTCGAATAATAGTATCAGGAAAATTATTTTGACTCACCATTATGCGAGACGATGATAAACACAAGTGAAAGATGACGGAAAATTGGTGGAATTTGAAAGTGGGAGAAAATGGGAGTATCCCGAGAAAACCCCCAAACACTATGTTGTCCACTACAAATTTAACGGGGATCGAACCGGGGAGAGGTAAGCACTCTATTACTGAGGCACTGTGCCCCATATATATATATATATATATATATATATATATATATATATATATATATATATATATATATATATATATATATATATATATATATATATATATATATCATACAAGTTCAACTGAAGTTTCCTATCGAGATCAAACTTGGCATGGTGGAAGACCTTGTTCTGTTGTATAAGCGTGTGAAATATGCTCTCCAGGCTTTCGGTTCCCGAATTATGAACGATCGAAGTTTGAGTTATACTTTCGAAAACAAAACGTAATACATCGAACTCATTTGATTGTGTTCAAACTTGACCTAGTGGTAATATTTGACGCATTATATAACCGTTGTACAGGCTTTTTTGGTTACCCAGTTATGAGAGGTCAAAATTTGAGTTAAGCCTATACTTTCAAAAAGAAAAAAGTCATACACGATACATCTAACTCATCTGATCGAAATCAAACTTGGCACTCGATACACCTTGACCTGCAATATGAGAAAATATAATATTTATATTCACAAGTTATCAAGTCTAGTAGAGGCTCAGATGGGCAGTAATGTAGTCAGAATGGAACAAAATAAAATGCTTTCACAATTTTAATTGGAAATCCTATCGGAAAACGGTCATTAGGTAGTCCTAGGCGCAGATGGGAGGACAACATTAAGATGAATCTCGCAGAAATATGAATACAAAGTAGAAGCTGGATCCAGTTGGCTAAGGACAGAAATCAATAGAGAGCTTTTGTAAACGCGACATTGAACTTCTGAGTGTCATAGGCTATCGAGTTAGTTAGTTAGAGCCAAGAAAAGTAGCTGGAGAGACTACTAGCAAAGCAAAGAGACAACAGTGATTCCCGAGGCACATCCCAAAAGCAAGTTTCCTCGCCTGAGAACAATTATTATGATTATTATTAAGTATTCTGCATCTTTGCAGCTCCTGGAACTAATGAGGTATTGTTAGGTTTGGGCCTGGGAATGTTTCTTCCAATTTCTCGAGCTTCAACTTTCTTTTTTAATACCCAATATTGTCTTCTACTTTCCAAATCATCTTGGGGGCCGCGGTGGCTC
This sequence comes from Thermobia domestica, assembly GCF_964235325.1. NCBI lineage: Eukaryota > Metazoa > Arthropoda > Insecta > Zygentoma > Lepismatidae > Thermobia > Thermobia domestica. The sequence goes on from NC_137454.1 coordinate 28,866,420, forward strand.
AGTGGTAGAGCGTTCACCTCTGGTGCTTGGGGTCCCGGGTTCGATCCCTGCCCCCGCCAAGTGAACTTTGTGGTGGACAAACACCGTGTGCGTGGGTTTTCTCGGGGTTCTCCCGTTTCCTCCCACTTTCTTCATTCCACCATTTCATTCATTACTCATCATCACCGTCTCCTTTAGCCTAACCGGCATAACCGTGGGACGTAAAACTCAAAGATTTCATTTTTTTTTCAAATCATCGATCAGTTGCTTTCTTCTTCTTCCTATTCCTCGCTTTCCTTCCATCTTTCCTTCTATGACAGTATGAAGAAGACAATTTATTCTCAAGATGTGTCCAATCCAATTGGCCTTCCTGCTAAGCATGCTGGCTTAAAGTGTTCTCTTCTCTCCTATCCGTTTTAAAACATATTCATTTGTTACTTACTTTCTCTGTCCCTTTTATCTTCTCCATCTTTCTCCAACACCAGACTTCGAAGCTTTCAAAGTATTTCTTCTCTAACTTCCGCAGTGCTCAAGTCTCTGAACCACGCAGTCCAATAAGCCAGACAAAGGGAAAAGGTCATTAAATGGCCAAAAGACCACCTGTTTTTTGAGAATGCTTTCGCCTGAGCCATTTTAAGCATGGGTTGTACGATAAAAGTTAAACAAGCTCTAACCTCTTCTGTATAAGAAACAAAAATTGAATGCATGTTACGGAGAACCGCATACAACTCCATTTCGAAAGCTTTCCAACAAGAGTAGCGTAAAAAATTATGATTACGGGCGTAAAATGACGGTAGTATGTGGGAAACTTAACAGAACAGTGCATAGAACTACTTCTTGCAGCACGAAACTATAACTATTTCTTCATCATTTTTATATCTTATTCATGTCTTGGATATAGTCTAAAGAACCGTTGAATCTCAAATACTGTTCTACATTCCATTTACTGATGTACCTTTAAGATTTATGTTTTCTTCAATTTGTTTTAACAGATCGAGTTTGAAATTCCTCGTATTTTCAGTTACACATTCATTTCAATATTTTACTGTCTTCGATAGCTCTACTTATCGTTTTCTTTCTTTCTTTGTCTCTTTCTCGTTAATGTTGAATTTTTTATTGTTAATCTGAGTTTCTTTCCTTTTTTTAAAAAAAATAAAATCAAACGGTGTTTCTTCTGGGAGTTTCTTCTCATTCTTCTTAGTCATAGCAAGTTGTATTCAAGGGTCGCGGCAGCTCAGTGGTTCAGCTCTCAACTCTGGTGCTTGAGGTCCCTGATTCGTACTCAACTCGCCGCGACACATGGGCTTTATGGTGCGCAAATATCTTCTGGATGAGTTTTCTCAGGGTTCTCCTGCTTCCTTTCACTTTCTGTATTCCACTATTATCATCCGTCTCATTACTGCCGTCTCCTTTAGCCTCTGGGCATAGTTCTGGGACATTAAAGTAAAAAAAGAAAGAAAGAAAAGAAGAGAAATTTCCAGTTTCGGATCGACGGGAGGGGCGAAGGGAACACTGAATCCTCTCCAAATATTTTTTTTTTTTTTTTAATTTTTATTTATTTATTCGTGCGACTGGGACACAAGTCTGGTAAAGGAGCCTTACTAAAATTGGTGATACTTAGGCACGCATCATTTGAACTGTGAACATGATCTGCTTTACTGTATATGCAACACGTGCATTTGCAGTGGTGGCAAGTTTTGGTGGGCAGCAAAAAACTAGCATAAAATACACAAAACTGAAATTAATGAAAAATTTATTACATAAAATACGTGTTTGTAATTCAAAGTTGATTCCTGAGAAATTTACTGTAACTTCTCCGGAATTCTTTGTAAATTCTCACCGACCTACAATTCCTCTTATTAATTGTTTATTATTATTATTATTATTATTATTATTATTATTATTATTATTATTATTATTATTCAGTGAATCTTACGTTTTTATTATTGCTACTATAATTATGATGAGGTAACGTATTTAAAATCATTGCTTTCCACACATGTTCTTTCTAGGGAGGGAGCGGCAAATTGCCTCGGCCCGATCCTAAATGTGGATATTTCTGGTTCTTGTTCCTTGGTCCGGTCATAGTTCAGTGCAATTAAACAATTATCTCAAGAAGCTGAGAATGAGGACCGAGAGCTTTCTGCAGAAGACTGCTTCAAAATAGAATACTTTTATGTAATTGTTGATATAATCCGACGAAGCTGTGGACTACGATTCGAAGCTCTGAAAAAGCAAGAACACACATTTGGTTTTCTATACCAGGTTAAAAATTTTATTGACATGAGCGACGAAGACTTTATGAAGCTGCATGAACTTAGAATAATTAACTGCCGGAGGAAAAACTGTCATAAATGAACTGGAACTGTATGACGAATTGCAGATGTTCTCACGAGCCTTTGATGGCGAAAATAACCTACTATCAGTGCTTAAATATATAAGTGAAAAACAAACTGGCGGAAAGCTACCCTAATGTAAACATTGCTTTACGAATATTATGCACAATACCGGTTACTGTTGCATCTGCAGAGAGGAGCTTTTCAAGACTAAAACTTATAAAAAAACACACCTCAGGAGCACCATGTCCCAACAGACATACCCTTCTCTCCATCGAAAACGACGTGGTTTATTCTTTAGATTATAGTGCTTTGATAGAAGAATTCAGACAACTGAAAAGTCGCAAAGATGTTTTTTTTTTTTTTTTAAGTAAGCATTGTAGTTTTCTGTGTTTTATTTCGAGCAGTATGAACTTCAATTCATATCACAACAGTTTTTTTTTTACACAAAAGCTTATAGGGTATGATTGCGCGAGTGTCCTCAATCCAAATAGTAGGGCCCCACGGCGCCAACTTGCCCAGTGCCCCGCAAGAACAAAGGCCGCCTCTGCCCATGTTCACTCTGTCCTTCCGCAAGTTCACGGTGTAACTGAACTGTCACAACTAGGTAGTATGTTGGATATTCCCACACCAACAATTGACCTGCACCTTATCTCCATTCACATTCAACTCAGGTGTGAGGGCCAATTGAACACAGACCTTTATAAAAAGCGACAGAACTTTCTTGGTTACCTTTATACATGGCTGCAAGAGCAATTGCTTCAGTGTGTAATATACAGAATGTTTGTAGAAGACGCAGGTAGTCCGTCGAAACAGTAATATAAGTATTATACAGTATATCTATTCTTATGTTTATTTCTGTGTGTTTGTTCAGCTAACATTTTATTAAAAGTATTTGCTAAACTATTGGCCAACATAGTCATAACATGGCCATACCTTTCACTCGCTTTGAATTAAGGTTTAGTTAAACTTTTTTTTTTTTTTAAACAGTGACGCAAATAATACATTACTCTGATTACTTTGATTATACTGTTTTATTCGATCGAACGTGAATATTACTAGCCTTACAAGTGTTTTACATAATGACACTAAATTTCCCTACCTTAGTCTGAAGATTCCCTTCTCTGGTGTAAGGCCAAACGGGAATTCCCGTTTCGCCTTACAATCAAATTAACTTACACTATCTTAGCATCATAGCCTGAAGTCATGAAAACAGGCATAAGAGGAAACGGGAAAAGGCCAAGCGGGAAGACAGCAACGAAATAGCCATAGAACTGCTCAAACTTAGGGGATATCTTCTTGAATAGACAGCCAATCACTGTCGACCATTTCTAACGGATGAAAAGCTAATAACGCTCAGTGCTCAGTGGTAGAGCTCTCAGCTCTTGTGCATGGGGTCTAGGGTTGCCAACTATGGAAAATAGAAAAACCGGCACCCCCTTAATATTCCCTAAGATAAAGGTCTAAGTGTGAAGCTTCTCTGTTCGGATCCCTCCCCCCCTTCTTCACATGGGAAGGAAAATAGTATCGTGAACAAGAGTACATTAGCACCTGTATTCTGCATATCCTTAGTACATTCACTAATCAGCTTAATAGGTACAATGTGCTATAAATTAGGGATGGCCAAAATTTTCCGGAATCCAGAATTGGCCATCCCTACTGGAAATAAGAAACTGAAATCGGCTTTGATCATTTTATTGTATTTATCACCACCTCTTTAAAATTATCGAAAAAAAAAGAACAAATTAATATTTACGTGACAATTTTGAATTTGGAAAATGAAATTTATTCTTTAAACTTATACTTCAACTACAGGAAATTGCTTTAAGAAGTCCTTTTTAACTCCCAATAAATGTGTAAAATTCCTTACAAGTAAATTTCAAATTTTCCGTGATAGTACAGTCCCTGTCATCTCTTTAAAATTATGTAAACAGATAAACAAAATATATTAATCGTTGATAGATGGTGAAAGGTGACAGCTTTGGATTTACAGAATGAAAGTTACTTTTTAAGTCTATACTTCAAACTAGATACAAGTTTGAAAAAAAAACCGATCATAAATGGGCTGGTAAGAAGTTTGCATCGGTCACCGGCTTTAATCAAAATAACAGCAATATTTCCGGCCAGGCCGTGAAAAACCGGCCAGTTGGGAACCCTAATGGGGTCCTTGGTTCGATCCCAGCTCGCGCTAAGTGAGCTTTGCGGTGGACAAACACCGTGTGCGTGGGTTTCCTCGGGTTTCTCCCTTTCTTTCCACTTGCTTCTTTCCATCAATTCAGTCACTTCTCATCACCGTCTCCTTTAGCCTAGCCGGCATAACCGTAGGACGTAAAATTTAAACTTTTGTACATCATTCATTTCTCATTGTCTCCTAAAGAAGAGCAGTAGGATGAATTTTTTTCAAATACAACTACAATGGAATAGAATACAAAATTTCTGTAATCTCCTTTGTTAGATTCTGAAATGTACTACATATTGTCTTCTAGGACGAAACGATTCTTCAATAAGGCTGGAAGGCTTCCCAGGTAGCTACGAAGAAAATCTTGACTGTAAGTGAAATTCCATGTTGAACAAGCATAACTAAACAGGAGATCACGTTGACGACAATTCTTTAACACAGTTTTCTTTCTAGGTGTCTCATGTAAACATAGAGTGAATAATAAAACCGCTACGTTCAAATATTGTCCTTAAATCTTCATAATTATAAAAATAAATTTCCTTTAAAGAATCCAGTTTGCTATCTAATTTTAACTATGACTATTTAAAAAAAAATCACGCGTTATAAATATTTTCGATGAGTTGGCTACACTACTTTTCCTTCATATTAACTTAGGTTTATTCTGTGTAAAAAAAAAGAAGAAGAAAAAGAAAATGTGAAGAGAGTGAAGCATAACACTGCCAGCTCCATTGCTATTTGAAACGTAAAGTCAACGTACGTTTTCTGTCTGTCTCCGTCCACTGCATTTATGAATGTTAATTTAATTAGGATGTGAGATGTCGCGATTTATTCCTATGAAACAGAGAGCTGAAGTCATGCTTCTTCTTTAAAGGAAGGGCTAAACAAACAGTAGGAAAAATTCTTGGAAACCTGACCATTGAGAAGAGAAGAAAAAAAAAGGAATCACATCTAGCAGTTGCATTCACACAGACCAACTCCCACAGCTTGATTATCAAGGAAAACGAGTTAGGGAGTGCATAATGCATCAACAGATCTACAAGTCTTTTGTATCGTACGTATTAAACAACTCACATTACAAGTTGTTGAAAATGTGTCTAATATATTTGTTTCTACTTGTAACTCCTACTTAACGCGCCTACGTGATTTGAAAGAAACAATTGAATGTAGTTTCTACGACTGTTTATCCGTCGTCCAATGTTACGAGTTACTGATAGAAAGTTACGATTATTGTTAATTTACATTGAAGATTCCAGCATTGATGCATTGGTGACCATCTCCCCAAGTGTTTGGGTGCAATCTCCCCAAATTTTCTTTCCAATAAGAGACAGTGGTTCTATTCAGCCGGAACCGGTTGTTAAAATATTTCGATTTCGCAGAACCGTTTGTTATACCCAAACAAACACACACATACACGCAAGACCTAGCCAAGAGTGAAAGAAAGACGCCAAACAAATTTATGAAAACACCTCTTTATTTTCCCGCTTGCTTGTATTGTTGTGAAAGCAAGCAACTTTGAATTATTTCAATTCAATGGACAGACTGAAATTTGAATACGTATTCCGAAATCTCGTCCGGAATATTGGGACCTGTGAGTGTAATGAATGTCATACATATATAATGACTACTACGTGTGCTACTTATTTGTTTTTGTATGATTCCGATATCTTCATTAGTTCCGGAGCAGGCCGGTAGCCAGCCCAAAAATTTAGGGGGGGGCGGCTGAAGTTAGGGGGCCCGATCCAACAATATTATAGTTCATCACCATATTATAGTTCATTTGCAATCCTACCGTGAAAATTTTAGAGGGGTCTGCAAAAATTTAGGGGGGGCCGGCCCCGCCAGACCCCCCTGGATACGGGCCTATTCCGGAGATATCTGTCTTCGAAACCATGTGTACGAAATATTGATCTTTTCATCGATATTTTGGACGATTGCTTGTCATGACCCATACTGTCATTTCTCAAAACATGGCCCTTTCCTGGTGGGACACCCTAGAAGGCATATTCCACAAATAAGGGCCGTTTGATTATACATATACACACACACACACACACACACACATATATATATATATATATATATATATATATATATATATATATATATATATATATAAAGACGCTCGTGCGGAACGGGATTTATTGCCAGTAATAGGTGCCTACTGAGCTACTTCACTTTTCCACATAATCACCATTTCCTTCCAAACAATTTTCGTAACGCTGCACCATCTTCCGTAAACCCTCTGTATAGAAGTTTGCTACCTGAGATTGCAACCAGTTGGCAACGGCAGCCTTGAAATACTAGTCGTTTTCAAACCTTGTTCACTAAGCCAACATTTCAAACGCAAGAAGAGAAAGTAATCGTTTTGGGGGCAAGGTCGGGACTGTATGGAGGGTGGTCAAATAGGTCCTAACGAAAATCTTGAATCTTCTTCTCGACGATGACAGAGGTACGAGGATGCGCGTTGTCGTGAACGAGGATGATTCCGGACGACAGTTTCCCGTGGCGTCGATTTTGAATCGCATGTCGCACTTTTGTGAGCATGTCGCAGTACACGTCGACTGTAACTGTTGTCTCACATTTCAAAAAATCAACCAACAGGACGACTTTTTCGTCCCAAAAGACGTAGCTATCAGTTTGCGACTCGAATGCGGGGATTGCTTAATGTTCTTTTTTTTTTTTTAATTTATTTTCCTGAATGGCGCCACTCCATGGACTGTTGTTTGGATTCGGTGTTGGTGTATGAGGTCCATGTCTCGTCGCCTGTCACAATGTGAGAAAACAAATCATTTCCCTTTTCTCGATAGCAATCCCAAAACTGTCGAGCACTGCGCGTTCTTTGCTCTTTGCTCTGGTCTCTTACTATTTTCGGTACCCACCTTGCACTCAACTTGTGATATCCAAGCGTTTCTGTGACAATCCTGTAGATGGTGGTTCGTGCAACGTGAGGTAAGTCGTGAGCCAGAGCACAGATCGACAATTGCCGATCACTTCACAGTTTTTGGTTCACTTGCCCTACGTGGTCATCCGTCTGAACACTTAGGCCTGCCACTCCGGTCTTCATCGTGCACGTTAATGCGACCATTTTGAAACTCACGAACCTTTCCTGCACTCATTACTGTAGGTTCATATACTAGGCACAATTCCCGATTAATATCAGCAGTAGAAGTTCCTTTTGCAAGCAAAAAACGTATCATATCGCGCACTTCACAACTAGCGGGAGAGAAAATTCTCGCGGCCATTCCGATCTGCCTTCCAGGCTGCCAAACTCCTACTGACTCACGACAACCATTGCAGTGGCTTCGTCAATAGTCCATCGTTGGCGTTTCGTGAGTAAAATTGTGTTGAGGCCTATACCATTTCACTATACGTCGACGGCCTTTACTTTTGGAATACGCCTCATATATATATATATATATATATATATATATATATATATATATATATATATATATATATATATATATAGAGAGAGAGAGAGAGAGAGAGAGAGAGAGAGAACTGGTTGTTAAACAATTAGAATAGCACCCCTGATAGGAGACCAAGTTGGTTATGACAATGTTAAGATAACTTGCTTTGGAGACCAAAGTCTATTTAATTTCGAAACTTATTGCATTTGTTTGCAGTTGTTAAAAGCATTTTTGTTGTATAATTCAAGTTCGATTGCACATCAATAAATAAATAAATGCCCACCCAAACACCGCATGGGCATGACCTGTGCCCTAAAATCCCCTGGATTACAGTGTTATTTATTACCAGAGGCAGCGTTAGGTGTGCGCGGGAGAGAGAGAGATGTGTGTGTGTGGGGGGGTGCTTTTGTATCTACTTCTTGGAGGAAAATACTCAGAATGCGAGGCCTCTTTTGGCCACCCCGAAAATCCGTTTCCATTCATAGCCATAGTTTAAATGGAATTTTGTTAATAAATAGATATAAATATTTGTCTCCGAGTGGTAAGGTAGAAGTTTGAATATGGTAGAATTTTGACAGACTCCCAAATACGTAGATAAGGTAGATGTCTTCAGATAAAAATGTAATAAAAGAGTTCCGTACATTCAAATTTTGTTACTCTAAGAGGAGTTTTCTGTTTCTGTTTTATCAAAACACTTAACTTGAGAATACTGAAAAAAAAATGGCAAATAAAATTACCACAAATTTGTCTCGCGGTCGCCCACGCTGACATTATCTCGCCATAACTAAATCGTCTTGGAAAGACGAGTGTCATCCTTTCTTCGAAGAAGCAGCTTATCTCGTTTCGTGCGCATCTTCCCACGAATTGTAATAACCGCAAAAGACAATTTCCTTTATTTAGTGTTTGTTTTGCCCCTAATCTTGATCTGCTTTTCCATGGGCTGGGCTGTATAAGTACCAGACAAATTTGAATTTTGCATGCTTGTGCAACAGAGTATGGCAAAGGGTGGAAAGAGTACGCAGTTAATTTATTTTTTGTTACTAGTCCGTTATTATTAGTTTAATTCTTCTGAAAATTTAAAAAAACGAATACACTACAATGTATTCTTCTAACTCGGTAAAAGAAAAAGAAACAGAAAACTACTACCAGTTCTGAAGGAATAGAAAATAAGTAAAACAAGGTAACTTGCGTACTCTTGCCCGCAAAGTCGGGTAAGAGTACTATTGATGGAGGCAAAGAGTTCGCACTTAACGCAAGTCATAAATGAAAGGACCCTTCACTTCATATTCCTAACCGTCCTCATGCCACTCCCCATCCCCCATTCAGTCTGGATCCGCCCCTGCTACCACCAGACGCGTATTTGTTCTTTGCGAGTTTCTGTTTTGTGAATAACTTCTTTCTTCCAAGCGTCTATATCTCACCCACTCTATCAATTGAGTCAAGCGCTGCCAAGCGGAGGAATTCGTAACTATTAAGAAGCTGATTATATGCCAGTGGCAGAAAAAGGTGCAACTGGAAGGGAGCAATACGGGAGGATAGCAACGACGCAGGAGGAGCTCGTTGCCATATGCTCAATGTTACAGCTTCCAGTGGCAACGCTCACTGCAACTGGAAATGTAAATCACTCTCTTTGTTTCAGTTTTTTATTGTTTTTTTTTTTAGAAATGCATCAATACTGTTTTGCGCTCAAGAACAAAGTTTTATTTTTTACTGATACACTACTTTAATACTTAAAAAATATTTAGTATTTACAAAAATATCTGGTTGCACAACCAGCAACATATAGTACCAGCCGCTGCTGATAATAATAATAATAATAATAATAATAATAATAATAATAATAATAATAATAATAATAATAATAAGAAGAAGAAGAAGAAGAAGAAGAAGAAGAAGAAGAAGAAGAAGAAAAAGGAAAGGGAAAAGAGAAAAGTTAGAAGTTATGAGACATTTTAGAATCAGATTCCTTTGTTAAATCATAACACATTTTTCCGATACTGTTTTCTACTTTCACCTGCTTTATGGACATTACTTTATGATAAATGAGGGACCAACACATTAACTTGATTTTTTAAAGCAATTCTACTCTCCTGAAAGTGTAATACTTATTTAAGCTGGTTAAGTTACTAGCAGATGGAATTGGTTGTTTGGAGTTCAGCCTCTCTTTTCAGCACCGACGCTATACGAGACGTGAATATGTAGATTAAGTTAGAATCTGTACCATCGTAATGAACTAAAATCTGAAAGATCTATCATCGACAATCGAATCCAGGACATCATGCACCAAAGGCGCGCACACTAATCACTAGATCAGTGCAGAAGGATACTAGCTGATAGAAGAAAAGTTCTGTCGCTTTTTCACCCACCACCTTCGAACATCGATATGTCACCTAACGCGTACCTGGATCATCAAACATAGTCCCCATAAGCATCGACGACCTTCTGCCAACGGAAGGCAGAACTTAGTGGGCCGTAAAACGAAGAAGGTATCAAAGGCATTTTGCAACTCTACTAGGGATTTGAACTAGCGTCCTCGAAGGTGATTGTCTAAGGAATGCAACAGGTGATAATCGGACGGTGAAATGTTCGGAGAATATGGCGGATGCAATAGTGTTTTCCGTCCAAGGCATAGAACGGTGTCCCGGGTCATCCTAGCCACGTGAGGCTTAATGTTGTCCTGTAACACAAGGACCCCTTTGCGATTCAGAAGTGCTGGCTCTAGAATTATGAGTTTTCCTTGAACGTGGCGAAACTGCTGACAGTACACAGTTGCATAGATGCTCTGACCAGCTGGTAGCAGTTCCGATGCACGATGCTGCGAGCAGTTCACCAAACACACAGGAGGACCTTCTTCTGGTGCAGTGCTGGTTTCGAAACCGGTTCATGAAATGCTAACCGATGATGACGGCGCCATGGAGCTTCGTATAGAATCCACTTCTCATCACATGTCAACACCCTGTCCAGAAATGGCTTCTTCCTCAGATGAGAGCAAAGAAACACAGGTGTCTGCTCTCGTTGCCTTCTGGCTCAGAGTCACATTATGTGGGACCCAACTTATAGTGCTTCCCAAGTTGATGGAGATGTTTCCGATTGATTTCTCCACTCACACTGAATTGTAGTCCCAGTTCCTCACATGTCTGGCCACTGTTCGTCTGAACTGCTGTCTGAAAATCTTCATTTTGTACATGTGTTGGTCTGCCGGCACGTGGTGCGTCTTCGAGCGTTTCGTCACCGTCCTTAAACTTATCATACCACCACTGCACTGTCCGCATAGTTACGACGCCCTCACCAAAGACCTTGCATATTTTCCGTCTCGCTGCAGCGGTGGCAGCATACATTCCCTTATGAAGCTCTGTGGAAGTCCTATGTTCATTCTGTCCTTCCGCAAGTTCACAGTGTAACTAAACTGCTACAACCAGGTAATATGTTGGATATACCCATACTCACTTTATCTCCTTTCGCATTCAACTCACGGTATGAGGGCCAATGGAACACAGACCTCCACAAATAGAGACAGAACTTTCTTGGTTGCCTTTACAAAACTGCAAAGTCATGTATAACGCAACGAAATAACGCACTTTCAGAGGAGTCTTTCTTTCTGGCGTAAATCCGTATAATGAGCCAACCTTGATGTTAAGGTAAATTGAATTGGTATGTGAGTCACTTTTGTGGAGGGTACATCCTGTAGCAAATATACACTCCTCACATTTTGATTTTGTTCCATTTCTGGAAGAATCGCTTTTAGTGTGAGAGGTCCCGGGTGCGATTCCCAGTGGCGACACTCGATTGAAAAAGGGTAAAAGCTTTTTCAGACCAGCCATCCCTTGTGAGGTTTTCCTGGATTTTCCTCATTCACACCAGCAAATGTAGGGATTGTACCTAACATACAGGTCGCTGGTCGCTTTTTTTCTTCATTCCCTTTCCTCAGATACTGTGATCGCAGAGGGACGCCATCCCTCATACATGACAGGCTCACATGGCCATAGGTGCCGAAAGCCCACTAATCTAAACCCTAATCCTTTCTGGAAGAAAGCCTGATTTAAAATGTTGAACATCTTGCTAAATATGCCTACATTAATTCTGAATTGCGATTCTCTTTCATAAACATTAACTCCACAGAATTCAATAAACACCTTGATATGTTCGTTTATTGTATATGTAAACTATGTTTGGTAAGGTATCGTATCTCACAGTCAGTAGAAAATTATAGTATGGGTATGAAGAGTACAGAACAAAAAATGTGTTGAAATAACACAAAATGACTACCACTTTACCGTGTTACTTGTGTGTTAATTCAGAGCCAAGACATCGCTTTCCGAGCATATCAGAAATAACTAGTTACTACCTGAGAGAATTTGCATTGGTATTTATCGCTTAATATGAGCAAAGGTTTGCAAATTATATTTGGCACTTATACTAAGTAACGAATAATGTTTTACGTTTTCTGTAATCGGTCACAATAATATTGTTGTAAACCTGTGAATCATCGGACAACAGTTACATAGGCAACAGTTCTGCCGTCTTATGTTCATATATGCTAAGATACAAGAATAACAAATAAAGAAAACAGTTGGAAGCACAGCTATCTGTGTAACTGTTGTCAGATGATTCACAGGTTTACAACAATATTATTGTGACCGATTACAGAAAACAGAACATTATTTGTTACTTGGCATAAGTGCCAAAAATATTTATCAAAGCTTTGCTCATGTTAAACAATAAATACTAATGTAAATTCTCTCAGGTAGTAACTAGTTATTAATGATATGCTCGGAAAGCGATGTCTTGGTACTGAATTAACACCCAAGTAACACGCTAAAGTGGTAGTCATTTTGTGTTGTTTCAACAGCTCATTTTTTACAGTGTACTTGATTCGGTTTCTCACCAACATTATGTCCAAAAATCTCTCACGTTTCTCTCAATTCCTCCCACTATTTTCAACAAATTAGTTCTTCCCACTTGGGAGTCCCTCCCAACACTCACCTTCTTCAGCTACAAAACATAACTAAGGAAGGCAGTGGCGGTTCTTCAGGGACATCACATTGGTAAAACTTGAAATATTATTGCTACAAGCTACAATACGAAAGCTTCATACATCTTCAGAAAGCTGTACACAAGAATTTATACATCAGATAAGTTTTCTTCTCTTAAGCTGTAGCGACAAGATTTAAGTTTTACCTATGTGGTTTCCCTCACAGAAACAATACATAAGTAAATAAATACACGGACAATTATCTAGTAACTTTTTTCTTTTAAAAAAAATCACTTTTACATACAAATGTTACAATAAACATAGAAACATTTACAGCAAATATTTAAGAGGTATTTGTACATTCATCCATAGTCTCTCACTCACAACAAATAATTCTTAATAAGTTACTAGGTTAAAATAGGAGAGAAAATATTCAACATGTATCCATAGATTTTTAACACACTCATTCTCCCAACAATGAGATGATTGACATTTGAAATAAAAGCAAAAATAAAAGGAAAACATATATAATACAATGTAGTAAACAATGTGTGTTTTCATTCCTGAATATTTTTATGCCTATTATGTACTTGCGAAAGACCTAATTTTACTTTATCAGGAAACATTGGTACTGTTGAAAACACAGTCTATAGAAAGTGTATGAGGCTTTTATCATGGGATCAATGGAGGACTAACTTGTCCTATGAAAGGTATGTATATGACACTCTTCTTCCCCATGCATAAATTACTGCCTTCAAAAATGTGTCTCCCAGTGGGTATAATAAACATCCGTCGGATAAGTTAGTGTGAAATGGCGGAACCACTTGAGCAGTGACATAGCATCAAGTTTGTGACGCAAGCTTGATGATACCAAATAGAATACAAGGTGCATTCGTTCCAGTAGAAATCATTTATCACCATCCCTTGATCACTACCTCCCTCAAAGAAAAATACGATCGAAGAAGTCATATTCACTGTTTTTGTTTTACCACATCACAAGGCTAAACCCTGGAAATTTAATGTCGTCTTCGAGGTGCTACGCTGCACAAACAATAGAATTTATGGGCAATAAAATTTAGCTGCTGAATCATGATAGCGCACTGGCTCCTTTTCATATCGGATTCGGACTTTCTTTACCAAACAACAGCATCAGTGCCATCTTAACATCATGGGCTCCTGAGCAAACCAGTGTCCTTGGGCCCCTACGTCTAAATTTTACAAAACATTTAACTTTGTTTGTGGGCCCTCCATCGGGCCCACGCGTTAAGTTGACCCTACTAATATTCCTCTGATTTGTCAGTGTTCATAATATCCCGATAAAACTTTTTTTTTTTAATTTTTAAAATTCTCATCTCCAAATTGAAAATGAAGTCGATATGTCACGACAAAACATTATACGAAATACAATAGTTTAGCTGTACTACAGACAACTTCTAGAAATACTTCCAAAAGCCCTAATCCCTAGCTTAATGACTTGAGCGCAACCTGGATCTGATTCCCAGCGGGAAAACATTGAATAGGCTACACTACAGTGGTTCTAATTCCAGTTTAAGCTACTTATTTCGTTCTTTATACTTATTTCGTTGCTGCCGACGAAAGATGTAAATACAAATTCATCATTCAATCAATCAATCAATCAAAAAACTCCCAGCTATGGTTTAACCGTTGACCGAAGCGCACTCAGTCCCAAAATTATAACTCTGAAGGTGATTAGGGTTTCACACTTCAGGATGACTAATAATATTTTTCCTAGCCAAAGAATGGATAGTTAAAAAAAAAAAAAAATCACGAGAATTCGCAAGAGAATCAGTTACAAAAGTTTCCTAAATGAACACAGTATTTACGCTGAATTTTGAAATCTTTACGAAAATCAGTATTATACATACATGTCTTGTTTCAGAAATCTTACAATCTTTTTTTCTACCTTTTCTTGTAATTTCTTGTCTATGTTGTCAGGTCTATTTTATTAGAATTTAACCTCATCTAGAATTTCCTTACGATTAAAACAAATCCCAAACGTCAGTTATGAAATGAATATTAAAAAAAAAAAAAAATCTTTAAAAATGTGCACCACAAAGACAAATTTAAAAATAAATAATGGTAACTAACGAAATTTGTTCAAATTGAGAAAAAAAATAGAATTCTTCTCTTAGCTAATACACTTTCCGGGCGTTTTGAAGTACAGGGTATCAAGAACTAATGTAATTCGCCCCACGTTTTAACTTTCCGCTCAGTTCGCTAAATCGAATTTCTACAGTTCCTAATATTTTCTCCAACGAAACTAATACAGTAGAGTTTGTAAAAACTCGGCACTAGATAACCCGGCAGTCCGGTTAACTCGGCCACACCCTGGTAGGGCGAAAACAACCTCGCGCGTAGACTCGTTCAAGATCATTGCTGGGTATTTTTCTGAGGTTTCTATTATCAGACAAATTACTGTAGTGTGTATTTATTTTAATTTTCATGTATAGTAAAGGCTCCATGCCTTCATAAAGTACGTACGTTTCCTTTGTTTAAGGGTAATTGGGCAGTTTATTCTCTGTTGTATTCTCAAGCGAATAATACACACAAGTACAGTACTGTATTTTCTGAAAAAACACCCGTACTTTATTCTTTTTTTAACCCCATTCCCAAGGGCGCCCATGTTGTGGTTTCCAAGGGGGGCAAGTATAAGCGACGTTTCAAAAATAGTTTCAAATTTTGCTGTAACTAATTTAAAAATTCTATTGGATTTTCGATATTCTGAAGTACAATTTCCTCTAGGGGGGCAAGAGCCCCTCCTTGCCCCCCCTGATGGGCGCCCTTGCCCATTCCCGACAACCTGGCATTTTTACAAGCTCGGTCACCCTTCGGTCTACATTAGGCAGAGTTTTCATGACTTTACTGTAACCATTTTATGCATGTATGACGTTACTGGAGTAGACACAGCCGTACTCTGTTAGCTTCCCACTTTCTCTCCAGGCTAGAGAGCTTTTAGAATTGACAAAATAATAGAACGAAATACGAATCTAACACTAGTAAATCAAAGATAAGACCAAAACTCCACTTCTTTAGATACCCTCACTGGTATTATCTATAATGCACAAACAACAATAATAATACTGCCTCTTTTTTTTATCGTCGTATTAGCGGCATTATTTCTGACATTTACTACAAATTTAGAAAATCAATTCGTACTTTAAATCTACTATTAGCAATGATAGTTATTCATTTTAAGCGGAATTATCAATATTAAATATCTCCAGGGGGTAAAAGTGTGTTTGAAAAGGTAGGGGGACGCCGTTCCCCGTGCCTATCTTCGTCCATTGTATTTTTTCAGAAAGTGGGAGGACGCCACAGATATTCTCTAAAAGTGAGAGGACGCCGTCCGCCAGTGTTCCCCCTCACTTTTACCCCTGAATATCTCTATAAACTATTATTACGAATTATTTACAACAGCTAACAATATCAATTATGTATATAATTAATATTTACAACCACAAACGAGGATTTTTACATAAATTTTATTGTATAGACACAAAGAGAAAGTTCATGCCTCTAATTCAAGACGCTCTGTAAATTAACTCCAATCTTTTCTTTTGTGGTATTAATTTAACTGTTTATTCATGTCTTAAAAGAAAAAAAAAAAGTGAAAAACTATTCACTACTGAAGTGAGACAAGTACCTAGGTAGAGCTACAAAGTTTTCTTGGCCATCTATTCAAACATATGACATTATCTATAATACCATTAGACGTATTTTGAATAGCTTCTTCTTCTTTTTTTTTTTTTGAGTATTAATTACATATATTCAATAGTTATATCACGACATACAGGGTGTATCAAAAAGAACTTTACAACTTTGAAAATTTATATTGATTTATTCATTTATCTTACAGACATGGTTTTGGTGTCATTTAGTGGCACAATACATCAAGTTTGACTCACGTAGTACACTAGTTCAGAAACAAGCCACCACAAGCGCTAGCAGCAGTTGGAGCAAAGATGGCTGCCTTTACTGGTCCCGAGCATGCTAGTTGTGTGTTTTGCTAGCTACAAGTGTGCGACAACTGTGCAACGTAATTTTCGTACAAAGTGTGGTAAAGATCCTCCCAATAGGCCTACTATTTATCTGTTGCATAAGTGTTTTATCGAAACTGGATATTTGGTAAGACACAACAAATCTTCAGGTCGTTCCCGTACCTCTGAAGACGTTGTAGAGCAAGTGAGGCTTTATGAACAGTCCTATAAAATCCACCCCTGCGTGCTTCCCGACAGCTGGGCGTCCCACACATGACAGTTTGGCGTGTGTTGAGAAAACGGTTGCATCTCGAACCAATCTACCTCACAATTGAACCAGAGCTAGGATCTACTTCGCGATTGAACCAGAGCTAGGATCTACTTCGCAATTGAACCAGAGCTAGGATCTACTTCACAATTGAACCAGAGCTAGGATCTACTTTGCGATTGAACCAGAGCAAGGATCTACTTCGCAATTGAACCAGAGCTAGGATCTACTTCACAATTGAACCAGAGCTAGGATCTACTTCACAATTGAACCAGAGCTAGGATCTACTTCGCGATTGAACCAGAGCTAGGATCTACTTCGCAATTGAACCATAGCTAGGATCTACTTCGCAACTGAACAAGTCACACCTGACATGCTGCAGTGGGTGTGGCAAGAAATCGACTTCAGATGAGATGTGTGCTACATCACCAATGGAAGTCCCACTGAACCTCTTTAGGTATAAGGTAGAAAAAACTTGATGAAGTTTGCTACAAAATGACACCAAAACCATCTCTGTAAACTAAATAAATAAATCAATATAAGTTTTCAAAATTGTCAACTCCTTTTTCATACACCCTATACTTTTTAGGAAAATGTCTAAGTTTTCAAATAGATTTGTACTCCAATAACAAAACTCCAAATTGAACTATTTCTTAAACTACATGAAGACAATAGCAAAATGTTCATTTTTCCCTGTTATTTCTTTATCCTTGTTTAGCATTGCCAGGTCTAAACTTAATTTGTTTAATAGAATCAACCTGCTATCAATAAATTTGCTATCTAGTTAAGCATAATATAACTCAACGATAGAGAACACCAAATAAATAACGAGCTCGTTTGTTTTTTTATTGTAAAATGATTATTAGTACACAGTATTTTTTTATTATTATTATTTTAGGTTAATTTTTGAATTAAATACATGAAGCCCAAAATGACAATGAAATTAAGTCAACAGTTTCTGCTTCTCCCACTGTTCTTATCTCTAAGCCATTACTAGATTTACCAAAGGATAGCTAGTAAAACATATACCATACTCTGAATATATTTGCTCAAGCACCTTAAAAATAAGGGAAATTCTACGGAAATTACCAACTTTAAAAGTACGTGAATGTTAGCGTTTCCAATTCATCACGAAATGCAAACAACAATTTTAGGATACGTGCTTTTGAAGTGTTACAAGAAAATTGTATGTGAAAATAGATCTTTAAAATACCAAGATATATCACTATATTTTACAGTGTTGACTCAAAAGAAGCTACCAGGCAGTTCAAAGTTACTTCTATCATTGTTGCTGGTGCTAACCAATATATGAGTCGTCCAGTTCCAACACGGTTCTTGTCCATTTACAGAAACTCCCAGAAAACCGAGAAAAGCTGTAGTATCGATGACTTTTGTGGAACTGCAAATATTTGAGGATGTTTAAGTTTTTCTCATGAATACATTGAAGTATTCCAAGTTTTACAAAATGTGCAGATCCTACATTTTTTCTAAGTTTTGTGGGATTTTCTGTAAATGGACAATAATCGTTTTGGAACCTGGACGAATCATATATACACTGAAAAGTGAAGTCACTAGCAAAACTACAAAATGGCTCCCTGTACACATTCACATATCAATAAATTCAAAATGTACAGTTTTGGTACAGTTTTCAACTACGTACAGACGACGAATACTTCCTATGTACGTATATGTAGAAAGAAACTGAACTTAAGCTATCGTAAGGTTAAATGGTTAGCATGCTTTGCTTTGGAGCGGGAGATTCAAGTTCGATTTCTGGCAGAAGTAACTGTGATTCATTTCCAACATTAAGTTGAAAATTCACGTCTCATATAGCTTCGGTGCTAAAACTGGCGTTACCGGTATGTTTAAGAGTAAATTCGTTTCGAAATTATTGACGAAAGAACGTGTAAAGAATGAGATACGCGTTTTTTCTGATAATTGTACACTATTGTTACTAGGTTCAATAGATCAAGTATATCTCATCAAAAGCAAAGGAATCAATTATTGTTATTATTATTACTATATAAAACAAAAAATTAGTTATTCGTTGTTCTTTCCCTGTTTTACAAAAATAATGAGTATCGTAAAAGTTTAACAAAAAATAATAAAAAACAAAAGAAAAAAAATGGCAGTGCAAACATCCCTTCTCTCATTCATCTTTTCGCACGAAACAAAACTTCTCAAAAAGACACACAACCCTTTCGTAGAAAATAAGTTAATCGTTTCTTCTTCTTCTTCTTCTTCTTTTTCTTTTCTCTGTACACAAACTTGAAAGATTGTTATTCGCCTCTTGAACTGTGGGAATCTAGAATCAAAAGAAAAGAACAAAATTAAACTTGGTTACTGATGAAATACGAGGGTGATTCAGAAACTAATGCTTAAGCCTACTACTTGGTCAATAGTACTGCAAACCTTCTGAACTGTTAATTAATAAACTAATGTTACTGATGTTTATGTAACTTTCTTCACTTTCCTATTGCTTCTCGTTCCAGGATATACTAATGAAGCAATCCATGCCATCCAGTAGTGACGTCCGGTTGAAACAGCGGACCGCCATTGAATTTCTGACTGCGAAAGATTTGTGCCTTGGAATATTCATCGCCGGCAACGAGTCGTGGATATACCATTATGACCTGGAAAAGAAGCGTTAGTCGATGGAGTACCCCACACGCCATTTCCTTCGGAAAAAAAAAATCAAAGTTATCCCATCTGCTGGCTAAGTGTTGTTGACAATCTACCTCATCCTCCTATAGTAAGGATCTTGCGCCCTGCGACTTTTTGCTCTTCTCGAAACTTAAGGATCACCTTAAAAGCCAACGCTATAGTTGTGACGCGGAGCAGCAGTTTTCAGTTTTCACCAGCAGCCACCACAATTCTTCGCCGAAGGCATGAAAAACCTTCTTTCGCGTTGGCGAGAGTGTGCTGTCCGTAATGGTGACTATGTTGAAAAATGATGTCACTATTTCTAGCTGACATTGCAAGCTTTCCACTGATACCTGTACCAGTGTCAAACACAAATAAAGGTATCACCTTGGAGGCATTACTTTGAACTTATTGCTTTTTGCGTAACTGTTGTTTGTTCCGTATCTATTGAAAAAGACTATAAACATTAAGTTATCTGAAATAGCTGAAAATAAAACTTCAACTACTAGATTATCAGATGCATGGAGGTAAGTTTCGTTACTCTCAACATACATACCATATAACCAGTATATGTTATCCTGAATTAAAATTCTAATAAAAAAAAGGTAATTCTAAGACTGATATTGGCCACTCATCTCCTCCCCTTTATTACATTGACATATTAAGTTATTTTCTATTCTAAATTTTAATAACTCTAAAGCAAACTTGTTAAAGTGCCATTTTAGAAAAGAAATTCTACAGGAAAGTATCTGAAGATTTGATTGGGTTCATTCGAGAGATCTATCAAGGACCCTTAGCAAGAAATTTCCTTTATAAAGATAACGTTACAGAATATCATACAAGGAAACTAAACTATCTATCTTATACATATGTTCCAAAATTTCGTAATGGAAAAATTATTTTCTTATCACATAAAGTTTCAAATTAGCGATTAGACGGATTTCAAGCTCAAGCGATACTTGATAAGCCTTAAAGAAAATAGTGTGTTTGAAAAAGAACTCCCTAATTTTAATGTATCCTAGAATCTGTACAAAGTGACATACACTATTCTAGTTTGTGGTGTTTGATTCATCAACTCTCCAAGTTTGGCTCCCCTGCAGTTGGCAGGTCTGCTTCACTTTGAGACGGCACTAGTGCTGTTTTTTCTTTCTCTGTTCCCTCAGTTCAGTCCAGGCAGGCGTGCAGTGCAGAGCAACTCAGCAACAATGTGTACTCCACAACAGAAAGCGCAGTGTGTTATTTGGCTTGTGAAAACTGAGTCAGTTATAACAGTGCAACGTAATTTTACACGTCAGTATGGTGCTGAACCACCTACAGCAAAAACTATCCGTCATTGGCTAAAGGCTTTCAAGGAAACTGGTAGTTTTTTAAAAGCAAGGTCACCAGGTAGACCGAGAACTTCTGAAGATGTTGTTGAACAGATCCGCGTTTCTTGTGTTCGGAGCCCGAAGAAGTCATTGCCAAGACGTAGTCTACAATCAGGAGTGCCTAAAAGTACTGTGTATGACGTTGTGTGTAAAAGACTTAAGTTGCGCGCCTACAAATTGCAACTGTTACATGAAATTAAACCTACTGATAAAATCGAAAGGTATGAGTTTGCTGCTGACTTTCTGCACAGAATTGATGATGATGTCAATTAAAAAAAAAAAAGAAAAGATTCTCTTTTCTGATGAGGCTACATTTCATGTCAGTGGATCAGTTAATCGTCATAACTGCAGAATTTGGGGGGCAGAGCATCTACATGAAGTTATTCAGCATCGACATGACTCTCCCAAACTTAATGTCTGGTGCGGTTTGATAGAAGATCATGTGATTGGTCCTTTCATTTTTGTAGAAAAAACAATAAACGGGGACCTTTAGTATGACATGCTGACAGAGTACGTCTTTCCCCAAATGGACGATATTGAGGCGGAAAAGGGGCTTGTATTTTTCCAACAACAGGGCGCCCCACCTCATTACAGTAACTCGCTTTCCAGGAAGGTGGATAGGCAGGGCTGGCCTAATACCTTGGCCACCACGAAACCCAGACTTAACCCCACTGGACTTTTTCTTTTGGGGCCACGTAAAAAATGTTGTGTACAGTGAAAAGATCAGAGACATCAATCATTTACGGGAAAGAATCGTCGCGGCGGTTGGGACAGTTACACCTGAAATGCTGATGAATACTTGTCGAGAAGTGGAATATCGTCTCGACGTGTGCAGGGCCACAAATAGATCCCACGTTGAAGTCTACCAACATTAAACAAAACTTGAAGGAATTCTCTTTTATGATATGTACTCATTGATATAAGTTTTCATTCATTTCCCAATTAAATTTATACTTAAAACCAGGGAGTTCTTTTTCAAACACCCTGTATTTCATCAAATTAGAATGTTTTTGTTACGGAATACATTATGAAAAATTATTTTGTTATCACATTACGTACCAGTATATAAGCAAACTTTCTATTTAGAGTTCGTTTTACTCATTGTACCCTTATATAATACAATATACTTATTTGTCAAGCATCAAAGAATACATAAACCAAGTTTCATTAAAATTTGATATATTTTATGCAAACTAGCGTGGAATAGGCAGACAGACACACATATATGCATGTTGCGTCAAATGGTAGAAGTTCGCTTACACTTGCTTCAACAACAACCTTGACACATTTTAACTTTCTCCGCAAAGGAGTTCCGATGAAACAGTGGGAAATAAGTCATTCAATCATTGGTATTTTGGTTATAAATAAATACAAAATGAATTGGTTATACGATATGCTTGGCTATTTTCGTTTCTTAAAGATGGCTGTTTCCTTTGAATGGTGTTATATGAACTCACCTATCCTAGTCTGGCAGCGTCCCCCTCCTCTTCCTTTTGGACACAAACAACTCATAGCTCCATTGACTACTATACATACACCTCCGTGGCGGCAGTAATGCCTAGAGAACTGCACTGGACAACGAATATGTTCACAGTTTCTACCTGTACAAAATAAAACGTTAAAAATTTAATTAATTACAATAAGTAATAATACAAAATCATTTCTCTATATATTTGTTTATTTGTTCATTATAGAACCAATGTTATCAAAATAAGATAATATACCATAAAATTATGAAACACCCTGTATTTTGTCTCTTAAACACAGTTTGTGCTCTGTGGAAAAGGTAAGAGGAATTATTTACTCTGTAATGTAGGATTTATTAAAAGTATATATAGGATAAAAAGTGAAGTATTTTCAGATCCGAAACATTATATAAGATAAGCAAAAAGTTTTAGTAAACATGGCTCCAAATCTATCGCTTCCTCGTTCTTTCTTCGAAATTGCAGCCGTCTAGTGCGGTATGAACTATAGTAACATCACATTTTTTTCTACCAAAAACTAGTAGAACTTCGTTAAGTAGCAGATCCCGTCCTTTATAATCACAATGCTTCATAAGGACAGCATCTGTTTTTTTAAGTTTAACGTCCACGATTACGCGCCGGTACTAAAGAAGGCGATAAATATGAGATGGATGATAATGATAGAGTGACGAAACCGGGAGGAAACGGGAGAACCCTGAGAAAACTCACGCACACGTGTTTGTAA
The DNA here is from genome assembly GCF_964235325.1 of Thermobia domestica. Classification (NCBI taxonomy): domain Eukaryota; kingdom Metazoa; phylum Arthropoda; class Insecta; order Zygentoma; family Lepismatidae; genus Thermobia; species Thermobia domestica. Next base: position 28,889,780 of record NC_137454.1, read on the forward strand.
ACTACAAAGCCCATTTTACAGGAGTTTTATGGCATCAATTAATTCCCAGTAGTGCTATGTTTAGAACTGAGGAAGGAATAGAAATTTATTCTTGGACACATATACTCGTGCTTTGAATACTGATAAACGTTCCTAAAAGATAAGAACGAGGACTGATCAAAAACTTGATGCACAGCTCTTTAACCTCAACTACATTGCATCCTAGTAGCTTCGAATACAGCAACTATATAATCTTATATATGATATTTGTCATACTGTACTGTCTGTCTCAAATAGTCTCAATTCAAATTATTGCAATTATTTTAGTCTTAATCTTTATTATGATTTTGGATATCAATAATTTTGACATGAAGTGACTTAGAGCAATTTTCCGTAAAACTGGTTATAGTAGTAGCTCTTTCGATTCCAGAAATACATCACTTTTCTCTATAATAGAACACTAGTCGTTGCACCTGAGCCCTTGGCTCGATATTATATTACAGCTACTCAATAGTGTAATATCTATAAGCGAGGTTTAACGTGACGTGCAGACTGAGACGTACAGAGGAAAGATGGTAATCCTTTTTATGGAACTTATTATCGAGCTTCAATCTCAATATATCAGTTTGTAATTCCAGTGCAATCAGCTCTTTTATCTTTATTTCTTGATTTTCCTTCTACATCTGCTAAATGTAAAAAAGGAAAAACAACAACAACTTGTTTTTACCTTCAATGATAAGGAACTTGTTTGTGACAACGACAAAACTAGTTTTCGTATCAAAACTGTGATAACTAACTAAATGGAACAGGTGTTGGCTGCTGTTCAAGAATTGAGTTCTTGTATTTGACATCAATCAAGCAATTCATGCTGGGATTTTTTTGAGCATTTGCTTTAGCACTGTCCATATGACATTAAATTAGTGCGACCTAAATATGATTTGTGAATGTAGTATTCGAATAAAAAGTCAGCTTAGTAAATTTAACTACCATCATCATGAGGTCTGTTTCCAACAAGAAATTTATTTTAAATAATATAGTATGACAGAATTAGCCGTCCCGTGCTAATGCACGTGTTGTACATATGGTAGAGCCGTCCCTGATCGAAGCCATTGCCAACTGCCACTCCTCTCTCTTGAGAAAAATGAGAAGGTGGCAATACTAAGACAAAAAATACAAATCAGAATTAGTCAAAAAAAAAAAAAAAAAAAAAAACATTGGTAATAGATTTTACTATCTGTGATTCCACCACTGCATCGACAATGTCAGATTGTAAAACGACTGCTCTATTGTTATGCGCTATGTCAAACTGGTACTTACCTACATATTCATGACGGCACTTGCAAGTGTAGAATCCGACATGAGAATTGTCTACACAACGACCTCCATTTTGACATGGATTTGATCCACAAAATCCTAGTTTATTCGATACACTCACTTTCTCTATTCCCTGAAATATAAAATTTCTATTTGAATACTTATTTACTCTTTCAACACATAGTGAATACTAAAAATATTTTATATAAACATCAAATAAAGACATTACACTAAGCTTTAGTTTCACTGATTTTAAACATTGTGACAATTGTGAATTTGTTGCCTACATCAGGCCAATAAAGAAGGATAGGTTTGTGTTTTAGGTTATTCTAAAGCTAGGGTATAAATACAAAAAGTTGATCCCTTAGCCGTGTTTAAAAAAAAAAATTGTCTTTAATGCATCGTGTGTCTTCAACTCTTAAAACTACATGTTCGTTATCTGTTAGCCATTTTAGTTCAATGTTCACGAATCAAATAGTTTAACTACACTTTTATTGAAATTTCGGTATATGGATTTTGATTGTACTGTGAAAGGAGTAGAATGCATTTATATTAACGTTATTGTCTGTTAATAAAACTACCTTTGATGTCTCAGTCTCTATTTGAATTAACTTGATCTGTGTTAAGAGTTGGTTTCTTTCTATGCTTATAAAAATGATTCGTGGATGTTTCTTTCTATTTACGATGACGTATATACGTATGTCAGAGTTTTAGTGTTTGTGCTCAAGTAAACGATTTGATTTTTTTTAAGTATTTCTTTATCTGGTTATTGAATTAAGTTTTTCATCCCTATGTGAGCACTATTGCATTTTCAGATAACCTCGTATATTCTGAACTGAGTGTCATTTTCAACAAACAGCGTAATATCCAATAAGAAATATTTCTATATTGATGAGAGGCCTAAGACGATTTCAGATTATAATTTTGAAAGATATTCTTTAGTCTGTACGCTAACTTCGGCTAACTTATTAATAATTATGAGCTTAGAGGTTAGCAACATCTCTTCGTTGGTTGGTTAACTTGAAGTTTAGCGTTCCGTGCAGCACTGAGGATATATGAGACGTCAACCTACAGCTTAATGTGGAATCTCAACCATATGACCTCCTTCCGGAATCAAACCCAGGCCTCCTGCAACAAATGCACGTACACTAATCATATACGCTTCTTTTTTTGTTTCGTTTTTGTTTTTTTATTATTATTATTATTATTTGAATAAGTATTGAGAAATCATACTATTTTCTTCATGGACAGTGAAAACATAATTCACATTTTGATTTTATGTCTTCTAACACAAGTAATCTGTAAGTCTCCTTGAAAAACTTTTGCGAAACATTTAATTTTGTAGTATGAGAATGGGCTAATTTCCACATTAAATCTAATGGATAAATTTACTGTTACATACTGTTATGTAAGAATAGTACTACATTGAATTACAAATGCAGATTTTAAAAATCAGGGATTCTAAAGATCAACCATTTCAGATCTTCCAAAACTGTTGTATTTGAGCACAAACATGAAATCTATAGTTACGAATTCTTCGCAAGTTGTGATTCCAAGCAGAGAGAAACAAATATCTTAAAATCATCTCATATACGTACGAAGAAACAACTTTTAACATAGAGAAGAGAGTTTTTAAAACACAATTTTAAATGTCCTGAACAATGTAGAGCACAACACACTGTTTCGACAAGCTACTGTTGTCATTCTCAATGAAGTATAAGAAAAGCTTGTGCTGTTAATTTTTTCCATTATATAGATGCGTATAATTTACATATGATGGACAACTAAATACAGATGAAATGGATCAACTTAAGACATTTTATTCTTGTGTGAGTGCTCTGTATGTAAGTGCTATTTGATCACGATGTTTTTTTTTTTTTTTTTTTCTAGTTCAAGGAAGCAAAGAAGTAATTTTTTCACTTGTATATAGTATTTCAGAGATTTATCCCTTGCACCTATAGGTTAGAAGCATGTGCATAATGCAAAGACGACAGCAACTTGTTCAAATGTCTCTAGTTCTCTTTGTTACAGGACGCTTACTGTTTTTCAATATTTTATTCGTCCAATATTACCTTTAATTAGCTTTACATATTAAAGTAATTTAAACGAAGAATGGAACATCATCAAAGATAGCTTTTTTTTAATAACAGTAATATTTCCACATGTAAATCACATAGTAATAATCTATGCTCCCAAAACCCCATATAGTATTTTTAAAGAACAGGGTGGGCGCACTAAATAATTGGGCTTATTAGCGTTATGCCCGTTTAGCGCGGTAGATTCGAATTCGATTCCCGATGAGCATCTATGTGGTTAGGATCCCACGTTGTAGGTCCATGTCTTAGATAGCCTCGCTACTACATAAGACGCTAAACTACAATCCAATCGGATTTGTGGTGGTCAAACACCGTGCTCGTGGGTTTTCTCAGGATTATCCCGTTTACTCCCACTTTCTTCATTCCACCATTTCCTTCATCTCTCATCATCACCACCGTCTCCTTTAGCCTAGCCGGCATAATCGTGGGACGTAAAACTGAAAGATTTCATTTCATTTTTCCAATCCAACCGGGAGGGGGCCTCGGTGGCTGAGTGGTAGAGCGTTTATCTCTAATGCGTGGAGTTTCTGGTTAAATCCCCGCTCAAGTAAGTTTGTGGTTGACAACATCGTGTCCGTGGGTTTTCTCGGGGTACTCACGTTTCCTTCCATTTTCTCGTACTACCAATTCTTCCATTATTATTTACTTTCCTTAATCATTGTCTCCCTTAGCCTAGAGGACATAAACGTAGGACGTTAAACTAAAAGATTTCATTTCAATGTTTCCAATCCAACCAACCAATAATTTGTCTTTATTGAAACAAAAAAAACAAGAAAAAAACTTTCGAACTTCGAAAACACAAGATATATTGAAGATATATTTTTCTTCTAAATACAAGTAAGAGAGTAATTTATATTGTATCTTTAGCTAATCTAAATCTCAAACCTATCCTTCCTAATTACTCTCATGAGTTGCTAAAAGAACGAAAGTTGCTAAAATTATAAGCAAAAAATAAATAAATAAAATAAATAAGAAGAGAACTCCACAGTTGGTAAGCTTTTTCATATTTAAAAATGTGTCTGTTTCATTTTTTAACGATTTCGTTTAACTTTGTTCGTTTCAAACATAAGCAAATATAATGAGAAAAAACGGAAAGGCTATTACTCATCGCATAAAATATGTAGCAGAATCTTTTTTTTTTTTTTATCGGTGAGTAATAGCTTTTCCGCTTTTTCTCTGAATATAATCACCGCTCGCAATATTGTGATATAAGCAAATATAACTTCCGTCCTTATAGGGAGTCATCAATACTTAATATACAATAATTATACAATTTGTAAGCACACACACACATATATATGTACCTTATAATATGACAATAGTAAACATCTGAGAATAATTTTTATACCAAACAATGTGATTACTGTAGCTCTAAGAAATAAAATGCTTAAAAACAAAAGACAAGCTGCAGTCTAAAATTAGTCAATCAATCAAGATGCATCAATATTTTTTCTAAAGTACTACGTTTGTCTCTGCAGCCTATCCTTCAACTTGAAACAAATTATATAATCAGGTACTTTTACAGATCAAATTAAAGAAGTGATCTAAGATATATTTGATATTCAAACATTCAATGTGGTTAACATCGATACAAGACTGAACTCTCTTTCTAAAATTCTTTTCCTCTTTGTTTTTTCTCCTTTATACATTCCATTGACGAGCCATTTGGGACCTGAAAGCTAACTTTGTATTCTAATAACCATGTAAGTATATTTTATTTTGATTTATATATGCATAGCCCAAGCGAAATGTTGTGAAATTAATTAATGTTCTATGTGCTAATATTCCTTAATAAATAGGTTACTCTATACCTATGAGACCCATCCAAGGATTCATTGCTACATAATAAAAGCCTCGACATTGCATCTCATCCTATATTTGATCATTTCTTTCAATAATCTCAAGATTCTGGTTCCCACTATACCCTCATCTTCTTGGTCTTTACAAAGATCTCTTTCCAATTCATATGCACATTATACATTTATCTTCATCATTCCTATTTATATTATGCCCAAACTTGTTATTCATAATATATTCCCATCTTACTAATTTATATTATACTCTTATATTTCCTATTTATATTGTGCCCCAAGCTTTCCTCTTCCTATTTATATCAACCCCTATCTTTCCTATTCCTATTTATATTATATTCTCATCTTTTCTATTCATATTTACGTTGTACGTGGATCATTACTATTTAGATCCTTTGAAATATAGCTCCCATTTAATTTATTTAATTGGGTTTCGTGAATGTGGTTTGCAATGGTCTCGTCTTATCTACCTAGCTATAATTACTTATAGACTGATTTTCTCCACGTCATGGTCAGACCATTCATGATGTCCACAAGTGCTGACTCAGATCATTTGATGTCAATCCTTTGTTGCTATAATTAATTTTCCTAATCTCACATTCTAGGACAAAATTAACAGCATAAGAGGAAAACTACCTAGGTTCTTATTGTTAGGAATACAACGGTTTTCTGAAAATTTTAGTAGTTTTCTTACTAAGACACATCTTTACCAATTTTTCCATCTTTTTGAGAGTTCAGTATTCTTTTGAATATTATGTAGGAAATTTCTTTTAACCAAATTATAGGTTTTTCTCAAAGCTGTGAGCAGTAGATGATTAAAACGTCAAATTTCTACTTTTTCTCTAATTTGTAGAATGTAAAATATCTGTAGAATATATATATATATACAGGGTGGCCCAAAGTAGGTATACAGTCCCGTCCCATATTATATATCATTTCTTATTGTTATCAAATAGGTAAAACTGGTTTCTTTATTATTTGATCTTAACGTCTTTTTACTTACAACTTAAGCCCGGTACAGTCGAAGCAAATAAATCTATAAAGTAGAATGTTATACTTGATGCAGAGATGTATACCTACTTTTGGGCCACATAAAATATAACGTAGAATATCTAGAGAATATAATGTAAAATATAATGTAGAGTGTCTGTAGAACATAATGTGTAATATTTGTAGAATATAATGTAGAATATCTATAGAATATAATTTAAGATTTAATGTAGAATATAATATAAAATATATAGTGTAGAATGTCTATAGAACATAATGTAAAACATTTGTAGAATCTATAGAATATCTATGAAATAGAATACAAAATATAATGTACAATATAGTGTATAATGTCTGTAGAATATCTAGAGAATATAATGTCAAATATAATGTAGAATGTAATGTAAACAATCTGTAAAATATCTGTAGAATAATATGTAGAATATCTGTAGAATATAATGTAAAATATGTATACAATATAATTTAAGATTTATTGTAGAATATAGTGCAGAATGTTTGTAGAACATAATGTAGAACACCTGTAGAATCTGTAGAATATAATTTAAAATATAATGTACAGTAGGGCATGTCGATTTTTTCAATTTTCAAAATCCTAAAATGAGGGGTGCTAAAAAGTTGAGACCTGACTTTGTATTTCGAAGCTTATATTTACAAATTCGATATAAGGTTGTTTTGCTAGGTAAATATCAGTCTAAAGTTTTGTCATTTTCGTTCTTTTTTAACAAATTTACTTTTGTTGTTCATAGATGGCGCCAGCGTTGTATTTCATTTATTGAGTAGAAATACATGCTTATTAAGATTAGTTTTATGTATTTGCACATTGCTGAATTACAGTTTTATTA